>NC_039361.1:69330807-69644976 GCF_003573695.1 Papaver somniferum | reverse complement strand
GATAAGCGTTATACTTCGTAGTCTAATTCCCTAATATTAGGATCATACAAATATGACCATTTCACATCACTAGAGTATTATACAATATGCACAATATATACAGCCTCGCAGTTATGTTGTCAATATAGCACGAGTTGAAAGATACGTTAGGAATAAAATAGTTCAAGTCAATAATACTAACCTCAAGAGGAAGGATGATGTTTTCGTTGTAGTTCGCTTCTTCTTCACATTATTCAGGTCTGCAGAGTAATACTTGTATGTATCAATATTCCTAGACTTTCTAGTCTTATCTAAACGAAGTTGACTCTAGTATATAATCAAGCGACTTTAGATGAGTTTTGACACACTAAAATATGACAACCAAACTTGATATACCAAAGCTTGGTGAGTTCAACCGAGCTATGCTCTAATAGTAATCATTCTAAACCTATATTTGCGTACTATTATGGTATACAATGGCTTTGATTATGCCAAATGCTTGTGGATTACATCAAAGGATAACTCCCTGGATGATTATTCTGAATCCATAGGTAAAAAAATTCCTCAGTCCTTGAAGATATGTTCATCAAGCATCTTAAAGGCTCAGAATCTAAAAGGGGATCTGCCAGAATACACAAGACATATCTGAAATCATTGAAATAACCTTCAAGAGAAGTATACTTAGTATGTTGATGAATTCAACCAATATATTAACAGAGAACGTGATCTCTGTGAAGATATTTATGTAATACCCCGATATTCGGTAGTGATTGGCCGAATGGAATATAAGTAATGGTTTGTCCTTTCCTAACACCGAGGCCTGATGGGTTCCCTTGACTGAGTTGTGGGAAAAAAAATCCCAGTTAGGCTTGCTCGGCTGGGAGTAGTCACAGAATGGGTGACCTCTCAGGAAGATGTTGTTGGATAACCGCAGAAGTGCCTTTAAAAATCTCACACTGCTGGATAACCGCAGTGGGTAAGTGGGAACAATATCGGTGTTAGATGGAATACAACTAGGGACGTTTCGCTTGTGCTCGGATCGGAGAGTATGCTAGGAGGTTGGGCTAGATAGTGGTCTCACAAGAGGCAAGAAACGTCTACATTATACCGAGGCCTGATTGGTTCACTTGACTGAGTTGTGAGAAAAACTTCTCAGTTAAGCGTGCTCGGCCGGGAGTAGTCACAGGATGAGTAACCTCTCGGGAAGCTGCTGCTGGATGATCGCGGTAGTGCCGTTAAAAATTCCACACTGTTGGAAAAGTTGGTGAGTGAGAACAATATCGGTGTTAGTTAGGATACAACTGGTGACAGTTCGCTTGTGCTCGGATGGGAGAGTATGCTAGGCCGTTGAGCTAGATACTGGTCTCACAAGAGGCAATGGACGTTTACATTATACCGAGGCCTTTTCAGCATAATTGGCTCTAGAGTTGGCAGAAAACTCTGCAGTTAAGTGTGCTCAGACGGGAATGATCCAGGGACGGGTGACCTCCCGCAAATTTTGTTGCTGGATGACCGCAGGGATGCCCGTTGGAAACCCCACACTTTCGGATAACCACATTGGTTAAGTGGAGACAAAATCATATCAGAGTTGACGAAGGGTCACCTACCGAGGGTGGGAAGCTACGCTAGACGGGGTTGGTCTAGGTGCTTCTCATGAGGGGCACAGAACATCAGAGATATGGGCTTGTACATATTTCTGAGCCGAGGAAGGCTCCAATTTAAGATGGTGGTATTGTAATACCCCGATATTCGATAGTGGTTATCCGAATGAAATAAAAGTAATGTTTTGTCATTTCCTAACACCGAGGCCTGATGGGTTCACTTGACTGAGTTATGGGAAAAACTTCCCAGTTAAGCGTGCTCGGACATGAGTAGTCACAAGATGGGTGACCTCTCAGGAAGCTGCTAATAGATAACCGTAGTAATGCCGTTAAAAATCTTGCATTGCTGGATAACCACAGTGGGTAAGTGGAAACAATATCGGTGTTAGTTGGGATACAACTAAGGAATAACCACAGTGGGTAATTGGGAACAATATCGGTGTTAGTTGGGATACAATTCATTTGTGCTCAGATGAGAGAGTATGCTAGGTGTTTGGGATAGATACTGGTCTCACAAGAGGAAAGAAACATCTACATTATACCGAGGCTTGATGGGTTCACTTGACTGAGTTATGAGAAAAACTTCTCAGTTAAGCGTGCTCGGCCGGGAATAGTCACAAGATGAGTGACATCTCGGGAAGCTGCTGCTGGATGACCGCAGTAATGCTGTTAAAAATCTCATACTGCTGGATAGCCGCAATGGATAAGTGGGAACAATATCAGTGTTAGTTGAAATACAACTGATGACGTTTTTCTTGTGCTCGGATGGGAGAGTATGCTAGGCCATTGAGCTAGATACTGGTTTTACAAGAGGAAAGGAACATTTACATTATACTGAGGCCTTTTCAGCATAATTGGCTCCAGAATTTGCAGAAAACTCTGCAGTCAAGCGTGCTCGGACGGGAGCAATCCAGGGATGGATGATCTCCCGAAAGGTTGTTGCTAGACGACTGCAGCGATGGCCGCTGAAAACCCACACTGTCGGATAACCGCAGTGGTTAAGTGGGGAAAGTATCGGTGGAGGGACGAGTCATTACAGTTGAATCTTTTTGTGACAATATCAATAAACTTATTCAAACACTAAATCCAAGTATATAAAATGTTGGCATTCTTGAGGACATCATTAAAAAAAATAGTGCACGAGAAAAATATATGGTTTAGACTCATTCCCCCGAAATGGATAACCTCTGTTTGTTAAAGGAAAAGGTTGAATCCAATCTCCTCTTAGCTCGTGAGCAGTGTAAATCCTTGAGAAACGGAAATATTGTCTTAAAGTGCACATTTTCTGTTATATATGCGTTTATGGGTGAAAACTGTTTCAGCGGTTTTTGGTCATTTTGGGTGTATGTGGATGAGAAACGAATCTAAACCTAAACAAATGCACTGCACGGGAGTGCTTTTGATTCGAGAGATCAATCTATACAATTCTGGCCTAAACCAAGAAATAGCCGTTCCATACTTGCTTCGGTCACAAAGTGAAGGAGATGGGGTTGATCTTAGGGAGGGAAGCGAAGAAGGTGTTGAGATTATGAAAGTGTTGGCTTTTTATGACTTGTATCAGAATGATGAACTAGCTTGCACAATGTAAGCTATCAGTTCTGGTGTTTTCTGGATACGGATGACAACACTTGGTTTTTCTATCTTGGTTGGAAATAGGTGAAGGACCTATTTATACAAGTCATTGAGTGCAACCATCATCTAGTAGGAAGTGGAGGAGGTGAAGTGATGGAGTAGTGGGGTCGTGTAGGAGTGGTGATTGTCA
Source organism: Papaver somniferum (assembly GCF_003573695.1). Classification (NCBI taxonomy): domain Eukaryota; kingdom Viridiplantae; phylum Streptophyta; class Magnoliopsida; order Ranunculales; family Papaveraceae; genus Papaver; species Papaver somniferum. Next base: position 69,641,634 of record NC_039361.1, on the reverse strand, counting down.
CACGATCACACCTTTTCCCACTTCCCTCATCACTGTTTAACCGTCCACCTTTTCCTGACACGTTCTTCTAATGGCGCGTTGCACGCTGCACGCTGTAAACCACCTGGCCAATACCCCAGTAAGTATCCCCCAGTTGTGACATGTTTGATGTCTCGAATGAGTGGATCGTGGGACCCACGCAGGAAATAGCAGACAGTGCTATTAAGTTAAGTAACTAAGTTAGGAATCGATATCTATGAAATATCGTGTATGCTCGATGCATGTAATGCATCGAACACAATCAATATGTATGAAGCATCGCTGTTTTAAATCTTAACCGAATAAGTCGCGGATTAAGCGTCTTAAAATAGCATCACGTCCAACCATCTTCGAGTGATCGGTTGAAGGACGCATGGGCGAGCCATCCCTGTGGAAGAGTGGCGGATGGTGATCATCAAGGTGCTTCGTTGGTTTCCTAATTCTTAACCTAGGATGTCCGTCCAAGCTGGCAAAGTTGGACGGACCAGATAGTTTACGACGTACATTTTCAACCGTTGATGGATTTTTTAGGGTTCTTAAGAGGTGCGCGAGCATCACTCTTTGACTTGACAAACATCAAGCATAGACATTGTTTTTGGCGGGACCGACCGGACATGCGTGTAGACGGCTTTCCGGTGTACATGTCCATACCACTTTGTATCACGAAGGTGCGATCTAGGCCACTCAATTCGACAGGAAAAGATGAGGGGTCGTGATCGATTTGCGACAGAAATTCGTTGCTGCAAAGGATTTAGGGGGCTGCGTGACATGCCACATTTGGGTGTACGTTTCGAGGCGCCTGGACATGGTATACCTTGGTCGGCCGGTCACACGCACAGACAGGCCCACAGTGATCACGTTGAAACTCTTGGGACCTCTTAAGTCTATATCTACACCCTCCATCCAGGATGGCGAAGATGGATGGTCGTGATCGAACTACGACAGATATGCAACGCCGCAAACCCTAATTAGGGTTTTGGAACAGTCACACGTGCGTGACTTTGGCCAAACGGTTTGGCGAGCTATGCTTCTCTTTTGGAGAGGTCGATCGTGTGGTGCCCACGTTGGGCTGACGGTGAACATATGTGCACCTTCCTGATGGTCCTAGGCGCGATCTAAGCCATCCAAATATGTTGCCTAAGTTGGATGGTTGTGATCGATTTTAAGACGCTAGTGGAATTTCCGCGACCCTTTAAGCATTACGCCAGCCATGCTTCGAGTAAGCGTTCAATGCTCCATGGCTAGGCCGTGAGAAGGCCGATCGGGTAGGTGAGGAGTGGGCCCGCCAGCATGTGCATTAGCGCCTCATTGATCAATCGCAGAACGATCCAAGCCGTAGAACTAGGCCGGCGAAGTTGGATGGTCGCGATGATGTTAAGACTGTTTTGGACTGTTTTTGCTCGTTCGAGCCTTTCCCAAAGAAACACGGCTAGGATTCCGCTATTTACCAATTCCAAAGTGATACTAATTATAATCATGCAATTTCACACGTTCAAATTGATTCTCAACTATTGCAAAAGTAGATTTTTAGAAACAACAAATGTTAATCCAAAGCATGAGACATCAAAATCCTAGGCTAAGCATGTTCCATCAAAAGAAAATACAATTGTTTAACAAAAACCATAAAATCTATTTTCAATCTAGGCAAATAATCATAAATAAAAATTGCACAAATTAAATAATTAAGAATTACCACTTTTTCATTGGAAAGATAGCATCCTCCGCCACCCCAAGGATTGGGTTTAGCTCATCATTGTGGAAACGCGCTCAAAAGTTGATTTCATTGCTCAAAGTGTTTACAAATGATGAATTGGAGAAAAATTATTAAAAATCGGGTGTTTGCAACGTTTTTTATTGTTGCAAAACACTATTACATAAAATGATAAAAGCCAACTGTCGCTGTTCGGCTTCTACGACCCCCGCCTCTGTGTCGTTATCACTATTGATAAACGATTGTCTTCGTGAGTCCGTTCTTCGTGTTCTTCAGTTTTGCAGCAGCAGAAATGGTGTTCTCTGCAACTCGATTTTTCGGCTCTGTGATGCTCTGTAACTCTCCCAAACTCTCTATCCCCTTCTACGCTACCCCGGAGTTGTATTTATAATCAACAGGGCCAAGGTTAACTCCTCATTACTCCACGAAATCTCCCATTACTCGAAAGTGAAGAAAAATATTCTCGGAATATTTTCTTCCCTGATTTTCCTTCTCACGCGCCTGCAGCTTCCTAACTCCATTCAACACGCTGAATATTGAAAATAAAATGATACATACACACTCCAGGCTCGTGCCAACCATAGAATAACTCGGAAAAGAGAATATCAACCCTCGTGAAAGTAAGAATACCAAAGTTTTCCCTCACTCGTGTTTTGCTTCCACACGATTCTTCGGCCAAATCTAATCGATTCCAAGGACCTTACCAGCCCTCCTAGCAACAAACCCATTTGATTTCAGCCATTGACTCTCCCTAAAACGCCTTCAAATCGCGAACCCTAATTTTGGTGTTTTGATAATAGCTTTTCCCGCAAAATTCCAAATTCAAATGGAGAAGATGACCTCCCCCTAATCCTGTACGGGTGTCCCTTTAGCACTTGCCTTATGGGGTGTGAATAGTAAGGAATGTGCCCCTTATCCGTTGAGGTGCCCCTTAGTAATTGAGTGCCCCATATCTAACAGTGCGATCTCGAATAACATGTGTCCTCCGGGTTCTTTAGACAACTTTTCGAGCCGATTTTTCCAATAATGTTTATTTTCCAAAAATGCCTACAAACACATAAAATACCATAATAAGTACAAAATCAAGCACTAACAATAGAGACACTGAGGACAATTCAGACATAAAAATGTGTCTATCACATACGGTGCTATTAAGTTAAGTAACTAAGTTAGGAATTGATATCTATGAAATATTGTGTATGCTCGATGCATGTAATGCATCGAACACAATCAATATGTGTGAAGCATCGCTGTTTTAAAGCTTAACCGGATAAGTCGCGGATTAAGCATCTTAAAATAGCATCACGTCCAACCATCTTCGAGTGATCGGTTAGAAGCCGCATGGGTGAGCCATCCCTTGGTCGATCACTCCCTGTGGCAGAGTGGCGGACGTTGATCATCAAGGTGCTTCATTGGTCGCCTAATTCTTAACCTAGGTTGTCCGTACAAGCTGGAAAAGTTGGACAGACGAGATGGTTTACGACGTACATTTGCGACCATTGGTGGATTTATAGGGTTTTTAAGAGGTGCGCGAGCATCAGTCTTTGACTTGACCGAGATCAAGCATAGACATTGTTTTTGGTGGGACCGACCGGACATGCGTGTAGACGTCTTACCGGTGTACATGTCCATACCACTTTGTCTCACGAAGGTTCGATCTCGGCCACTCAATTCGACTGGCAAAGATGAGGGGTCGTGATATGCTACATTTGGGCGTGCGTTTCGAGGCGCCTGGCCATGGTATCCCTTGGTCGGCCGGTCACACACATAGACAGGCCCACAGTGATCACTTTGACACTCTCGGGACCTCTTAAGTCTATATCTACACCCTCCATCCAGGATGGCGAAGATGGATGGTCGTGATCGAACTACGAAAGATATGCAACGCCGAAAACCCAAATTAGGGTTTTGGAACAGTCACGCGTGCGTGACTTTGGCCAAACGGTTTGGCGAGCTATGCTTCTCTTTTGGAGAGGTCGATCATGTGGTGCCCATGTTGGGCTGACGGTGAACATATGTGCACCTTCCTGATGGTACTAGGCGCGATCTAAGAATCCAAATAAGCTGGCTAAGTTGGATGGTTGTGATCGATTTTAAGACGCTAGTGGAATTTCCGCGACCCTTTAAGCATTACGCCAGCCATGCTTCGAGTAAGCGTTCATTGCTCCACGGCTAGGCCGTGAGAAAGCCGATCGGGTAGGTGAGGAGTGGGCCCGCCAACATGTGCATTAGCGCCTCATTGATCAATCGCGGAACGATCCAAGTCGTCCAACTAGGCTGGCGAAATTGGATGGTCGCGATGATTTTAAGACTGTTTTGGACAGCTTTTGCTCGTTCGAGCCTTTCCCAAAGAAACACGTCTAGGATTCCGCTATTTACCAATTCCAAAGTGATACTAATTATAATCATGCAATTTCACACGTTCAAATTGATTCTCAACTATTGCAAAAGTAGATTTTTAGAAACAACAAATGTTAATCCAAAGCATGAGACATCAAAACCCTAGGCTAAGCATGTTCCATCAAAAGAAAATATAATTGTTTAACAAAAACCATAAAATATATTTTCAATCTAGGCAAATAATCATAAATAAAAAATGCACAAATTAAATAATTAATAATTACCACTTTTTCATTGGAAAGATAACATCCTCCGTCGCCCCAAGGATTTGGTTTAGTTCATCATTGTGGAAACGCGCTGAAAAGTTGATTTCATTGCTCAAAGTGTTTACAAATGATGAATTGGAGAAAAACTATTAAAAATCGGGTGTTTGCAACGTTTTTAATTGTTGCAAAACACTGTTATATAAAACGATAAAATCCAACTGTCGCTGTTCAGCTTCTACGACCCCCGCCTCTGTGTCGTTATCACTATTGATAGACGACTGTCTTCGTGAGTCTGTTCTTCATGTTCTTCAGTTATGCAGCAGCAGAAATGGTGTTCTCTGCAACTCGATTTTTCGGCTCTGTGATGCTCTGTAACTCTCCCAAACTCTCTATCCCCTTCAACAGGGCCAAGGATAACTCCTCATTACTCCACGAAATCTCCCATTACTCGACAGTGAAGAAAAATATTCTCGGAATATTTTCTTCCCTGATTTTCCTTCTCACGCGCCTGCAGCTTCCTAACTCCATTCAACACGCTGAATATTGAAAATAAAATGATCCATACAAACTCCAGGCTCGTGCCAACCATAAAATAACTCGGGAAAGGGAATATAAACCCTCGTGAAAGTAAGAATACCAAAGTTTTCCCTCACTCGTGTTTTGCTTCCACACGATTCTTCAGCCAAATTTAATCGATTCCAAGGACCTTACCAGCCCTGTTTAGTCCCTAGCAACAAACCCATTTGATTTCAGCCATTGACTCTCCCTAAAACGCCTTCAAATCACGAACCCTAATTTTGGTGTTTTGATAATAGCTTTTCCCGCAAAATTCCAAATTCAAATGGAGAAGATGACCTCCCCCTAATCATGTACGGGTGTCCCTTTAGCACTTGCCTTATGGGGTGTGAATAGTAAGGAAGGTGCCCCTTATCCGTTGAGGTGCCCCTTATCTAACAGTGCGAGTCCGAATAACATGTGTCCTCCGAGTGCTTTAGACAACTTTTCGAGCCGATTTTTCCAATAATGTTTATTTTCCAAAAATGCCTACAAACACATAAAATACCATAATAAGTAAAAAATCAAGCACTAACAATAGAGACACTGAGGACAATTCAGACACAAAAATGTGTCTATCACATACGGTGTTATTAAGTTAAGTAACTAAGTTAGGAATTGATATCTATGAAATATTGTGTATGCTTGATGCATGTAATGCATCGAACACAATCAATATGTATGAAGCATCGCTGTTTTAAAGCTTAACCGAATAAGTCGCGGATTAAGCATCTTAAAATAGCATCACGTCCAACCATCTTCGAGTGATCGGTTGGAAGCCGCATGGGCGAGCCATCCCTTGGTCGATCACTCCCTGTGGCAGAGTGGCGGACGGTGATCATCAAGGTGCTTCATTGGTCGCCTAATTCTTAACCTAGGCTGTCCGTACAAGCTGGCAAAGTTGGACGGACGAGATGGTTTACGACGTACATTTGCGACCGTTGGTGGATTTATAGGGTTTTTAAGAGGTGCGCGAGCATCACTCTTTGACTTGACCGAAATCAAGCATAGACATTGTTTTTGGTGGGACCGACCGGACATGCGTGTAGACGGCTTGCCGGTGTACATGTCCATACCACTTTGTCTCACGAAGGTGCGATCTAGGCCACTCAATTCGATCGGCAAAGATGAAGGGTCGTGATATGCCACATTTGGGCGTGCGTTTCGAGGCGCCTGGCCATGGTATACCTTGGTCGGCCGGTCACACGCACAGACAGGCCCACAGTGATCACGTTGACACTCTCGGGACCTCTTAAGTCTATATCTACACCCTCCATCCAGGATGGCGAAGATGGATGGTCGTGATCGAACTACGACAGATATGCAACGCCGAAAACCCTAATTAGGGTTTTGTAACAGTCACGCGTGCGTGACTTTGGCCAAACGGTTTGGCGAGCTATGCTTCTCTTTTGGAGAGGTCGATTGTGTGGTGCCCACATTGGGCTGACGGTGAACATATGTGCACCTTACTGATGGTACTAGGCGCGATCTAAGCCATCCAAATATGCTGGCTAAGTTGGATGGCTGTGATCGATTTTAAGACGCTAGTGGAATTTCCGAGACCCTTTAAGCATTACGCCATCCATGCTTCGAGTAAGCGTTCATTGCTCCACGGCTAGGCCGTGAGAAAGCCGATCGGGTAGGTGAGGAGTGGGCCTGCCAACATGTGCATTAACGCCTCATTGATCAACCGCGGAACGATCCAAGCCGTCCAACTAGGCTGGCGAAATTGGACGGTCGCGATGATTTTAAGACTGTTTTGGACAGCTTTTGCTCGTTCGAGCCTTTCCCAAAGAAACACGGCCACCTTTCTTTGGGTCGGGTTTGACAGGTGTTTGGGAGTGTAGTGTGGTGTTCAGCCGGCTAGGGGATAAGCGGGCCCGTCGGTGGTCATTACAGTGATCGCCTGCTCCTTCTAGGGTTCGTCTAGGCTGGTTAAATCACGCGGTCAACTTGCGTGGCCGTGATCATTTCTGAGACTGATACGGACAGTCCATATTTCTCTTAGGAAATTAAACATGCTCGACCGGGCTAATATAAGCACGCCGATACGAGATTCTCTTTGTTATAGAATGGTATAGCATGTATGGGTATTTCATGCATGTCTCGAAATTTGCACTTGGAGATTCATGCTACTCTGATGAGAGTAAACACTCAGTCGTCATGTCATGCTAATAATGAGAGTTCCGCGAAGAACAACATAGGAAATACTAGGCTAATAATGCTATAAATAAAGCGAGAGGTTTTCTGCGCTCATCGCTTATCAAATGGCTTTATCCTTTGCAGGATGTCAGCATATTAAATTTGGCTTTACAATTTTAGCCCTGAACTAAAATCTACCATCAACATTAAGTCCCCTGCCTAGCATGTAATGGTTGCACTATTACGGGGTAGGCATTAGATGGTGACAAATAAAAATAAAACTTATGACACAAAGTTAGATTTTACCAGGAGAGATGGGTCGGCCTGTCCTTGGAACATGTCACGTTCAAGAGCGTCCAGGTAAGCGTTCCCCTAGCATGATGTCGGTTTATATCATAATCCTCTACTCTGATGTGGACGAGCCCTATCATGAGGAATATACTTAAAAGGATGCTGATAAAAACATGTTGAAGCATCTCCAAAAGAGAACGTTGATGTAGCTTCCGGAAGGCGTTTTGAAGCGTCTTCTGGAGAGAGCGTTGAAGCGGCTTCTGGAGCGAACATCGAACCGGATCCTGGAGAGAGCGTTGAAGCAGCTTCTGAAGCGAACGTCGAAGAGGATCCTGGAGAGAGCGTTGAAGCGGCTTCCTCTGAAGAGAGCATTGAAAAGACTTCTTCTGAAGAGAGCGTTGAAGCGGCTTCCTCTGAAGAGAGCATTGAAGCGGCTTCTTCTGGAGAGAGCGTTGAAGCGGCTTCCTCTGGCGAGAGTTGAAGCGGCTTCCTCTGAAGAGCACTGAAAAGACTTCTTCTGAAGAGAGCATTGAAGAGGCTTCTTCTTTAGTTTAATTTTCCCTTGTGAATTACATGCTCCTTGAATGACCATCTCTCTTGTGTGAAGAAATCCTTGAATGACGACGAAGGAATTTCATGCTGAGCCTCAGTCCCCAAGCGTGATTTATATGGTCTATCTTGTATGGTCGGTGGTTTTACTATAATAAAGATATCTCCATCTCGCCTCTGTGACTCTATTACTTCTCCATGGGAAAATAAAATATGTAGAAATTCGGATTACCTCTGTCCGTAGTGGTTGTTGCTATGGCGAAGCTCGGGCACGGGTATTGACGAACGAACAACGGTTCTTAGCAGCAACTGTGATCAGGAGATATCGGCAGGAAGAGGCGTGAAAGCTACGGGATTGAACTTGGCAGTCTTCACATAGTGGTAGATCTTGTCTCGTTATTAAAGGGAGATGCTAATGATGGAACCGATAGATCCCTTGATGTTGCCTCATGGAATGAAAAATAAGAGGCAGTCCCCTGCCCACGAGCCTCCACTGATCCTTAGACTTGATAGACGTTGTCACGCTAGGTTCATGAGGTCGTCCTTTCGTCTGCGTTGCGTTTCATAGACGTCCAGGAATATCACTGGTCTTTGACAATACGTATGCTCTCTTGAGTACATCCTCGGACATCTTGGAATCATAATGATAGCGTGCTTGCATCTCTTTACATTCACCATCTTTGAGATGGGCAGTGCTAAGCAGTCCCCAGTCATACTCCTTTGCCATTATCATCTTTGGATCGTGTGTTTGAGGAGTAGGGAAGTTCCTTCATGCGAATGACTTAACTAATAGGTTCTGAAAATATGATGAAGCTATTGACATGGAGAGTCTGTATGCACCTTTTAAGTCCCAGGTGCAATCTCCTTTGGTAACGCAACTACTTCTCCTGCGGAAGACGAAATTCTAAAAGCGTCTCTCATTGATGTTGCTGCCGTCGAGCCATAATATCTTGGACGTTTTTTCATCATTGTGGCAGTCGTGCATGTGGTACTGGGGTCGGAGTTAGCGATTTTGGACGCGCAGGATGTTGTATCTCGGTGGCTTTCCTCTTGCTGCTTCAGCGAAACTGCTTACGGAAGGATGAAGGTTGTATTGCCTGTTGGTGAGATGTATGCTTCCACGAACATCATGAGGCTATTCATTACTGGAATACCTAGTTATTTCTAGCACGGCAGATGTTGTTGTAGATGAGCGTTCGACAGCTTCACGAAGTCCAGAGGATGACCAAAAGCGCAGATTCTCCAACATAGCACGATAGACATGCACCATCGTCTGACAGAGTGATTCTTCCGGATTCTTTCTCGACATGATGCGTGGACATCGTTATCTTCTTGAGGCTTCTCCCTTAAGGCGTCGGCTCTAGTAGATCTGAAGATGTCCTGGGATTTCTCTTGTTTGGGTTGACATAATGGGTGAACCCTTTATGATGATTTAAAGATGCGCCAATCCTCCTTTGTTATTGTAGATGTACAGATCCTCATAATTACACCATGTTCTGGATCTTTTCTTGTACGATCTCTGCAGGTGTATTTCTAGGACTCCGTTGGTGTTGTTTGCTGTCGACTACCTCCATACTAGAACAACGGCTACGTGAATCTTCACTTCGTCTTTCTCGTTATCGACCCTTTGAGGCATTTCTGAATTGGTCCATACAACATTTGTGGTGTCGCAGAAAAGGCGGTTGTTCCATCCGGATCTCGAGAGAAGCCATTGCGTTCTTCTAAGTATTAGTCACGTTTCCTTTTCTATGACTGCAAATTTCACCTTTGATTTGACAGGCCCTACAGATAAATTCATATTGGCATACCCGTACATATTGGTTTGGTTTCCTTCGAAGTCTGTCATCGTGGTAAGCTGTTGCACGATCTTGCTTGTGCAAATCTTGGCCGTCCTGAGTGTCTTGAGAGTAATCACATTCGAAGATGCTCCCATGCCAACGAGGGCCCTTTTGAAATCTGAATCCTTGATACGTGCAGTAACGTGTAGGGCCTGATTATGACCTTCTTCCGCCATCATGTCTTCTTCTGCGACATTATTCACAGACATCTCTGGTGTTTTCGAGGCTTCCGGACGCAAAGGATTTAAATGCACGTCTAGGGCTATCTGGTTGATTGCAGCAAACGTCTCCGCTCGCTGATTCTTTGATAGGTGTAAAAGTTCGCATAAACTTTCCACTATAGAATCCGCTTCCTGATCTACCGGCCTCTGGTTCATAGTGAAAATATTGTCTTGAGGAGGATCGTTGCGAGGACCAGTCCCCAGGGTATAAATCTCTGTGACAGAAGAACATCTCATATCTGATGTCATCTTGATGAGGATATCGAGTATGCCGTTTATTGTATCTTTGATCAGGTCCATGTTCTTCGTGTGAATCTCCTTCACCCATACTAAATCGATCATGTTGGAATTCTTATGGTTACACCATCAGATATACCGTTGGGAAAAGGGGTATCGTCATTCGAAGGGGAATCCGTTGCACGTCTTGAGGGTACGGAGGTTGGTGCCGGTGCATGTCCATTGGATTTCCTTTTCCCCGGCTTTGGAGGAGTCGCTCCAGGTCCTCATGCGTAATGAAGTTGGATGACTGGTCCCTTTCCCTTGGACGTTCAGGAACAACACGAGCTTCTTCGTCCATATAGGCCCGCGCAGCTGAAGTGCCTGCTCCAGGTGTATTGAATGCGTTCCTTGTGGGCTCCAGGGGCTGTGGTGATTCTTGTGTCAATCGCTCGGTTAATGTCTTGAGAAAAGTGAGTACCTCTTTCTGAGTCGTAGCCATGCCCGTTTGGTCCCTAGCAAGAACTTCTTGTCTTTCCATCAAATCCATCATGGTAATAGGGGGTTGTCCTCCTCTGGCTCCTCCAAACCCTCGTCCTGACTGAGGAGTGAAAGTTTCTATGGTGACGGCTAGAGGCGTTACACTTGAAGAAATGCCTAGGTTTGCAGCTGCTCTGGCTCTTATGATAGGAGGTGTCACGCCCAATGGAATATCTCCTGCTCACGCTGGTGTTGGTGGTAGAGGACGTGATTACACGAGATGCATTGATCGTATCGACAGGATGCACGGTCACGCCACTGACTTGGATATCAACACTAAGAGTGTTGTCAGCGGCTAGTTCTGTCGGAATTGGTTGCTGGTCCAGGCCTAAGATCCACCATTTTGAAATCGTTAAAATTGAATTGGATACTGAAGAAATCAACTTCACAACCGAGAGATTAATCTCCCACCGTGGTCGCCAATTGTTTATGGGTGAAAACTGTTTCTGCGGTTTTTGGTAATTTTGGGTGTGTGTGGATGAGAAACGAATCTAACCTTAAACAAATGCACTGCACGGGAGTGCTTTTGATTCGAGATATCAATCTATAAAATTCTGGCCTAAACCAAGAAATGGTCGTTCCAGACTTGCTTCGGTCACAAAGTAAAGGGGATGGGGTTGATCTTAGGGAGGCAAGCGAAGAAGGTGTTGAGATTATGAAGGTGTTGACTGTTTATGACTTGTATCAGAATGATGAACTGGCTTGAACAATGTAAGCTATCATTTCTGGTGTTTTCTGGATACGGATGACAACACTTGGTTTTTCTGTTTTGGTTGGAAATAGGAGAAGGACCTATTTATACAAGTCATTGAGCGCAACCCTCATCTCGTAGGAAGTGGAGGAGGTGAAGTGATGGAGTAGTGGGGTCGTGTAGGAGTGGTGATTGTCATATGATCACACCTTTTCCTGACACGTTATTGTAATGGCACGTTGCACGCTGCACGCTGTAAACCACCAGACCAATACGCCAGTAAGTATCCCCCAGTTATGATATGTTTGATGTCTCGAATGAGTGGATCGTGGGACCATGCAGGAAATAACATACTGATGGGGTTTCAAAATTGTTATAGTAAAAAGGTTCGTTGAGATTTGTGAAGGAAGATTTTTTTAGACTTAATTTTTATAAATAAAAAAAATATAACAAACTCGAATAAAAAGTGTTGTGAGAATTATGGAGAGACTGGGGCTAGGATTCCGCTATTTACCAATTCCAAAGTGATACTAATTATAATCATGCAATTTCACACGTTCAAATTGATTCTCAACTATTGCAAAAGTATATTTTTAAAAAAAACAAATGTTAATCCAAAGCATGAGACATCAAAACCCTAGGCTAAGCATGTTCAATCAAAAGAAAATACAATTGTTTAACAAAAACCATAAAATCTATTTGTAATCTAGGAAAATAATCATAAATAAAAATTGCACAAATTAAATAATTAAGAATTACCACTTTTTCATTGGAAAGATAGCATCCTCCGTCACCCCAAGGATTGGGTTTAGCTCATCATTGTCGAAACGCGCTCAAAAGTTGATTTCATTGCTCAAAGTGTTTACAAATGATGAATTGGAGAAAAACTATTAGAAATCGGGTGTTTGGAACGTTTTTAATTGTTGCAAAACACTGTTACATAAAACGATAAAAGCCAACTGTCGTTGTTCAGCTTCTACGACCCCCGCTTCTGTGTCGTTATCATTGTTGATAAACGACTGTTTTCATGAGTTTGTTCTTCGTGTTCTTCAGTTCTGCAGCAGCAGAAATGGTGTTCACTGCAACTCGATTTTTCGGCTCTGTGATGCTCTGTAACTCTCCCAAACTCTCTATCCCCTTCTACGCTACCCCAGAGTTGTGTTTATAATCAAAAGGGCCAAGGATAACTCCTCATTACTCCACGAAATCTCCCATTACTCGACAGTGAAGAAAAATATTCTCGGAATATTTTCTTCCCTGATTTTCCTTCTCACGCGTCTGCAGCTTCCTAACTCCATTCAACACGCTGAATATTGAAAATAAAATGATCCATACACACTCCAGGCTCGTGCCAACCATAGAATAACTCGGGAAAGAGAATATCAACCCTCGTGAAAGTAAGAATACCAAAGTTTTCCCTCACTCGTGTTTTGCTTCCACACGATTCTTCAGCCAAATCTAATCGATTCCAAGGACCTTACCAGTCATGTTTTGTCCCTAGCAACAAACCCATTTGATTTCAGCCATTGAATCTCCCTAAAACGCCTTCAAATCACGAACCCTAATTTTGGTGTTTTGATAATAGCTTTTCCCGCCAAATTCCAAATTCAAATGGAGAAGATGACCTCCCCCTAATCCTGTACGGGTGTCCCTTTAGCACTTGCCTTATGGGGTGTGAATAGTAAGGGAGGTGCCCCTTATCCGTTGAGGTGTCCCTTAGTAATTGAGTGCCCCTTATCTAATAGTGCGAGTCCGAATAACATGTGTCCTCCGGGTGCTTTAGACAACTTTTCTAGCCGATTTTTCCAATAATGTTTAATTCCCAAAAATGCCTAAAACACATAAAATACCATAATAAGTACAAAATCAAGCACTAACAATAGAGACACTGAGGACAATTCAGACACAAAAATGTGTCTATCAAAAACCCCTAAACTTATTATTTTCTAGTCCTCGAGCAAATCTAATCTAGAAAAATAAAATGACTACACTTAGCACGTGCAGCAAGCCGTTAAACTGCTAGGTGTCCCTAGAGGCGGAGTGTTGTCTCCGGCGGGTTTACCAGAGGTGTACCCACAAAACCTTTACTACAGACCCTAGCTATCTACGCAGAACCTTGGAAGGAACTAAATAGTCTCCTTGGTTGGCATACAAACATTGACTATAGGAGGAAGTACCCTGATGCGAATTTCCAATTGTTGTACACGAGTTTGCACTCAGCATACTATAATTCATATATAAGTGACAAAGCTCTACTTAGATAGTTTCTAGAAATCATAACCGGAGTCAACCAATCACATGGAAAGATTAAGAAGATGGATAAAGAGATGGTTAAAAGTGAACGGTGTTTCCCATATCTATCTGAAGGCCTCTGCCAAGGTGAACCTATCCTAATGGACTGAGATACTGGTCTGACTAATATCAACACATCTGGCATATACAAGGGGACCAGTGGTCGATAAACCTAACTCTAGGTCAACACAAATGGCATATACAAGGGCACCAATGGTCAACTTTATTGAATTTATTCCGGTTGGTCTAATGGTCTGGTCTTTTTTTTTTTTTATATTGGTATCTCAGTCACTCTATTCCACCTTAGCAAAGGTAACAACTTGAATCGTGTGCCCCACCAAATCACTTAAAAATAAAAACAGATGGATTAGGATTCAACGAGATATGGCGAAACTACCATGTTTTTTTTAATTCTAACACCTGAGCTCTGTGCTTTTATGAATAGACTCTTTAGATGTTTCCATCTAATCAGATTGGTTCCTCAACTCCTACAACCAAGATGTTCCCATCCACTTAGATTGGTTAGTGCCAACCTTAATAAACATAAATTTCTAGGCTCTGGAGTTTATTTGTTGCAGCTAAGAGCTAACAAAAAGTTTCTTCCCCACCCCCAAACTTAAATCTAACATTGTCCTCAATGTTCTAAAGATGAAATTAAAAGCATGAACAATAAGAAACTGTTACCACTTGATGGATGGAAAAAGAAATAAGGAAGGATATTACCGTAAGCATGAGTACCTCCCAGGAAATGCTAAATTTAAAGTCTTTAGCTAGACATCAAATACCTCAAAAAGGATTGTCACCTTCCAAAGTCATATATCAATAGTCGAAACAATTGTGGGTCCATAAGACCAAATAGAGCTGACACCAGTATGAGACAACTGCACTGATTCAGAAAAATGAAAATAAGGAGCACGTCCTCATCTAAGGTTTCTTTCAAGACAACTGGGTTTATCTGCGGCGCGTAATTGAACTTCATATGTGTGTCTCGATAAATAGATTCATCCGAAAAACGGGTCTCTAATACCTGGGTTACCTCCTGGACAGTATCAGGAGGATCGGATTGCGGAGTCTGAAAAGACTCAAGTAATATCTCAGATGTACAATGCTCGAGTCCCAAGTTAGGGACTCTAATTAGTGATACAATACAATCACAATAACCATCACTACCCCCGAACTTAGGGTTCACAGAAAAACCTCTAACTATTTCTTGAATTTCCGGATCTTCAGAGTCCTTAAAATACTCAAGAGATTCTTCTAAAGATTGATCACATATCTGATCTAAGAGAATGTTTTCCTCAAAATCATCTAAAGAATCTACCAGTAAAGTGTCAAGCCAATTATCCTGAACTAAAGTGCTAATCATATTCACTTCTTCTAAATCATCGTTCTCAGAAGGTTGTCTAGTAACATTAAAGACATTTAGTTCAGTGGTCATATTACCAAAGGATATTTTCATAAGCCCAGTCCTACAGTTGATGACAGCGTTAGCTGTGGCTAAAAATGGGCGACCTAAAATCACTTGGATTTGACGACTTGGGTCCTGAACAGACTGGGTGTCTAGAACAACGAAATACATAGGATAAATAAACTTATCAACCTCAATCAGAACATCCTCTATGACACCGCGAGGGACTTTGACAGACCTATCAGCTAATTGTAGTGTCATTTTAGTCGGTTTTAACTTACCAAGACCTAGCTGGGTGTATACATGATACGGGAGTAAGTTAATACTAGATCCTAAGTCAAGTAAAGATTTATCGACCATGTGATTACCAATCGCACAACATATGGTGGGGCATCCAGGATCCTTATACTTAGGGGGTGTTTGGTTTAGAAGAATAGAACTTACCTGACCAGCTAAAAAAGCTTTCTTATGGACATTAAGCTTACGCTTTCGTGTACAAAGATCTTTAAGGAACTTGGCATAAGCAGGCATCTGCCTCATTGCTTCTAATAGTGGAATGTTGATGTTCACCTGCTTAAATGTTTCCATTATCTCGTTGAAAGTCGACTCCTTCTTTCTTGGGGCTAACAAATGTGGATATGGGGATTTAGGCACAAAGGTAGACCTATCAGGAATTTCTTGGGAATCCTTAGAGACTGTTTCAGTTTCCTCTCTACGGGCTCCTCTTGGGAAGTAGAAGGTGGAACTACAGTATGTCCACTAGGCATGTCTACCTTATTGTCTACCGTTTTACCACTCATAAGGGTTGTTATCGAGTTCACATGGTTTGATGATTTCTCACCAGCTAAAGATATTTGATGGACTCCCCTAGGGTTGGGTTGTGGTTGACTAGGAAACTTTCCTTTTTCTCTCAATGTCTCATTTATCTAACTAACCTGGGTTTTCAACTCGGAAATAGCCTGAGAGTTAGCTTGTACCATCTTTTTATTTTCATCTAATCCTTGTGCAACCGATTGCTGAAATTCTAAAGTGTTCCGAGTTAACAAGGCAAGAGACTCTTCTAAACTCATGATTTTCTTATCTGAAGGGATCTGAAACTGTGCCGGAGTTGAAGGATTCTTAGTATAGCCAAAACCTGGGGGAACCTGAGCATTACTAGACTGACCTTGATTCTGGCCCTTGGACCAAGAAAGGTTTGGATGGTTTCTCAAGCTAGGGTTATAGGTTTCTGAATATGGGTCAAACTTCTGTCGGTTATCAAACCTAGTGTTGTTATAAAGAGCATTGGCTTGATCTTCAACAACATGGCCTTCCCAAAAAGGCTCATTTCTTCCACTACTACCACTAGAATGACCTAATTCTAAGGCTTCTAACCTTTTGGCTATAGCTGCTATTTTGGCATCTGACTCATAAGATCCTTCTACCCTATTAACATTTCCTCTACTTAGAAGAATTGTTTTCTGGGGTTCCCTACTATTTTCCCATTGTTGGGTCTTATCAGCGATTTCATTCAAAAATGTCATCGCTTCATCAACAGTTTTATTCTCAAACCCACCTGTGCATAAGGACTCAACCATGGTTGTTGTTGAATAATCTAAACCCTCGTAGAAGATCTGAACTAACCTAAGCTTCTCCAAACCATGATGAGGACATTGAGATATCAAGTCATTGAACCTTTCTAAGTACCAATATAAAGATTCTCCCTCTTGTTGGGCAAAAGTACATATTTGTGTCCTAATAGATGATGTTTTATGCCCTGGGAAAAACTTATGTATAAAGGCAGAAGTAAGTTGGTCATAGGTTTCAATTGACTCAGAGTCCAAACTGCACAGCCAAGATTTAGCTTTATCTTTTAAGGAAAAGGGTAATAACCTAAGTTTCAACACATCATCACTTAGGTTTTCAATTTTCAGAGTACTACAAACTTCCTCAAATTCCCTAACATGAAAATAGGGGTTCTCATTCTCCTTCCCTAAAAACATTGGAAGCATCTGTAAAGTCCCAGGTTTCAGTTCATAATTTGCCTCGGTTTCAGCTAACTTGATACAAGACGGACGAGAGGTCCTAGTTGGGTTTAGCAAAGATTTCAAAGTTGCCATTTATGGCACTACCAAAGGACTAAGAGTACTATAGGTACTTTCCTCACGAAGAGACAGATTCTCAAAACTGAAGTTTCCAAAAACGGGGCTCTCAAAAGAAGAGTCTTCGAGCTCCCCGCCTTCACAAGAAGAACTACTAGGTTTGTCACTAATCAAACGACCTAGAGTGTTTCTTTTCCAAGCCCGTTTAAAAACTTCGGGCGTACACTAGAAAAACAAAATCAAAAAGAAAAGTCCTAAAAAGGAAGGGATGTTCCACCACAGCAAACCTACTGATTTCTAGCAAACAAAAAGCATGATGGATCCACTTAGATTGTTTCTAGACCAGCTTCTAACCCTTCGAACGGGAATTCGTTACAATTTAAGCAAACCCCTCTGGGATCAATCCGAGTCAAAGTAAGTTGAATAGAGGCGAGGGAAGCTCGGTGGAGATTTGATACCCAAGGCCTCACCGGTATTACAAGGCGGCGCAGTCACGCATTCAACTTACAGAAACCGTCAAGAACTTTGAAGTATGCTTAAAAGAGTAACCAATATTTTTCGAATGACTTTCCTGTTAAGCTCGTTACCCTATCGTTCTCGTTCTAGTCAAAATTTTAGGCTTAGGTTCGTGTTTGGTGTCGTTTTCCTAAGGCGGGCAAGAAGAGAACGGTGATGAAATCCGAACCCTTATCTTGTATGGCCAGTCCTTTCCCTTTACTAGGAAATTAAAGCAGCCGTTTTCAAGTCCTCAACATATATGCATACGAAGGAAGACAGTAACTCGCTGACATTGGATTCGCGTGTGTTTTGACAAACTTTACCTCCACCTTTGTAGTCGACTCGGGCCACGACTCATATGTCGTGTACGAACCCGAGGGGCCGAGGTGATATTGTAATCACCGTCCTTCTCTGCAAATAGTTTATATTTAAACTACCCTTCCGTAGGGTTTAAAAAGAAATAATGTCCCAAAATCTAAAGTCCAAAGTCCAAAAAAAAATATATATATATAAAGTGCAAAAGAAAAAGAAAGTCTTAAAAAAAAACTACAAAAATAAAAATGTCTCTTTTATTTTTTTCCTCTCTTTTTTTATAATCATGCAATTTCACACGTTCAAATTGATTCTCAACTATTGCAAAAGTATATTTTTAGAAACAAAAAATGTTAATCCAAAGCATGAGACATCAAAACCCTAGGCTGAGCATGTTCCATCAAAAGAAAATACAATTGTTTAACAAAAACCATAAAATCCATTTTCAATATAGGCAAATAATCATAAATAAAAATTGCACAAATTAAATAATTAAGAATTACCACTTTTTCATTGGAAAGATAGCATCCTCCGTCGCCCCAAGGATTCGGATTAGCTCATCATTGTCGAAACGCGCTCAAAAGTTGATTTCATTGCTCAAAGTGTTTACAAATGATGAATTGCAGAAAAACTATTAAAAATCGGGTGTTTGCAACGTTTTTAATTGTTGCAAAACACTGTTACATAAAACGATAAAATCCAACTGTCGTTGTTCAGCTTCTATGACCCTCGCCTCTGTGTCGTTATCACTATTGATAAACGACTGTTTTCGTGAGTTTGTTCTTCGTGCTCTTCAGTTCTGCAGCAGCAGAAATGGTGTTCTCTGCAACTCGATTTTTCGGCTCTGTGATGCTCTGTAACTCTCCCAAACTCTCTATCCCCTTCTACGCTACCCCAGAGTTGTGTTTATAATCAACAGGGCCAAGGATAACTCCTCATTACTCCACGAAATCTCCCATTACTCGATAGTGAAGAAAAATATTCTCGGAATATTTTCTTCCCTGATTTTCCTTCTCACGCGTTTGCAGCTTCCTAACTCCATTCAACACGCTGAATATTGAAAATAAAATGATCCATACACACTCCAAGCTCGTGCCAACCATAGAATAACTCGGAAAAGAGAATATCAACCCTCGTGAAAGTAAGAATACCAAATTTTTCCCTCACTCGTGTTTTGCTTCCACACAATTCTTCGGCAAATCTAATTGATTCCAAGGACCTTACCAGCCCTGTTTAGTTCCTAGCAACAAACCCATTTGATTTCAGCCATTGAATCTCCCTAAAACGCCTTCAAATCAGGAACCCTAATTTTGGTGTTTTGATAATAGCTTTTCCCGCCAAATTCCAAATTCAAATGGAGAAGATGACCTCCCCCTAATCATGTACGGGTGTCCCTTTAGTACTTGCCTTATGGGGTGTGAATAGTAAGGAAGGTGTCGCTTATCCGTTGAGGTGTCCCTTAGTAATTGAGTGCCCCTTATCTAATAGTGCGAGTCCGAATAACATGTGTCCTCCGGGTGCTTTAGACAACTTTTCGAGCCGATTTTTCCAATAATGTTTAATTCCCAAAAATGCGTACAAACACATAAAATACCATAATAAGTACAAAATCAAGCACTAACAATAGAGACACTGAGGACAATTCAGACACAAAAATGTGTCTATCACATACGGTGCTATTAAGTTAAGTAACTAAGTTAGGAATTGATATCTATGAAATATTGTGTATGCTCGATGCATGTAATGCATGGAACACAATCAATATGTATGAAGCATCGCTGTTTTAAAGCTTAACCGAATAAGTCGCGGATTAAGCGTCTTAAAATAGCATCACGTCCAACCATCTTCGAGTGATCGGTTGGAAGCCGCATGGGAGATCCATCCCTTGGCCGATCACTCCCTGTGGCAGAGTGGCGGATGGTGATCATCAAGGTGCTTCATTGGTCGCCTAATTCTTAACCTAGGTTGTCCGTACAAGCTGGCAAAGTTGGAAAGATGAGATGGTTTTATGACGTACATTTGCGACCGTTGGTGGATTTTTATAGTTTTTAAGAGGTGCGCGAGAATCACTCTTTGACTTGACCGAAATCAAGCATAGACATTGTTTTTGGTGGGACCGACCGGACATGCGTGTAGACGGCTTTCCGGTGTACATGTCCATACCACTTTGTCTCATGAAGGTGCGATCTAGACCACTCAATTCGACCGGAAAATATGAGGGGTCGTGATATGCCACATTTGGGCGTGCGTTTCGAGGCTCCTGGACATGGTATACCTTGGTCGGCCGGTCACATGCACAGATAGGCCCACAGTGATCACGTTGACACTCTCGGGACCTCTTAAGTCTATATCTACACCCTCCATCCAGGATGGCGAAGATGGATGGTCGTTATCGAACTACGACAGATATGCAACGCCACAGACCCTAATTAGGGTTTTGGAACAGTCACGCGTGCGTGACTTTGGCCAAACGGTTTGACGAGCTATGCTTCTCTTTTGGAGAGGTCGATCGTGTGGTGCCCACGTTGGGCTGACGGTGAACATATGTGCACCTTCCTGATGGTCCTAGGCGCGATCTAAGTCATCCAAATATGCTGGCTAAGTTGGATGGTTGTGATCGATTTTAAGACGCTAGTGGAATTTCCGCGACCCTTTAAGTATTACGCCAGCCATGCTTCAAGTAAGCGTTCATTACTTCATGGCTAGGCCGTGAGAAATCCGATCGGGTAGGTGAGGAGTGGGCCCGCCAACATGTGCATTAGTGCCTCATTGATCAATCACAGAACAATCCAAGCCGTCCAACTAGGCTGGCGAAGTTGGACGGTCGCGATGATTTTAAGACTGTTTTGGACAGCTTTTGCTCGTTCGAGCCTTTCTCAAAGAAATACGGCCACCTTTCTTTGGGTCGGGTTTGATAGGCGTTTGGGAGTGTAGTGTGGTGTTCAGCCGGCTAGGACATAAGCAGGCCCGCCGGTGGTCATTACAGTGATCGCATGCTCCTTCTAGGGTTCGTCTAGGCTGGTTAAATCACGCGGTCAACTTGCGTGGCCGTGATCGTTTCTGAGACTGATACGGACAGTCCAGATTTCCCATAGGAAATTAAACATGCCCGGTCGGGCTAATATAAACACGCCAATACGAGATTCTCTTTGTTAGAGAATGGTATAGCCTGTATGGGTATTTCATGCATGTCTCGAAATTGGCACTTGGAGATTCATGCTACTCTGCTGAGAGTGAACACCTAGTCGTCATGTCATGCTAATAATGAGAGTTCGGCGAGGAACAACATAGGAAATACTAGGCTAATCATGCATTAATTAATAATGCTATAAATTCACAGAATATTTGGTATTGTTGCTACATGCACCATTCTGGGTGAATTTTGTATATTTATTGAATTGCTTCAAATAAATAAAGCGAGAGGTTTCTGCGCTCATCGCTTATCAAATGGCTTTATCCTTTGCAGGATGTCAGCATGTTAAATTTGGCTTTACAATTTTAGCCCTGAACTAAAATCCACCATCAACAATATGATAAAGTATCTGATACTCGCTCAAATAAATTATATAATGTTAATAAAATCACTCCTAATTCGGCTGATTAACGATGGCTAAATATATATCCAAACACAACATATAAGAGATCTTCTAAACAAGATCATGTATCAAACACCTATTTTGGTAATTTGCAGTTTTGTTTTCATTATGGAAAAAAGGATCATCTTGCATTGGATTGTTTTCCTAGAAAGAAACAGATAATTAGTCTCCAAAAATTGCTTACTTTTGCAATCAAAGTGATAAACAGACTGTCAACATCTCCAATTGATCCAGGTTGCACAATCATCTAAAAAACTTATGACGAGAATAATCAAGATTACTCTCCTTGAATATTTCATAATTCAGGCAAGTTTCATGGTGTAATATCTAGGCATAAAAAAAACATTTCCAATATCAGACTTCCTACTGGTAAAAAGAGTTTACCTGTTAAGTCTATGTTCTGGGCTCGGAATTAGGATGACCCCTGTCCACGTACGTGGATTTCAAGAGGTCCAAGATTTTTATCTTGAGAAAATCCTCATCTAAAGAACGTACATGGGAGTTTTACAGGTGCATGAGAGGTTGTCAAATCCATCTTTGGAAGATAATATGATTAAAACCCCTTTTAAAGAGTACACCAAAGGAAATGATGCAAAAGGAAAGAACTACCCCTGTCATAAGATAAACAAACTCTGAATATCCATTTTGGATGAGAACGGTAAGTTAGGATCTCATCCTGTCACCACTTAGTATATTAACGAGTGTTATCTGTTTAAACTATCTCTTACCACATGTTAGAAAAAAGATTTTCTCATAATTCCTGACTATTTAAAGAATCTGAAACGAAACCCATTTTGTTGATCCTCGATCTATTATGCCGAACCTTGTTTTCCAAACATCTTTATTTACACTACTGACTGACTCAAGTTCCCTTGACTTGGCGTAACCACATCACAATTATGAGTCCATAACGTAATGATTTAATGTGGGTGTCAAATCATATTATGCTCATGATAGATTTCTCCCTGCTTATCTAACTCCTAATGAAGAGACGAGAATAGGACCATGGGGACTTTATTTGCAAGCTAATATGAAGTTTATGCTCTTAGTTCTTTATTTTAATCATAATTTTGATACTTAAACTTATATATGAAAGAATATTTATGCATCGGTAATGATATACTTTATTTATGAATTTAAATAAGTTTATGATAGGCCTTGTGCCTGAAGGCCTTTTGCATATTTCCTTGAACGGTCTGCGAACTTATTTTTTGCTAACTAGTTCAAGTATCATAAGTGAACTATAGTATATGCCTTTTAATAAGTAATTGGTTTCTTATAACTATTGACTAGAAAAAAGTACATAGTTGATAGCATCCCTTCAACTATATTTATACCTACAAGGATGGGCATCTTAAAGAGGCATCATAAATTGTTCTCGATGAAGAGGATGTCAACGAAGAAACCTTCATGCATGAACCTTCAAGAAAAATGGTGGTTGTGAGTATGAAAGAACAAAACTCTTGGTATGCTGAAACCGTAAAGGATTTGATTAACACCTGTAATGATTCTAATGTTGAAATTATAATTCTTAAATTGCAACTAAATAACTTGATTGATGGTCAAGCCAAAATCCTTGAAAAACAGAAGGTCATGATCCAAAATTAAAATAAGCTCGTCTCATAGTGTAGGGCAACTAGGGAATTTTTTTGCAATCAATCGGAAGGTTGGTATCTTGACTCATGAACACGGTTTATCCACTGTCAAAAGAGTCAAGGACGTTGAAGGTATGTTTTATGATGGGGTTCTAGAAAGGTAAGAATAGATCAATGAAGTTTGATTTCCTTTTCCAAGTTTTTCGTATGTTTTTCTTTTTTTTACTAATTAACTCCTTGTAGGAATTCTATTCTTATTGTTTAAGGAGGAACACTAGCTTTTGGAATAACGTTTTTATGTGTTTCACGTTAGCTATTCCAAAACTTAATATCTTGCAATGATCAAAGTTTATTTATTTAAAAATTTATTTTGAAGATGACTCACAATACCTAATCTTTATTGATTATATATATGTATTGCTTATTTTGTGAGATTTGTTATATGCTATCATATTTTTAGTGATTAGAACGGGTATATCTCATATGTTCTCATAGTTAAGATCTTAACTCTTTGCATTCACCACTGACTGAAAGAGGAGTAAACTATTTTGAGAATTGCAATATTGATCTTCCCACGATTACACTTTTGTGAATATATTGCATGGACTCGGTAAGATGTTCTCTAGTTGTCGCATTTCCTCCCCGAAACCGTAATTCACAAGGAATAGCGTCGTAACTTTAATCTCTACATCCGTACATGTCTAGGGAAGATATATAATTAATATGTTCAGTCATATCGCATAAATTGTCCTTTTTGTTCGTAACTGGCCTAGAGAATAATTTTTGTGGATGCTTGTTTTTCTCACGAAAGTAGTGCCTCTAACATTAAGATCATTGTTTTTAACTTCTTTGTTCGTAACTGGCGAGAAGAGAGAAGAAAAATTGGGATACAAATCTACTTTGTTCATAATTGACAAGTAAATCTATTAACGTATAAGAAAATCCTTATCTTGTGATTAGAGAAAAGTCGCTCATATTTTTATTTCGGGAATGATATCCAATGGGGAATAGGTATTTTGGGAACTTGTGCTAAATTGATATATATTTGTGGGGAGTGCGACTGTGGAATTATAGGAGATTCTTGTACCGATATATCTCCTTGATAAAGAAGCTGAGTTTACTTGGTGGAATCATCTAAATAAAAGCTAGTATGTTACCTATAGTCTCGATAATTCTTTTGTTTAATTCATTATGATCCCTTATATCTGGCCTTTGCCAATTCTGTTGACATAAAGGGGGAGAATTATTTAGTAGTATTCTATTGTAACATATGGATTTTTCGAGCATCATTTAAGGGTGAGTGGATTATAATCTATAGGTTTTACCTATTATGTATAAAAGAAGTAAGTAATGACTAAGGGGAATAACATATCACCGTAGTATTGTTTCAAAGTGGTGCAATTGAACTTTGAGGAAGTAACAATACTGTGTTTTTGGTATAACAACCGTCGAGTTAAGTGATTTTCTCATTCTAGAAGAGATCTAATCGAGTATTTTCATAAGTTGTTATCGTTATGGATCTCAACACCACCTAACAATTTGAAACAATATGAAAAAGCGGGGGTCTAACAACACCACCTAATATTCCGCTTAGCAATCTGTATGGACAAACTCAAATATACTTTTAAGAGAATCAACAAGACTCAATCAATTAAAAGTATATCAACGAGTTTATATCTCTCTTCTTGATTTGATTTACTCAAACAGGAACTGCGAGTTCTAATCAAATGCAAGGAATAACTTGGATGGTACCAAAGACCAATATCTAAGGATCAATCAATGACAATCAACAACCAAAGGTTGGATTACTCTAACTGATGATCTAATACACAACCTGTATTTTTTCAATTATAAAGATAAAAACAATATAATGCGGAAATTGAAATAACACAGACACCAGAAATTTTGTTAACGAGAAAACCGCAAATACAGAAAAACCCCGGGACCTAGTCCAGATTGAACACACACTATATTAAGACGCTACAGACACTAGCCTACTTCAATCTAACTTCGGACTGGACTGTAGTTGAACCCCAATCAGTCTCCCACCGATCCAAGATACAGTTGTACTCCCTACGCCTCTGATCCCAGCATGATGCTGCGCACTTGATTCCCTTAGTTGATCTCACCCACAACTAAGAGTTGCTACGACCCAAAATCGCAGGCTTTGACAATAAACAAATCTGTCTCACACAGACAAGCCTATCAAAGGATCAATCTGTCTCCCACAGATAAACCCTAAAGGTTTTTTTCAGTCTTTTGATAATAATCAAGGTGAACAGGAACCAATTGATAACCCAGTCTTATATTCCCGAAGAACATCCTAGAGTTATCAATCACCTCACAACAATCTTAATCGCATGGTAGCGAAACAAGATGTTGCGGAATCACAAACAATGAGACGAAGATGTTTGTGACTACTTTTTATATCTTTCCTATCGGAGATATCAATCTCAAGCCAATCAATCTGATTGTACTCGTACGATAGAAGATGCAAGATCAGATCACACAACTACGATAAAAGTATTATCGGTATGGCTTCACAATCCCAATGAAGTCTTTAAGTCGTTAACCTGGTTTTAGAAGAAGAAAACCAAAGGTTAAAGGAGAAACGACTCTAGCACGCAAACTAGTATCACACGTAAGGTGTGGGGAGTAGTTTTGCACAATGTTAGATGTCTCCTTTATATAGTCTTTCAAATCAGGGTTTGCAATTAAGTTACCTTGGTAACAAAGAAATCAATATCCACCGTTAAATGAAAACCTGATTTAGATTCAAGCTAATATTTCTCAACCGTTAGATCGAAAACTTAGCTTGTTACACACACTTGAGAATGCACGTTTCTAGGTTTGTTAACCGTACCCAAACGTATGCACTTGTTGGTTCAACAATAGTTAACCAAAAGGTTATCCATATGAGCATTTCATATCAACCATGTTCTTCTTCACCATAACTAGTTCAAATGATTTCAAATGAACTAGTTAGAGAGTTGTTCAATTGCAAGGAAATCTTATGTACTACACAAGACACAATTGGAGCAAAGATGATTTGATTCACTTGAATCGGTTCATGAACTTTTTTATCCACGGTTTGCAAACTGCATTCCTTAGTCTTTTTAAGTTTAAGTTCAGAAATCATCTTCAGGTATATAACCTTCTCAAGTTCGCAGACTAGGTTCGCGACTTAAGTTACCGGTCAGAGTTTACAAACTCCAACATAAATTCTCGGGAATGAGAATTTTGTCGGTTCGCGGACTGGGTTCGCTGAATGAGTTCGCGGACTTAGCTTCACGCAAGTAGTTTGTCAACTCTAGCATAAATTCTCGGGTTTGAGAATTTCGGCAGTTCGCGGAATGAGTTCGCGGACTTGGCTAGCGCCATTCTTCCGGTTCTCTTGATCAATAAAGTTCGAAAACTTTGGTTCAAGGAATAGGACTTATACATAAATTTGTTTCCATAATGCTTATGTCTACCATTGGTTATGTAATCTAAACTCTCATTTCAATCATTGAAACATTCTTAGAGGACGTTATACAGTTGTTACACCATTTCTCGTCAAAGCAATTTTTAAGATGATTGAAACATATCATGACTTTCCTCACATGGTAAAGATAAACTTGATCGAAGCGAAAAGCTTACCAACACATATTTCGATATATAGATAGGCGAGGTATACTCGGCTCGAAATACCAAATGTGTATCATTCAAGTCTATATATATAGCATACGACTTCTTGTCTCAAATAGTAGGATATAGAGTAGATATACTTTTGAGTGATTGATAAGTTCAAGTCTTCACATACCTTTTTGTCGAGAAGTTCCACCGATTCCTCGAGTAGTTCTTCTACTTGTATGATGAATCGCCATAAAGTCCTTGAGCTCAACTACACTTTCTATCCTAGTCCGTGACTTAGCTATAATAGACTAGAAATCAAGACTTATAGTTTTGATCACTAACATTGACAAACATGCTTGAGATATCAACGCATGCGAGTTCGACCGAGAAATGCTCTAACAATCTCCCCCTTTGTCAATTTTAGTGACAAAACTATCAATACAAATGGAATACAAAAAAGATAAATAAACTTTAGTAGCTCCTATTCCACATGTCTAATCTTCAACATTACTCGAAATCTTCGTCACTTCCAAGTACTCCAATGATCCCTGATCAAATTTTAGATAGTGGTAAATAGAGTTTCGTTCACTAGAACTTGATGAGATTGATTTTGAAGGTTGAATTAAAGAAAATAATAAAACTAGCAAAAATATAAAAAATATGAGTAATAAGATGGAGGGACACTGAGACTCAGGATTTCACCAAACAACAATTTTATGCGGTTCAAATATCAATTCTAAACAATAATAGCTCATAAAAATTCATTAACTCTAATTCATTTCCTAAAGTAGATTTCGAAAATAATGGATGTAAATCTAAAGCATGGGATATCAAAACATTTAATAAAGCATAACCCATCAATTGAAATGACAACCATTCAACGAAAACCATAAATCAATTAAATAACAGTGCAAATAGTCATAATAAAATTAATATAATTACCGCATTCATGAGATTTGGTTTCCTCCGTCGTCCCAGAAATGCGGTCTAGCTCCTCATGATAATACCAGAGACGATAATATGATTAAATAAATTTATTTTATAATCACCATTGGAGTTCTCACAATAAACCGTACAATCCTTTTTCTAAAATAATAATAATCAGGAACAGTAGAAAATAGAATTGAAAATATTAAACTCCAAATGAAATAACGCTCTTGGCTCCGGACTACCGACCTCCCCAAGTGTGCTCTCTAGCTCTCTATTTATACAAACAAATACACATTACTCAAATATATTCTTCCATAACTCCAAAATCTTCTCCTTTTTAATTAAAAATATCTTCAAAAATTTTCCTTCTCTTTATTCTATATATTTCTTTATTAAACCCATATCTTCTTTAATTCGCAGAATAAAATCCAAGATAAAATCTTCTAAGGATATCTTTCTTGTTTAATACAAGATAACTTCCTTTTTCTTCAAAACTTCATGTTTATAAGGCAAGAAGATATTCTTATCTTAAAGATAATAAATCCTTTACCTTTGACACCAAATTTCCCGCCAATTTTTCTTTTCAAATCAAGGAAGAAGATGGAGTCCCCTTAACCAGTGATGGGGTGCGATTAGCAGCTGACTCCCTGGGGGTACCCTTTATCAGTTAGGTGCCCCTTATCCAAAATTGAGAGTCCGAATAACATGTGTCCTCCGGGTGCCTATACCAACTTTTCGAGACGAATTTTCCAAAAATACCTACAAACACATAAAACACCGTAATAAGTAGAAAATCGGGTACCAACAATACTGAAAATTGAGGACAATTCAGTCACAAAAATGTGTCTATCAAATACCCCCAAACTTATTATTTGCTAGTCCTCGAGAAAATCTAATCTAGAAAAATCCAAACTCACTAGGTGGACCTAGTGACCGAGTTATAGTCTCGGGAGGGTTTACCAGAGGTGTACCCACAAAACCTTATACTCCAAACCCTACCTACTTATGCAGAACCTTGGATAGCACTAAAGTACCTCTTTGGTTGGCATACAATCATTGACTACATGAGGAAGTATCCTGATGAAAAACTCCAATTGATGTACATGATTTTGCACTCAACATACTAAAATTCATATATAAGTGATAGAGCTCTACTCAGATAGTTTCTGGACATCATAACCGGAGTCAACCAATCACATGGAAAGATTAAGAAGATGGATAAAGAGAAAAAATCGATGGTTTAAAGTGAACGGTGTTTCCCGTATCTGTCTGAAGGCCTCTGCCAAGATGAAACTATCCTAATGGACTGAGATACCGGTCTGACTAATATCAACACAACTGGCATATACAAGGTGACTAGTGGTCGATAAACCTAACTCTAGGTCAACACAACTGGCATATACAAGGGCGCCAGTGGTCGACTTTATTGAATTTATTCCGGTTGGTCTGATGGTCTGGTCTCAATATTTTATTATTTTTAATATATATCTCAATCACTCTATTTCACCTAGCAATGGTAACAACTTGAATCGTGTGCCCCACCAAATTACTTAAGAAATAAAAACAGAAGGGATTAGGATTCAACGAGATATGGCGAAACTACCATTTTTTTTTAATTCTAACACCTGAGCTCTGTGCTTTTATGAATAGACTCTTTAGATGTTTCCATCTAATCAGATTGGTTCCTCAACTCCTACAACCAAGATGTTCCCATCCACTTAGATTGGTTAGTGCAAACCTTAATAATCATAAATTTCTAGGCTCTGGAGTTTATTCATTGCAACTAAAAGTTTCTCCCATACCCCCAAACTTAAATCTAACATTGTCCTCAATGTTCTAAAGATAAAATTAAAAGCATGAACAAGGAGAAATTGTTACCACTTGAAGCAAAAGAGTTAAGGAAAGATATTACCGTATTGCAAGAGCATGGGTTACCTCCCAAGAAGTGTTAAGTTTAAAGTCTTCAGCCAGACTAAGAAAGGATTAGTCACCTTATAAAATCATAAAGTAATAATCGGAATAACTGCGGATCACCAAAACCATATAGAGCTATCACAAGTAAAAGGAATATGCACCATGCCAAGAAAGTTAACAAATAAAGAACACCCTTGTCTAGTTTCATGTTTAAGACAACTACATCTAGCTGTGGTTCAGATTCAGGTTCTATAACTGGGTCTAGATAACATATTTTCCTGGGTTGCATTTCCTCAAAAGTTAGATCCGAATGTTCAGGTTCTATGAGTCTGGAAAAACTCAAATAAAAACTTATAAGCACATAATAATAACCTAAATAATTGCGGATCCTTAAAGTCAATCAAATTTGAACTACACAACTGACCACAAAGAGAGTGGTGGTCTTCCTTAAACAAATATGTCGACCCTAATCTCCTAAAGTAATTAGGTTTAGTCTCGAAACTTAATATCTGACACATTTGAATTTTATAAGTTCCCAAAATTGGAGAAAAAGTCTTTGGTGGGAAAACAAAGTCAATCGAGGTATCGTATCCTGGGTTAACCACATCAACCAGTGGATGGGTTTCTAACAACTGAACTTCTTTCTGGACATCATTAGGTTCAGGAAAACGTGTATGAAGATAATCTTGTAGAATGGTTGAGGCATATATGTTAAGTTCCAGGTGAGGGACCTTTCTAAGAGTTAAAGCACATGGAGAATAAAAATCACCCCCAAACTTAGAGTTTCCAGTGTCTCTATAAAGACTAGTCACAACTTCCCTAGTTTCAAGGTCATCAGATTCCTGAAAATGCTCAATTGATTCTTCTAAGTCAGGTACATCCTCACTCATCTCTACGATTTCATTTTGTTTTTCTAAGACTAATGTTTCTAAATCGCTATATTTGAAAACAATATTCTCAGGATAAACCCGCTCCTCTAAACTATCATCGCCTTCGTAATCAAAAGGAAATACTACATCATCTAAGGAAGTCTTATCTTTAGTCAAATCCTCGTCCTTTTGAATAGGTGAATAATTAGTAAAATTATTTGGATTTGAACTAGAAATAATATTATCATTATAAAGCTCAGTTGGAGTAACAAATTCCTGATCACTATGCCTAAATATTTCAGATTCTTCATCAGCACTATCCTCATCATAATCATCCTCATCATAATCATAATAACATGAAAATGGTTGAACCTCATCTAAAGTATTGCTTCCAATTCTATCCTTGTCATAATGATTATGTAAATAAAAAATTTCCTCACTTTCAAGGTTGATTTTTGAAGCAGTGTATTGGCAATTCAGTGTAATTTGAGCAATTCTTTCTTTCGTCTCTAACTCAAGCCTACGTGTTGACTCAGCAAACTCACGTGTTGACTCAGTTAACTTACACGTTGACTCAGCTAACTTTCTGAAGTTATCTTCTAAAGAAGGTTCACTCATTGTTACAGTTCTTTCGTCTATAACTAAGTCATTTGTGTCCGCTGACTTATGTGTTGACTCATGTAACTTACGCGTTGACTCAAGTATCTTACGTGCCTCATCTAGAGAAGAGGAATTAAAGGAATTTTTCTCGTATGACCGGGATTCATATGAATAGTAATTGGGCTCACCATGGTATGAGCCATAATCTTCAAAAGGTTGGCATTCCGAACCACTATTCACACTATGGTCAAAGTAATATCCATTTTGAAAATCAGACGGATATTCGTTGTATTCGCTATTGTAATACCAGTTCGACATTCTAAACACAAAGTAAACCCACTAACAGGGGATTCGTGGGTGGATAGAGCCTTACCTCCCGTACCAGACGGGCGATGAACCGTTGAAGTCGACTCAGGACACCGACTCCAATGTCAGTGTACGAAACCTAGGGGCCGAGACGGTATCGTAACCGTCATCCTTCCCTGCAACAGTTTTATTTAAATGAACCCTTCCTTAGGGTTTTTAAAGATAATAATGTCCAATGTCCAAAAATAAAGTCCAAAAATAAAAAGAAAAAAAATACAGCAATAAAATCCTAATTACAGTTTCCAAAAATAAAATAAAATATCTATATACAAAAATCTTCTTCTTCACTCCTTTTGGATTCCTCTTTTCTTTCCTTCTTTGGATTCTCTTTTGTTCTCAGCACTTTCTCCCTTTTTCTTTAGCTCAGCTCCAAATCTGAAAACAAACAAGAAATACCAAAAGGCGTAAAAAAGAACAAAAATAATAAAAATAAAAATAAAACCTAATAACAAATATATACACAAGTCCGCGTCGGCGGCGCCAAAAATTGATCGAATTTTAGATAGTGGTAAATAGAGTTGTCGTTCACTCGAACTTGATGAGATTGATTTTTAAGGTTGAATTAAAGAAAATAATAAAACTAGAAAAAATATAAAAAAATATGAGAAACAAGATGGAGGGACACTGAGACTCAGGATTTCACCAAACAACAATTTTATGCGGTTCAAATATCAATTCTAAACAGTAATAGCTCATAAAAATTCATTAACTCTAATTCATTGCCTAAAGTAGATTTCGAAAATAATGGATGTAAATCTAAAGCATGGGATATCAAAACATTTAAGAAAGCATAACCCATCAATTGAAATGACAACCATTCAACGAAAACCATAAATCAATTAAATAACAGTGCAAATAGTCATAATAAAATTAATATAATTACCGCATTCATGAGATTTGGTTTCCTCCGTCGTCCCAGAAATGGGGTCTAGCTCCTCATGATAATACCAGAGACGATAATATGATTAAATAAATTTATTTTATTAATCACCATTGGAGTTATCACAATAAACCGTACAATCCTTTTTCTAAAGTAATAATAATTAGAAACTGTAGAAAATAGAATTGAAAATACTAAACTCCAAATGAAATAACGCTCTTGGCTCCGGACTACCGGCCTCCCAAAATGTGCTCTCTAGCTCTCTATTTATACACACAAATACACATTACTCAAATATATTCTTCCATAACTCCAAAATCTTCTTCTTTTTAATTAAAAATATCTTCAGAATTTTTCTTTCTCTTTATTATATATATTTCTTTACTAAACCCATATCTTCTTTAATTCGCAGAATAAAATCCAAGATAAAATCTTCTAAGGATATCTTTCTTTTTTAATACAAGATAACTTCCTTTTTCTTCAAAACTTCATGTTTATAAGGCAAGAAGATATTCTTATCTTAAAGATAATAAATCCTTTACCTTTGACACCAAATTTCCCGCCAATTTTTCTTTTCAAATCAAGGAAGAAGATGGAGTCCCCTTAACCAGTGATGGGGTGCGATTAGCAGCTGGCTCCCTGGGGTACCCTTTATCAGTTAGGTGCCCCTTATCCAAAATGAGAGTCCGAATAACATGTGTCCTCCGGGTGCCTATACCAACTTTTCGAGACGAATTTTCCAAAAATACCTACAAACACATAAAACACCATAATAAGTAGAAAATTGAGTACCAAGAATACTGAAAATTGAGGACAATTCAGTCACAAAAATGTGTATATCAATCCCAAAGGTTGTAAGTTTAGCATCACCGCTGTTGAGGATCCGTAGCTATAACAATGAGAAAAAATAGTTCTCGATCATTGTTATACAGTGTCATAGTATTATTACACAGCGTCAAAGTTTAATTGTATCACAACTTCAACAATAATACTATGGTGATATGTATCACTCCCCCTTAGTCAATACTCTATCTCACATGGAAACCACTCCCCCTTACACAATGATCCGAAAAACCATATGTATCTGTAGTATGAACTACACATTAATTCTCTCCCTTTTTGTCAATAAAATTGGCAAAGGTACAAGAACGGGATCATGATGAAATTTCTGAGAGAGACATTTCATGACAAAAGGAAAAAATACATACCAACTAATTTAGATGCAATCATAAAGCCGAACTAAATGCATTCATCAAGGAGTTTAAAGATACAAGATAACCCCTCTAAAATTCCATAGCCGCACACCCCTCAAGATTTGACCATTAAGTACAAGTGTTCAAAAGAGCTCTCCCCCATTTTATGTCATTCCCGAAGGAACAATAAGAGCGACCTTAATTTCAAAGAAAAGAAGGATTTTTATTGGACACCAAAAACCATAAGAATGATTTTTTATATCCAAAAACTCTACCAAAAACTCTACCAAATTAATGATTTTTCAATCGGAATACACAATCAAATTAAACACAAGAGGTGATCAATTCAATTGATTGTGCTCAACATAAGAGAACTTATGGAGACACGAAAATACTCAACTAGATTAATTACAAGAGAACCCATAATTAATCTAATTGGAATACACAACCAAACTAATTACAAAAGTAATAATTTTAATTGTCAATTGTTTTGCTCGACATAAGAAAACTTACGAAGCAATAACTAAATAACCAAACAAGATGATTAATTTAGTTCAATATGCTCGACATAACATACCTCACGGAACACCAACTAATATAAAAAATCAACTTGGTTGTATAGTGCTCAACATAAGATACATTACGGAGCCTCACGGTAATACATAAAATATGGATCAGGGATGATCAATACTGCGGAATACACAAGGATTCATTCTATCTTCCCATCACTATTTGCATAACGATATTAATAGACATAATCCTTGAAAACAAAATATTTTAACCTATCTTCCATAAAGATAATTGACAATACAGGCTTAACTTTTGTATTTGTCAAAAGTCCATTCATTCTTTTACCAGTACGTGAATACCAACCACGAACGACTTTACTTTTGACAACGTATGGGACAAACATAGTTCACGGACGTAAACACCAATCCCATAACAAATTGAAATATAATAAATCATAAAGATTAATAGTGCAAAAACATCATCCTCCAAATATTTTTAGAATTTAAACCAATAAACCTAAAAAAGAACAAGAAGATGAAAAATAATAGCTATGTGTAGTCACAATAATTTCCATTCCAAACTCTAGTAATCCTTCTCAAAAACAAGAATAAATTCTCATAAGAAGTTTCCTAGGCATCAAGAAAAACTCGTAATGCACATATAAGATGATTTATCCTTAGAGAGTAGAATCAATCTTTTTCGCCCATATTTATACCCATAATAGCTACCAAAGGCTTATAAAAAGATTTTCAAAGAAGAACATACAAAGTCATTAACGACCATGCACCATAGTTCACATAAAATGATTGTGAACATTCAAGAATCCCATAGTACTGCGTACTACTGCCCATTCTTGAACTTCCTTCTTTGTGATTCACCAACAACATTCTTGTAAAAGATACAAATGAGCTTAAAATAGTAGTACTCCAACAATCCAAGTACCCAAGTTCAAGAGAAGTGGAACAAGTGCAACGAAACGGAGCAAAATACTCAAAAACAAGATTCAGGACAAATACCAATTTTAATTCATCCAAATTCAACGTTTCTCATCTCCATTTTGAAGATAATTCAAATAGGAAGATATTGCAAAAATAATGAGGTCAATACGAGTTCGGACGAAGAAGTTACGGCCAAAGAAAATTTACCGAATATCGACGTCAAGTATGCATACGGGTTTGCAAACGAATTTTCGTATCCTGGAGCAGTATGCAAACGGGGTTTGCGAACTTAAACCCCTGGATTTTGGTTTTAAATGATGTTATGCATACTTGGTATGTGTACCATGAAGTTCAAACATCCCGAACTAATGTTTCCAAACCTAAACATTTAAGAACCTTAAACACAGATCAAGTTAGGTAGAAATGAACGATAAGCAAGGTACATGGATCATTATAAGTACTCAAACAAGTAATAAAAACATAAAACTTGCTCAAGTTTATAGACATACCTTTTTAGAAAAGTCCAATTGAATACTACAGCCTTACCGAATATAATCTGTGCGCCCCAGTTGTTGTGCTTCCCTCACCGTATGCATAGCAGGGCATTTTTTGATGAGGATGCACTTTCAACACAAACAAGTTGTGTTGAGGTGAAAGATGTCTTGCTCACCATGGCACCAGGAAAGAGTTTCTTTCCAACAACTCTTAAATCTTGTAGTGTTGAGAAACAACCAAGGAACTGGTTTTTATAAGTCTATCAAAGAACTTCAAGAGAACCCAAAAAGATTTGTGTTTCTGATTTCTTGTTTTCCAACTTATAAAAAAACAGTTTCTGCAGATAGTTTTTAGTATTGCGAAGGGAAACTCTTTTGATAAGAAGAGACGTCCTAGATTCTTCATAAAAGAAGACAATACTACTATCTTGATATGAAGTATCAGGAATTGAGCAACGAATCAATTCATGCTTTGAGGAGATACACTCAGATGACTGAGATTTAAACTCTTCTTGTAATTTGTTTAGTTTATCACAACTAATTGGATTACGCGTAGGAGGAGCATTGCTCTCACTGATTAGTAAATCAATATCAACCTCAACATGAATATTATTCATCATAACTTGATTTAGCCTGTCAAGAGATTCTTGCTCTTTCTGGAGGTATAACTCAACATCAAGAGATAAGCTCTCAAGCTTCTTTTCAAGCCCTGAAAACACTTCAAGGGATTTTAAACCTAGTGGAGGTTTAGATAGAATTTCTTCTACATATTTTATTAAATCAGTCATGGAAGAGAATTCTGAAATCCCTGGATCTGGTGGTGTATTTATTGAGATAACACTATTTTCCATAGAGTCAGATCGCTACAAACACATACTGGTAAGGTATTGAACGTGTTTGCCTGTCTGATACCAATTGAAAAAGCGGGGTCTAACAACACCACCCAATATTTCGCTTAGCAATCTATATGGACAAACTCGAATATACTTTTAAGAAAAACAACAAGACTCAATTAATTAACAGTATATCAACGAGTTTATATCTCTCTTCTTGATTTAAATTAATCAAACAGGAACTGCGAGTTCTAATCAAATGCAAGGAATAACTTGGATGGTACCAAAGACCAATATCCAAGGATCAATCAATGACAATCAACAACCAAAGGTTATATTACTCTAATTGATGATCTAACGCACGACCTGTATTATTTCAATTATAAAGATAAAAATAATATAATGCGGAAATTGAAATAACACAGACACCAGAAAGTTTGTTAACGAGGAAACCGTAAATACATAAAAACCCAGGGACCTAGTCAAGATTGAACACACACTGTATTAAGCCGCTACAGACACTAGCCTACTTCAAGCTAACTTCGGACTGGACTGTAGTTGAACCCCAATCAGTCTCCCACCGATCCAAGGTACAATTGTACTCCCTACGCCTCTGATCCCAGCAGGATACTGTGCACTTGATTCCCTTAGCTGATCTCACCCACAACTAAGAGTTGCTACGACCCAAAATCGCAGGCTTTGACAATAAACAAATTTGTCTCACACAGACAAGTCTATCAAAGGATCAATCTGTCTCCCACAGATAAACCCTAAAGGTTTTGTTCAGTCTTTTGATAATAATCAAGGTGAACAGGAACCAATTGATAATCCGGTCTTATATTCCCGAAGAACAGCCTAGAGTTATCAATCACCTCACAACAATCTTAATCGCATGGTAGCGAAACAAGATGTTGCGGAATCACAAAAAATGAGACGAAGATGTTTGTGACTACTTTTTATATCTTGCCTATCGGAGATATCAATCTCAAGCCAATCAATCTGATTGTACTCGTACGATAGAAGATGCAAGATCAGATCACACAACTACGATAAAAGTAGTATCGGTCTGGATTCACAATCCCAATGAAGTCTTTAAGTCGTTAACCTGGTTTTAGAAGAAGAAAACCAAAGGTTAAAGGAGAAACGACTCTAGCACGCAAACTAGTATCACACGTAAGGTGTGGGGAGTAGTTTTGCACAATGCTAGATGTCTCCTTTATATAGACTTTCAAATCAGGGTTTGCAACTAAGTTACCTTGGTAACAAAGCAATCAATATCCACCGTTAGATGAAAACCTGATTTAGATTCAAGCTAATATTTCTCAATCGTTAGATCGAAAACTTAGCTTGTTACACACACTTGACAATGCACGTTTCTAGGTTTGTTAACCGTACCCAAACATATGCACTTGTTGGTTCAACAATAGTTAACCAAAAGGTTAGCCATATGAGCATTTCATATCAACCATGTTCTTCTTCACCATAACTAGTTCAAATGATTTCAAATGAACTAGTTAGAGAGTTGTTCAATTGCAAAGAAATCTTATGTACTACACAAGACATAATTGGAGCAAAGATGATTTGATTCACTTGAATCAGTTCATGAACTTTTATAGCCACGGTTTGCAAACTGCATTCCTTGGTCTTTTTTAGTTTAAGTTCAGAAATCATCTTCAGGTATATAACCTTCTCAAGTTCGCAGAATAGGTTCGCGGACTTAAGTTACCGGGCAGAGTTTACAAACTCCAGCAGAAATTCTCGGGAATGAGAACTTTGCCGGTTCACGGACTGGGTTCGCGGACTGAGTTCGCGGACTTAGATTCACGCAAGTAGTTTGTCAACTCCAGCAAAAATTCTCGGGTTTGAGAATTTCGGCAGTTCGCGGACTTAGTTCGCGGACTTGGTTCACGCCATTCTTCCGGTTCTCTTGATCAACAAAGTTCGCAAACTTTGGTTCAAGGAATAGGAATTATACATAAAAGTGTTTCCACAACAATGCTTATGTCCACTATTGGTTATGTAATCTAAACTCTTATTTCAATCATTGAAACATTCTTAGAGGAAGTTATATAGTTTTTATACCATTTCTCGTCAAAGAAATTTTTAAGATGATTGAAACATATCATGACTTTCGTCACATGGTAAAGATAAACTTGATCGAAGCGAAAAGCTTATATTTCGAGATATAGATAGGTGAGGTATACTCGGGTCGAAATATCAAATGTGTTTAATCCAAGTCTATATATATAGCATACGACTTCTTGTCTCAAAGAGTAGTAGATAGAGTAGATATACTTTTGAGTGATAGATAAGTTCAAGTCTTCACATACCTTTTTGTCGAGAAGTTCCACCGGTTCCTTGAGTAGTTTATCTACTTGTATGATGAATCGCCATGAAGTCCTTGAGCTTAACTACACTTTTTATCCTAATCCGAGACTTAGCTATAATAGACTAGAAATCGAGACTTATAGTTTTGATCACTAACATTGACAAACATGCTTGAGATAGCAACGCATGCGAGTTCGACCGAGCAATGCTCGAACACAATCATATGCAGAACCATGAAAGAAATTGAATAACGAAGAATTCAAGATGTTGTTGAAGAACCAATCAAGTCATGCATGATGTATTTTGGGCTGAAAGATCTATTTATTTTGAATCCATATGTATTAATAGTTTTATCACTAAAATTGACAAAGGGGGAGATTGTTAGAGCGCTGGTTGGTCGAACTCACAAGCTTTGCTATCTCAAGATTGTTGTTAACGTTAGATGCACAAAACTATATCTTGATTTCTAATCTACTAAAATCAAGTCTCATACTAGGATTAGAGTATGATAATTGAGTATTGGACATACTGAATACCACGAAGATTAAATACTGGAAATCAAACGAACATATTTGGAGAACTTCATCAAAAAACAGATATGTGAAGGCTGAACCATCAAAAAGTATTATCACCATCATTTATCAGGTTTAAACCTTTATTTTGAGCAGTGCTTCGAACATGACAATTTACAAAACTTCACAAATGTAGTTTTACACCATTTTATTGAGAAAACCTCCAAGCAAAGGTCCATGATCAAGATCTTTTTGTTGAGAAAGCCTCTAAACCTTTTAATTTTCAAATTTAATACCCTATGTTCAATCACTTATAACTCATTCAAAAATGATCCAAAATACACAATATAAACATGTATAAAACATCTCTGAATGAACTATAGTGCAAAAACCAAACGTGGTTTCACTAGTCGGATATTATATTGTCCATTTCATTTACGTGGCTACTTGAGTTTCCAATAAATCATAGGCCTGTTGAAGAATGTTTTATAAGAGGGTGACCTCTCTATCTAAACATCAATTTGCACCAACATGATAGATTATAAGCCATAAACAAAACTTCATTCAGATTCATACTTAGAGATACTAACCAAAATAATTTAAACCATGCTTTGAAATTGTTGAGAAGAAGATAAAAAGAAGTTCGAGTTTGTTCTTTTCC
Organism: Papaver somniferum; assembly: GCF_003573695.1. Classification (NCBI taxonomy): domain Eukaryota; kingdom Viridiplantae; phylum Streptophyta; class Magnoliopsida; order Ranunculales; family Papaveraceae; genus Papaver; species Papaver somniferum. Next base: position 69,601,831 of record NC_039361.1, on the reverse strand, counting down.
ATCCACATATGGTCTGAAACTGAATTATTACTCCTTCTATTTCTGGAAAAGAGTTGCTATCACTTTTTTTAGGACAAATCGAAAAAAAGTGATAGTACCTCTTTTCCATAAAAGGAGATAGTATTATTTTCTTAAAGAATTGTTCTTAAAGTGCTGTTTGTGTTGTTGGCGAAAGGCGAAAGCATCTCTCCAAGCTTAAACAGTCCCCATAATGAATGCAAAATTGAACTTTCCGGATCCGCTTAAACATAATTATCGGGCGATCACTGAGTCGACTCGGCTGAAAATTTTCTTCCTGTTCTCTCTTCTTTAATTCAAATTAGAATCTCTGCATGTCATAAATTCGATCACCTTTATTATTGTCTAGTACTGTTTTAACTGCTTTTCAGCTTTAATCTTAGTTTACAGTTTTCTTCCCTCTTCTTTTAATGTGATTTGTTCTCTTTCTCCATGAACAACAGGTAGTGCGTTCAATTGGTTATCTTGTCATCAAAAGGTTTCCTTTTCAAGACGTTGGTCCCAATCTCCAAAGGATTTTTTAATGGCAAACGCTGAAACATTGTCATCACGATTTGAGGTTATCGAAAAACTCTGGTTGGTATTTCAGAACGGTTCTCATTGCTATCTCCGTCAAAGGACACTAATCAGAATCTCTCTGCAACAAGCTCAACTTGGTAAAGATTATCTGAACTCTCATACATGTTGCAATAAAGATTCTCGTAAGAACACCATAAATGGAAACATAATTAGTAATCTCATCATCATATTCCTCCTTGTTCTACTATTAGCAATAACCTCCAAAATGTCAGAAAATATCTTTTATGGTGAGGTTTCTGAGTTAATCGGGAAAATCAATTCCACAAATTTGAATGAGGATGAAAATGTTAGGAGGGTAATTCGTTATCCACACATCAAACTAAACAAAGGAATCAAACAATGTGAAAAGAGTCTTATTGGGAAAATAATGAACGAGCTTCCTGTATCAATCGGAAAAGTGGAATATGAATCCACCCTCCAATGGGGTCATGGACACTTCATCATCAGACATAAAGGATTCAATCTCTTCACTTTCACCTTCAGAAGCTGGAGAGAGTACAATGAAGTGCTAATTGGAGCTCCTTGGAACATTGATGGCCACCTAATTGTACTAAAGTAATGGAATCCCACAATTGATCCAAGGATTATTGATTTTAATATCAAGCAATTTTGGATTGACATTAAGAAACTCCCTATTGAGTTTCAGAATGCTGAAGTAGCGACCCAGATTGCCAGCATTGTTGGGAGAGTCATTAAGCTGCAGCCTGAGGATGGATGCCCGGTAGATTCAAATGTTGTAAGTGCTCTTGTTGAATTCAATGTTACTAATCCCATGATAAGAGGTATTCTGGCAGAAAATGCAGCTAAGTACACTCAATGGATTTCAATATATTTTCAGAAACAACCAAGGAAACTTTGCCCTACTTGTTTAATTGCTAATCACAATGAGGCTAAGTGTGAAGAGAAAGAAAATCATGTTCAGATCATAGCAGGGTATGTCTTCAAGTTTGGTGAGAATTTTGGAGAAGTTATTGACCCGAGAGAAAACAACCCAGACTTTGCAGTGGGTGAAGTTATTCATATTTCTCCAAAAAAGAGCTCCAAAAAGAATAATAGTAGCAAGAAAGCTTTCACCATTCCAGAAGATGGTCATCAGGTTTCAACCATATACTCTCAAGGCTCTTCAAATGTTCCTGAAAGTTCAAATGCTAGAAGATCTAAGAGAACTAGGGAGTATGGAAGCTCTTCTCAAGCCATCTATGCAGAACATGAAGACGATAACCTTCAACAGGATTGCATCCAGAACATGGATGATTATGAAGATTATTATAATCAAATGTACAACAATGAGCATGGAAATTGGGACCAACATATCAATCAGCACAATGGAAACCAAGAGTGGCAGGATGACCATGTATCAAAATTTATTACTTTCCCCTCTCACTTAAATTTGTTTTTCCTTCATAATACAATATTACACTTTTGCAAGTATGCATTTAAGCCAGTAGATCATCATAGGAAAACTAGCTCCTTTAAGATGAAGATTCTAGCATGGAATGTTAAGGGAATAGGTAATAGAAGAACTAGACAACACCTAGATGATTGTATCTTCAATTACAATCCAGATATCATTATTTTTATCTGAAACAAAAAACAAGCCTGAGAAAGTCCAACAATTCTTATCTCATCTAAGTTACCCCCATTTTAAATGTCAAGAAACCATAGGAAAAGCTGGTGGTTTAGCTCTCATGTGGAAAGATGGTCTAGGAGTGGAAATTCTGCATACTACAAGTAACATGATACATTTGTTTGTGCATTCTAACTCTCAAAATAAAAAAATGGTTGTTATCTTGTTTGTATGAATCTCACAAAAAACAAGTAAGAGAAGCTCAATGGCAGTACCTGTTGAAATTGGGGAAAAACTTAAACATTCCTTGGGTGATACTAAGAGATCTAAATATTACTTTGCATTCATCAGAAAAACAAAGTTTCAGTACACACACTTCACCCTCCTACAAAATAGTTCATGATACTATAAACCAACATGGACTTAGAGACATCCCTTTCACTGGATCTCCCTTCACTTGGTCAAACCATAGAAGCAATCAGAAAAATGTTAAAACCATAATTGATAGGGCTCTTGCAAACAACCATTGGTTTTTTACTTACACAAATGCTGTCATTAATAATCTCCTGCCTTATGGCTCATACCATGCTCCAATATTTCTCCACTCCCAACCAGTTATGAACCAAATTTCAAAACCAAAAAGATTTTACCAAGCTTGGCTCAATCATCCAACCCGCAACAAAGTAATTGAAGACTCTTGGAATTCAGAAGAGAACAAACATATGAAGGTTACAGAGAAGCTGCAAACAACAACAGAAGCTCTTGGGAAATGGAATCATGAAGTATTTGGACATGTAAACACAAAAATTAGAAAGGTCCAACAAGAACTTCATAGGGAGAGAAACAAAAGAAAGCAGAATACAAGCAAGATCAAAGCTATTGAAGAAGAATGAAATGAATGGTACAACAAGAAAACAAACACCATCTTCCAACAAGCTAGGAAAAATCTCATCAAAAAAGAAGGCATGAATAACAGATACTTTCATGCAAAAGCCAATTATAGAAGAAGAAGAAACCATATTGATTCCCTTATAAAAGATGATGGTACCTGGATCTCAACAAAGGAAGAAATCAAACAACTTCTTCTACAACATTTCAGCAACACTTATACCTCAACAGTTCACAATATTGATCCTCGCATTTTGCAACTGATAAATCCTTGCATATCTAAGAGGAGAATCAAAAACTAATTCAAATTCCATCTGAAGAAGAAATCATTAAAGCCATTAATAGTACCAATGCTTGGGCATCTCCAGGACCAGATGGATATCAAGCTGGTTTTTACAAGCATACTTGGAACATTGTTGGTGAAGATATAATCAAATTAATTTAAGACTTCTTCAACACTGGTCAGTTTCCTGCTGAATTAAATGAAACATATCAAGTGCTGATACCAAAAAGAGAAGTTGTGACAAGACCAAGTGATTTCAGGCCCATAAGTTTATGCAATATCACTTACAAGATAATCACAAATATTCTAGCAGCAAGACTCAAACCACTCTTCACAAGATTATCTCTCCATGACAAGCTGCATATGTACCAGGAAGAAATATTCAAGATAATGTGATTATTTCTCAAGAAATGATGCATTACATGAAACACACCAAATCATTACAAGGTGCAGTGGGTATCAAACTGGATATGGCAAAAGCCCTTGACAGGATGGAGTGGGATTTTCTTCAACAATTCAGGATTCAGCTGGGTTTCTCTCAAAAATGGTGCCAACTGATTCAACACTGCCTCAGCACTGCAAAAATATCAATTCTCATCAATGGTTCCCCAACAGAATTCTTCTCACCCTCAAGAGGACTTAGACAAGGTGACTCAATTTCACCTTATCTATTCATTTTGTGTATGGAAGGATTCACCAGGCTTCTCACTAATGCAGGTAAACAAAACATTATTGAACCAGTTACTCCAGCTAAGACAGGTCTAGCTATCTCCCATCTCTTATCTGCAGATGACTGCATTCTATTCTCTAAAGATACAACAAGGTCAATCAAAAATTTGAAGGATATAATCAACAAGTTTACCACTTCATCAGGTCAAATGGTCAATCTAGAAAAATCCAGTGTTTTTTTCAGTAAGAGGTTGAAACAAGAAGCTTGTACAAACATTCTTCAAATACTTCAAATGAGACAAATGAAGGAAGATGAAAAGTACTTAGGATCTCTTCTTCAAATTCCAAGAAGTAGAGACAAATTCTTTGATCCTTCTGTAACCACTATGGAAAACAAATTGCAGACTTGGGCAGGCAAGCTAACTTCACAGGAAGGAAGGACAACTTATATTCAAGCCTCTTTAAGCACTACTGCAAATTATCAGATGAGTATGTTTGAATTTCCAGAGAAAACTATCTCAAGAATGAACATAATTCAAAGGAAATATTTCTGGTGCAAAAAGAATGACAAAGGAGGCAATCACATCTCTTGGGGGAAAATTAATACACCAAAAGATATGTAGGATTATGGATAAGAAACTTAAAGCTGGTTAATCTTTCACTATTGGCAAAACTGGCTTGGAGATTGGTCAATGAAGATCAAGCTATGTGGTATAAAATTCTTGAAGCTAGATATTTCAGGGGGAAAGATTTATTAGCTGATGATACCTCAAGAAAGAAAAGCTCTTGGATCTGGCAGAGCTTACAAACTGATTTGCAACTCATAAAGAAATATTATATATGGGAAGTAGGAGATGGCAGCTCAATTAAGGCTCACAAACACTTTTGGTTTCATTCTAATGAAGAAAGAAACTCTCAGACACAACTCAAGCTCATATGGATAATTCTTTAAAAGTGGCAGATTATATAAATTCATAAGACAAGACTTGGAATTTGGAGAAACTGGGTGAACATTACAATAACAGCCAAATTCAACAAATTCTTCACATCAGAATCCCAGAATCAAGAAAATACAAAATCAGATGGCCTCTAACCAGAAGTGGGAGATTCATAATAAATTTTCTTTATAGAGAATTAATTAAAGCTCAAGGACTGCATCAGCAAATTAACCCTCTTGAGGAGCATCAATGGCTAAAGTTATGGCACATGGAGATACCTTACAAGATCCAACAATTCCTATGGAAGTGCTGTCATGAAATTCTGTCATTTAACAAGAAGATAAGCAAGTATAAACCAGACATAAAAAGTTTATGCACTTTCTGCAATAGAGAAGAAGAAACAACAACTCACTTACTATGTAATTGCAGTTATACAGATACAATCTGGTTTGGTATCTCTGCAGCCTTACATCAGTCAAAACAAGCTCACTCTTCTCTCAAGGATTGGATCAGTTCATGGTTAACCAAAGATGGATCTCTGGAAGCAAATAATAAGCATCTTGCTAACTTAGCTGCCTGTTCATTATGGCAAATTTGGAAAGCTCGTTGTGAGAAAGCCTTTGAAAAGAAATCTTATCATTCTAGAAGCATTGTTCAGAAAATAATTGCTTACACTAACTACATAGGTCTGAATAGCTCAGGATCCCATCATAACAACCACATTAGAAACTGCATTTCTCAAGAGTAAACTTGGAAAAAACCTCCTGAAAACTGGTTGAAAATTAATATTGACGCATCCTTTTACTCTCAGAACACTAATGCAGGTTTTGCTTTCATTGTTCGTAATCATGCAGGGAGATTTATGGCAGCAATGACCTTCTCAGCAAGAGCCAGAGATGTGAATCAAGCAGAATCTCTGATACTTATTAAAGCTCTTCAATGGATCAATCTAATGAAGTACCAGAGGGTAATTGTTGAAGGAGATAATAGGTCTGTTGTTAACTGTTGTAATGGTAGAGTTGAGGATTTTCAATGGGAAGATCAAAACATCATCTCAGAATGTCATAAAATCCTAGTAGGTTTAGAGTCTTGTAAGGTTTCTTTTCAAAAACGAACTTGTAATATTGCAGCTGATAAGCTCGCAAAGTTTGCTAGAATTAGTGTTAGGAACCAAACCTGGTTAGACGCTCCTCCAGGAATTATTGTTGAAGTCTTAGATTCAGAAAGTAGGTACTGAGTCAGATTGTAGACTGTGTTCTGCGTTCTGTTGGTTGTGTTTTGTCTGTTTGTACTTTTGTTTTAATTTCAATAAATCTTCTTCTTTGCTTAAAAAAAAAAAAAAAGTTGTTGATGATGATTAAAAAAAAATGTTGAGGTGCAAAAGAAAAAGAAAAAAAAAAGTTTAACCAGTCCCACTTAGCCCAGTTAATATATTTTAGGACAGCCCATGAATGCTTCACATCGTTCCATCCTTTTAACCTGCAACCTACTGCATGTAAACAATTCGACATCTTTTGTCGCGAACTCCACCAAAAATGAGACTAGATCATCACTTTCCCTAAAAAAACATACCAAGTCTTCTTCCTTTCATTCCCACTAGATTTGATGTAACAAACGATGAAAACAAAATCGAAACCCTAGAATTTCATTTCTCATCATTCAATCTCTAAAAAAATCGTGTCAGTATTCATAAACAGAAACATATCTATTACAATTGTATTCAACAATGGCTCCATTTTCAATCCTTACTAAATCAACTACCTTTATCAAAACCCTAAACCCTAATTCATTTAGGACTATCTCTACATTCAAGTACCTCTGTCAAGAACCACAAATAGCTGAACCATTGGTTCCTTCTTCTTCTCCAACTCCACTGCCACCAAATCCATCTTCAGGTAGTCCACTGTACCAACAAGACAATTGGAGAACTGCTAATTCTAAACCAAACCCAGGTTTATTTGGTCCTTCGTTGCCAGCATTGGGTACACTTCAAGGAGGTCCATCATCTAAATTACAAGCATATTCACAAACCCTAGATGGTACACAACTTCTGAATGTATTTGCTGAATGGATAACATCACATAGATGGGATGATATGATTCAGTTGTTTGAGTTTTGGGTTCAGTGTTTGGATTCAGATGGGAAATTTAATAAACCTGATGTTAATTTGTATAATCATTATTTGAGGGCTAAACTTATGGCTAATGCTTCACCTAGAGATCTTTTGGATCTTGTTGCAAAGTTGGATGATTATAAGGTTCTGCCCAACACTGCATCTTTTAATTTCGTTTTGAAAGCAATGCATGAAGCTAGAGAAGCTAAAGCTGCTGAGAAATTGCTGCAACGGTACGACTAAATCAATGGTCCTTTTGTTGTATTAAATATTTGTTGATTCTTCTCTGTAGTTCCGTACAGTATAGTCGCTCGATGAAATGGTTTCTGATTGCATTCATCTTTGCTCTAACTTGGAAAAAAATAGTCCCTTGTTGTTGTTACAAAGAAATGGTTTCTCTTTAGTTATTTATATCTTCCGTCCGTGCATAAGATATAAACAATTACAATATGACCCTTAGAATTCCTAGATTGCATGATCGCTTGTCTATTGGAAAATGTGCTAACCATTAATTCACACTACCTGGAAGAATATGCCATGCTACCATCACTTCACTACCACAGCGCACCATGTCACTAGCTCATTAAGGCCCTCAACACTTCAAGACCTTTACCTTAGCTAGGCCCACGTGGCAACTACCAGAATGACATTGGCACCACTGATTTAAGAACAACGGAACTGAGAAAATTTATTTTTCTATTCAATTGAAATCACCAGAAAAGAAATGTTGCTAGTAAGTGCAGATCACAGTTACGGTGTCTAGCCATGGACTCTGTAGTTGATATTTGGATAACTTCAGCTACTTAGAAAGTGGGCAATGTTTTCCAATATAAAGTTTGAGATACCGAGCAGTGAGAGGATGATATTGTCGACACGTTAGACATATCTATCAAGAATCCTTTCAACCCAAAAGTATGTAAAAGTTACTAAATATGGTGAAAAGATCCCTCGGCAATCTAGTTTGTTAAAAATATAAAAACACTACGATGTTATTATGATAAATGAATTGAACTAGGTTATATCCCAGCCCAACTGAAGTAAGAATATAAGATAAAATTCTTTGTATGCTGCGGCTGGAGAAAGGTGCCAAAGTGGATGACGGAGATAGGCGCTGGCGCTGATTAGCTTTGGGTTTGTAGTTTAGCAAGTAGTGGATGATTTAGGACCTGACAGATTGGCTAGATTGACCAATTATATCGCTTTTTTATGGATTTCTATATGGAGCTTTGGTATATTTGAATGGAATCTTAGAAACAATTCTGTATGGCAATAGTAGTAAAGAACCCCCGGAAGAAAGACTGTTATCTCGCATATCTGAACTCATTTAGAAGTTAAGACTGAAGTAGAATCAACTAATTTTCTAATAAAAGAATGTAGAAACTAATGGAGCTAATTGAGACAGGTGCTGAAATGGTGGCAGAGTTCGTGATGGAGCTTTTAGCTTTGGACTTTTAGCTTAGAAGTTAATGGAAGATTTGAGTCTTGGTAGATTGGATGGAAATTATGGAATTCTGTAAACTATTTTGTATTGAGACGATAGTAGTTGTTGGTATTTTGCATAGGTTAATAGTTTTCAACATATTTTTTTTTTGGTTGTTGTTACCATATGGGTTAATATCACTTTCGTTTACTACCAATAGAGGGTATTGTGTTTAGAGTATTGTGTTTAGAGGGTATTGTGTTTCGTGCCTTTCGCGATATTAGTCTGATGTCCATATTTACTATTAGGCCACAAATATATATCCAATGTATAAACGCTCTCAACCCGTGAACTAAGGATATGTCTAGGTAAGGAGGGTCGTCCCAACTTTTTTGATATATGATGGTTATCATTGTACTCAATTCCAATAAATATGCATGTCTTTGATACTTCCATTTTAGTTGTTTTTGGTATCACAAACTTATAAGGTGTGTGCCACTTGTAATCTCAAACCCTATTATATAAGATGTGTACGTCGATCTGTACTCTAGCTAGCTATATGATGGTTTGTTTCTTTGATTGATGGACATCAGAATGCTGCAGACAGGAAAAGAATCTATGCCTGACGATGAATCATACAAATTGGTTACTGAGATGCTATTTTCGGTTAATCAAACTGATGATGCCTTAAAGTATATAGACATTACTTTGAGCTCCGGTAACATGGTTTCGCCGAAAGTGTTCACTGAATGCGTGAAGAGTTGTGTTAGATTGGGAAGATTGGATACCTTGGCATCCATCATTGAGAGGTGCAAGGTATGGAAGTATTGATTGATTAGCCGACAAGTTTTATATCTTTTGTTCTATATTGTATGTCAGGTTTTTTTAAGTGGTTGTGGTCATTTCGTGTTATAAATTTTCATTTGTTGGTGTTATCAGAAAATGGATCAAAACAAAGCTTTATGTCCTCAGTGGAACATGTGTAACCTCATTGTTGATGTTGCATTGCAAGAGGATAATAGCAAACTAGCTTTCTACGGATTGGAGTTTTTAGCCCGGTGGATTACTCGCGGCGAAGCTGCAAGACCTCCTGTTTATCTCTCTGTTGATGAAGGATTGGTAATGCCGGCACTTGGAACCGCTAGTAGAACCTTCGATAAGACATTGATTGATGCATCATGGGCTGTCCTACGGCGTTCATTACGAAACAATAGGGCTCCTAGTGCTGAATCTTACCTTGGTAAAATCTCTGCATATTCATCATTGGGAAACTTACAAAGGGCTTTTGCTACCCTACATGAGTTCGAATCTGTATATGGTGGAGATTCTAATACAGAAGCAGCTGAGAATTTTTTCTCTCCGTTTACTTCTTTATCCCCGCTTGTTATGGCGTGCTCAAAGGGTGGCTTTGAGACATTGGACTCGGTAATTCCATCCTTTCATCTTTAGTCAGCTCCCCAATTTAGCTTCATCAGTATCTTTCTATTTCCCTAACTGTAGCAAGGATTTCCTAGTCACAGGTTTCTTTTAGCGAGTAGATCTGTTTTCCTGCTTATGCCTTTTACAGTACTTGTTATATCTTTCAAGACATCATATAAGATTGTATTTTTCTCCAGAAAAGCATGCTTAAATATTAGCAGATATTCACATGATTTACTTTTCTTTCTTAGTTGATCCAATTATGAAGGATAAGTTACTGAGTTAGTAGGACAATTAAATGGTAGATGCTGACATAACGGAGCAGTGGTCCACATCATCTAGAGTATGAAAGGAAATGCACTATCATGGACATTTGATTGTAGTATAGGCATGTGCCACTTTTGAAGCGCACGGCCACGTTGGAATAGTGGTCGGTGTGCTAGCTAGCAGAAGTTGAGATTGTGTTTCTCATTTCTGACTCGGTGCAAACATTTATTTGGGTTGATGTTGATCCTTTGCCCATGAAGGAACTATGGATTTTCTTTTTCTCTGTCATGTTTTTGGTTAGGTATATATATATTGCTACTGTGCCTTGTTTGATGAATTATTATCTTATCAAAAAATAAAATGTCAACACTTTGTACCTGCCGCAAGTGGTGTATCATGTGCGCTGAGTTTTGAACAATTGGTGTCTACTATGGTTTGTTGTTATAATGCTTATAGGTTTTTTTGCCTTTTAAAATATACAGGTATATTTTCAATTGGAGAATTTGAGCCGTGCTGAACGACCTTACAAATCTGTTGCTGCTCTCAACTGTGTCATATTAGGTTGTGCAAACATATGGGACCTTGACCGCGCCTATCAGACGTTCGAGTCCATTAGTGGTTCTTTTGGATTGACTCCTGATATCCACTCATACAACGCTCTCATGTGTGCATTTGGGAAGCTCAAAAAGGTTGGGCCATTTGGCATACATATTCTTTTTAATTATATGATACGTAATAAAAGCATTTCTCTCTGCATTTACTTTCATCTCCTCCTACTTCATAGCAGCCTCATCCTGTAAGTGCACTGAAAGTTGATCTTTTACTTTGGCAGACACCCGAAGCTTCAAGTATATTTGAGCACTTAACAGGTTTGGGTATGAAACCCAATGCAACGTCTTATACAATGCTTGTAAATGCTCATCTCATCAACCGCGATCCAAAGGCTGCTGTCTCAGTAGTCGATGAAATGGTTCTTTCTTTCTCCTTATGATTGCTCAACCCCAATGTTTTCTATGTTAACGATTCTGTAGTGAGTAGTGACTAACGGTTGGGATACCTACTCATCTTGCAGGTTAATGCTGGACATGTACCCTCCAAACAGTTACTAAAAGATATTAGGAGGCGATGTGTTCGAGAGTTTGACAACGAGAGCAATGACCAGGTGGAGGCCTTCGCGAGAAAGTTTGGGATAAGAATGGGTCCTGAGAGTCGCCAAAACATGCTGTTTAATCTATCATATAGCAGTATGAAGGGGCTAACTGAGGTTCTAGCCCGTCCCACTTAACTTGATTCATTTTTAGTAGAGCAGATTTGTACTAAATTAGATTTTAGCCCTATTTTATTTGTTGTTAGCCCATGTAATAAGCAACAATACTTTATTTTCAGCTCATTTATTTTCAATTCAACTGTCATATATTTCAGCTCATTCACAGGAAACATGTAGAAGCCTTATTTCTCCCCCAAGTCACTAATAATCTTTTTTTTTTTTATTAAAAAAGAGATACATTTATTCATCATCAACAGAAAGGAGTTTACAAATATTGGATGGAAGCCTGGCAACAAGCTGGGTCAATCCCTTTTTGGATAACACCTATCCTATGAAAAAGGAAATCTCCAACAGAAACATTCTTATCATGACTGGACATATAATTTAGTAGCCGTTTCAGGAACTCTACAGTATCACTTCCTAACCCACCCAAGATAGTAAAGGCAAGAACACCAAACCCTAGCCTCTGACTTGTACATTTCTCAAGGTACTTGGCCCTTTTCTTTAAAATCGCGTTATCAATTGCTCGTCCAAGAACAAAATTACGCTCCCAGTCACCCGTGAAAGGGTAAACACCCGTAACATCCAAGCACATGTCATGACCATTGTCCCACCCATATACAAGGATATCTGCGGGACATAAGGATACTCCATTGTCAGCGAGGAGCCCCAAATCCACTTCTTTCCTGGCTGGAACACACGCTCGATAACAAATGTCCGCATAAGTATCACGGACAAGATCATGCATGTATTTGATCCCTACTCCCTTATTGCAGTGCAAGGCATGATCCCCAAATATATCCATACCTTTGCCACAGCTAGAGCACAAATCTCCATCCTCAAAAAGGGGAATCCCAAGTCTATACTGTAAAACAACACGAAACTGTCTTGCACCAATTGTTTGATTAAGCCCATCAATAGGAGTCGCCATCAAGTAATCCTGAGCATGCTTGACTCTATTACTCTGCCAAAGAGCTGAATCACGCGCAGTCATAACAAACTGGGTGGATATATTCCTCTTCACCGCATCAAAATATTTGATTGCCAAGGAGCTCATAGAGTGGGGGGATATATCATCAATGCACAATGAAGAATCATTAATACCACATACCTGTTTGTAGAGGGCTAGGGCGTGCTCAAAACTGGGGCTTGGACCAGGCACCTTTGCATTTCTCAAAATGTTAACCTGTTGAGATCTAGTCTGAAAGTAAGAAGCCAAATAGCAGTACTGCATCGTGTCCTCCATAGTGTACACACCCAAACCTCCATCCTTGAGGGGAGAGCGTAGCTAACCTCTGCTGCAAAAGACCAAAGCCCGACCCATCTCCAGTAACCAACAGCCTAAGGTACTGCTTAAGGTAATCGTCAAAGACCACCTGTGACTCGTCCAAATACTCAGGCTTAGTAGTCCGCATGGCAAAATACATCCTAGAGACACCAGAACAATTTCTTAGCAGAAGTAACTCCCCCCGAGGATCCTTCAGTTTCTGTAGAGCCTCCATCAAAGCAATAGTCTTATTGACTCTCCCAACCACCAAATCTCTGCAAAACTGAGGATCCAAACTAACCGGTCCACCCAATAACTTAACACCAATAGGAGGCCGGCGGATTACGGGAGGAAAAACTCCCCTAGCTAGGGTTCTGCTATCAACGGAACGCCAAAAAAAGCTATGTTTTAGAGACGTTGAGGTGTAGGCCCAGAGAAGCCCCATCTAGCTGAATAATTTCCAAGGCTTTGGAAACCATCAGCGTATCTCCAACAATAGTCCCATCATCTAAATACCAAGTATGGAGATCCAAAGTGCAAAGTTCTGCAATTTTGCGGATAATGGGGTGTAAAGTCAGAGCAAATAACATGGGCTCGAGCGGGTCCCCTGTTGTACACCCTGCGCTGACAAAAGCGTCTTATCCATATAATAAAGTTGAGCAGGGGTTGCGTAACAGAACGCTACCCACCTAGAAACGACTACACGTAGATAACGACTACACGTATGTCATAACTATAGTCATTTGTTACAATTTGATTTATGAAGGACAAACTCATATATTCCCAAATTATTATGGATCTTGTTGGGCTGTCGTCCGCCCCGTGATTTGCGGGACTATGTGCTGTTTGCCCCGTGATTTGTGGGACTATGTGTTGTTTGGTCTCCTTCCATGTAGTTGTGTTGGAGATTGTGTTGCGCAATTTGATGTATTTTTTGTTTGATTTCTTTAATCATCTCAGCTATATACTAAGGTGGTTGAGTATCAATTTCAGGGAACCACAATAGGTTTTCGAGTCTGTTTCGAATTGTACCTTTCTATTACCATTCAAGATACTATTAGCTGATACATGTGTATCTTCCTCTCCCCGGGAACTAGTAATCCTGAAGATGGATTGAGGATATAATTATGATTTATGAGGGATTACTGATGTAAAACATTATTCCTATAGAAGGAAAATAGATTTTGAGGTTTGAGAAACCAAACCAAAAGCTATAAATAGGGACGTTTAGCTCATAACTAAACATATCTAGAAAGTGTGGTTTGACACCTAGTTAACACACATACCTTGAGAAAAGTTTGTGAGACAATTAAATATTATAAAAGCAAGCTTAGCAAACAGTTTAAGGTTGATCCACTGTTTAGAGAGACTGTGAACGTAACAAAGAGAGAATTGTAACAGTTTTCTTGTTCATAATCTATAAAAGATATTTTTCTTCGAATCACTTTCTTGTGGGTGTTGTGTTTTCTAGTTTTAGTTTATTATTATTCTGTCTAGTTTTGGAAGAAGAAGAAGAAGAAGAAGATGACGAAAAGAAGAAAGCGAGATTCTTAAGAGTTCTGCTTCAACTAAACTTCACGGTAAGAATCTGAAAGTTGATTTTCGTGTTGATATTCCACTTTACGATGGGAGTGTCGATGTAGATAAATTGGATGATTGGATTGAACGTCTAGAGACATATTTTTTCTTTCTTTGAATACGGTTCAAACGAAAAGATTGCTTTCACGACATCGAAGCTACAAAAGCATGCTCTAACCTGGTGGAAATCTTATAAAAGACAAAACCTAGGTAAGGGGGTATTATCATGGAAAAGATTCAAGGAAGTTGTAAGGAAACAGTTTTATCCAGTTGGCTACCTTGAGGAAAGATGGTTCAAGACTTCAAGTGGTACAATTTGAAGCAGTGCTACAACCAAACTGTGCAAGAATATACTTCAGAATTTCAGAATCAAGCTATTATTTTGGATTTAGACATGGAAGATCATGTTATCTATATGAAGTATATTTGCGAGTTCCATGAGTATATACGGAAGGAGTTGAAAATGTTTTCGGTGGATACTATCTCCGAAGCAAGCATAAAAGCTAATGCCATTGAAGGAAGGCATATAAAATTTGATGTTGAGGGTAACACTAAGGGGAAGTCTGGAGGTTCCATCGCTAAAGGAGATGAAAGGAGCAAAGAGGATAGGAAGTCTAAACACAAAGAAGGTTGGATTTGCACTCATTGCAAACAAACATGACATATTGTCGACAAGTGTTGGATGAAGTATCATAATCTAAAACCAAAAGGGTTGCAGAAGAGAGAAGCCACGATGGAAACACTAGTCGCACAAGCTCCAATAGAAGTCCAAGGACTAACAAAACCCAACTCAAAGCTCTCTCTTATGGCAGGAATAAAAGAAGGACCTTTAAAAGATGACCTGAGAGAACGACTCTTCACAGTCAAGATGCAGGTTAAGAAAACACTTATAGATGTTGTTATTGACCCGAGAAGACAGAAGAATTTACTTTCACATTCTTTGGTACAGAAGTTGGGTTTGAAGACTTTCAAAACATCCGAAACCCTATCCTTTAGGGTGGCTTCAAAAGGAAGGTGGGCTACAAGTTGCAGAGCAGTGTACGCTCAAGTTTGCTTTTGATGAGTCATACATTGATGAGGTTACATGCGAAGTGGTTCCATTAGATGTTTGTCAGGTAGTAATTGGTAGTCCTTACTTGTGGGATCGAGATACGGTTTTACATAGGAAATACCAGAATTATACCTTTACCAAAGATGGGAAAACTTTTGTAATACGAGCTATAGACTCTCCTCTTGAGGGAGAGAGCTTGATTACATCCACTCAGGCTAAACGGTTGGTGAATGCTAGTACAAAGTTCATTCTCCTTGTGACCCGTTCTCTTGACGAGAAGCCGAGTAGAGTTTGTTTGGAAACCCTAACCAAAAAACAAGAACACGACCTAGGAAGGTTAAAGATGTTTGAACCACTATTACCTAATAATTGAGGAGATGACAAAATGATCTTTTCACATGTGGAAGACTTGTGGTTAGATAGAGAAGAACCACTTGAAGAGGAATGCATTACAGAACGAAGAGTGACTAAGACAAGACAAGAAGATAAGGACGCTTTCTGGGGAGTTGTGCATTCGGGATTAGTCAAGGGATTACATGGCCACAACTCAAAAGGAGCGAAACAATGAACATCCGAATGATTAGTCAAGGGATTCAGAATTCGGGCATTAGATTGTCATAAACCAAATGTGACCGAACATCAATTGGTGGAGTTGTGCATTAATGCTTTTTGGGAACTCTGTTCACAAAACCATGTAATATATGATGGAGAATGTGTGTGAGATTTTTTATTTCTCCAAGGTACAGCCCCGAGACATATTTTCAAGCTCTCAGCCGTGTTGCGTTGGCGCTTCAAACTTTGATCCAGGAGCCGCGTCAACTTTTCGCTCCAGAAGCCGTTCTGCTTCAACGTTTCGCTTCCAGAACCGCTCCACTTCAACGTTTCTCTCCAGGAGCCGCTTCAACGTCTCACCTCCAGAAGCCGCTCCTCTTCAACGTTTCGCTCCAGAAGCCGCTTCAACGTTCTCTCCAGAAGCCGCCACTCCTTCCTACCGAGCTTCTTCCAAGAACCGCTGCTGCTCGTTTGTTGATACCAGCCAGAGCTTCATCATAGCAATAACCACTATAAAGAATATTTCGTCCATGTGATGTTCCAAGCATCCCATCCAGGAGAGTACAATAAACTTGTATCAAATCACAGAGGCGTAGATTCAAGGTGGTACAATCAAAGTAAGCTACACTTAGGGACTGAAGCCTCTTTCAGGTTTAGAAGTTTGAATGCAGTCACCGCCTTACCAGCGAATACAATGGAAGCACATCTTCCACGAGAAAATAAGCTCAGGATAATTACACATGGGGACTTTTGTCACGCTGCTTACTCACGGGAGAGCCTGATACACCTAAAGACCAGTCATGCGCGAAGGACATGCCTAGCGGAGACAGAGCTAAGTAACTATCCTTAAACTAATGTTTTATATTTATTAGGTATATAAAATATGTTTTAAATCTCTTAGTGTTGAGACGTGAAAATTCCACAACACTCACTACTGTGTTGCCAGGAAAACTGCCTCAACACATCTCTCCTCTTAGTGTTGAGACGTGAAAATTCCTCAACACTCACCACTGTGTTGCCAGGCAAACTGCCTCAACACATTTTTCCTCTTAGTGTTGAGACGTTCGAATTCCTCAACATCACCACTGTGTTTCCAGGCAAACTGCTTCAACACATTTTTCCTCTTAGTGTTGAGACGTTCAAACTCCTCAACACTCACCATTGTGTTGCCAGAAAAACTGCCTCAACACATTCTTCCTCTTAGTGTTGAGACGTGTAAATTCCTCAACACTCACTACTGTGTTTTTAGGCATGCTTCCTAAACACATCCTTCCTCTTAGTGTTGAGACGTGTAAATTCCTCAACACTCACTACTGTGTTGCTAGGCATGCTTCTTCAACACATCCTTCCTTTTAGTGTTGAGACGTGTAAATTCCTCAACACTCACTACTGTGTTGCCAGGCATGCTACCTCAACACACCTTTCCTCTTCGGGTTGAGACGTGTAAATTCCTCAACACTCACTACTGTGTTGCTAGTCATGCTTCCTCAACACATCCTTACTCTTAGTGTTGAGACGTGTAAATTCCTCAACACTCACTACTGTATTACCAGGCATGCTGCCTCAACATACCTTTCCTCTTCGTGTTGAGACGTATAAATTCCTAAACACTCACTACTGTGCTTCCAGACATGATGTCTTAACACACCCTCCTCTTGGGGTTGAGACATGCAAATTCCTCAACACCACTATTGTGTTGTTAGGCATACTGTCTCAACACGTTTTTCCTCTTAGTGTTGAGACGTTCAAATTCCTCAACACTCACCAAGGTGTTTCCAGGCAAACTGCCTTAACACATACTTCCTTTTAGTATTGAGACGTGAAAATTCCTCAACACTCACCACTGTGTTTCCAGGCAAACTGCCTCAACACATTTTTCCTCTTAGTGTTGAGATGTTCAAATTCCTCAACAGTTACCATTGTGTTTCCAGGAAAACTGCCTCAACACATTTTTCCTCTTAGTGTTGAGACGTGTAAATTCCTCAACACTCACTACAGTGTTGCTAGGAATGCTTCCTCAACACATCCTTTTCTCTTAGTGTTGAGACGTGTAAATTCTTCAACACTCACTACTGTGTTGCTAGGAACGCTTTCTCAACACTTCCTTCCTCTTAGTGTTGAGACGTGTAAATTCCTCAACACTCACTATTGTGTTGCTAGGAATGCTTCCTCAACACATCCTTCCTCTTAGTGTTGAGACTTGTAAATTCCTCAACACTCACTACTGTGTTGCGAGGCATGCTTACTCAACACATCCTTCCTCTTAGTGTTGAGACGTGTAAATTCTTCAACACTCACTACTGTTTTGCTAGGAACGATTTCTCAACACTTCCTTCCTCTTAGTGTTGAGACGTGTAAATTCCTCAACACTCACTACTGTGTTTTCAGGCATGCTGCCTCAACACACCTTTCCTCTTCGTGTTGAGACGTGTAAATTCCTCAACACTCACTACTGTGTTGCCAGGCATGCTACCTCAACACACCTTTCCTCTTCGTGTTGAGACGTGTAAATTCCTCAACACTCACTACTGTGTTGCCAGGCATGCTTCCTATACACACCCTCCTCTTGGTGTTGAGACGTGCAAATTCCTCAACACCACTATTATGTTGTCAGGCATACTGCCTCAACACGTTTTTCCTCTTAGTGTTGAGACGTTCAAATTCCTCAACACCCACCCTGGTGTTGCCAGGCAAACTGCCTTAACACATACTTCCTCTTAGTGTTGAGACGTGAAAATTCCCCAACAGTCACCACTGTGTTTCCATGCAAACTTCCTCAACACATTTTTCCGCTTAGTGTTGAGACGTTCAAATTCCTCAACAGTTACCACTATGTTGCCAGGTAAACTGCCTCAACATATTTTTCGTCTTGGTGTTGAGACGTTCAAATTCCTCAACACTCACCACTCTGTTGCTAGGCATACTGCCTTAACACATCCTTCCTCTTAGTGTTGAGACGTGCAAATTCCTCAACACTCACTACTCTGTTGTCAGGCATACTGCCTCAACATATCCTCCTTTTAGTGTTGAGACGTACAAATTCCTCAACACTCACTACTGTGTACCGCCTCAATACATTATAGTGCTGGCGGCTCCACCTCCTCAACACTTTTCTTTGTATTCAAGGCTCTCTGCACCAACACTACATGGCACCAGTACTCCGTGGCCAAGACAGAAGGGGGCCAGCATAAAGATTGCAGACTTCTCATTCCTCTTTCCAAAGGTCAATTGAATATTCCTGGTAATATTCTCATGTCTTTCCCTTTCGATTTTTCATTCTTCTCTGTCACTATCTCATGCTTACCCCGCAACAATGACACTGTTACGTTCTAAGCACGAAACTTAATGTTGATGGTGGTTTTTAGTTCAGGGCTAAGGTTGTACATTTCCCGCATTTAATATGATGTCACTCTGAAAAGAGACAAAGCCATGTAATAGTGATGAGTGTTCAACCTCTTCACTGGCGCATTTATTGAGCAATTCAATATATTCACATGAAATTTACCCAGAATGGTGCATGTAGCAACAATCCCAGATGTTCTGTAAATTTCGGCGCCCTGCCTATATTATTCATTAATATAAGACTCACTGAATACTTTTTTGTGCTATGTTCCCTGGCTGAACCCTTAATACTGATATGACATGACAATTAATTTTCACTCGCAGCAGAGTAACATGAATTTCCTGAAGTATTGAGGTTAAGGTATTTGCATAAAAGAACTCTACAGAAAAGCATATTGTTCTCCGGCAATAAATTTAAAGAACTCTATGCAGAGTTCAATCAATTTTGTGATAACTCACGAAAATATCTTAGCCCAATTAATTTGCAAAATTAGGGTTTTACGCCTCGCGCAGTACATTAGACCTAGCTGGTCGAGACTAAACCTAGGCAAGCTAGGAAATTTATCCGCCATGTATTAGTAGGTTCAAAATCCTACCCAAAATTAGAAAACAAAAAATGAAGAGGAACTACGGTAAATAGGAGCAACGACAAAAGAGGCGTGGCCACGCCACATAGCTGGCCAATCCGCTCCAACAAGCACCGCCTATGGCCGCTGGGCACGTTCCATGTTTCTCTTGCTTCCCCCCTTTCCCATCGACCAATCAGGTCGCTCTAAATGCGCCGCACGCATATTTTAAAGTCGGGATGTAGTTGGCCATGCTCCATGTTGCTATTGCCGGCCCCCGACCAATCACGTCGCTCTAAATCCACCACACGCACACTAGAAGTGTGGCCACACTCATACTTGTTCGGCCCCTCTTTTAATCGACCAATCAGGTTGCTCTAAACCTGCTACAGTATTAAAAGAGGCAAGGTTGCGCCAGATGATCACAACGCCAAATTGGCTTTCCAAAAGTCGCGCCAATACGCTAATTGGCATGCCAAACATGCCAAATGTGTCGTTCCACTCCGGCATGCTAGTGACATGCCGAACGTGCCATGCCTCGTCAAAACGCTAATTGGCATTCCAAACATGTCGAACGTGCCACCTTTCCACAGAAGCATGCCGAACGTGGCAACGTACCATAAATAGCGCACCAACGTGCTAACCTACCTCTTGTTCGTGTCCAACACCATGATGTGCTTAGATTGGGGTTTTCTAGTTAGAAGCACGACTATGCTTTAGTCGCATTAACCAAAACCCTAATTTCCAGTTGTGGCTCAAATCACGCCACCTTGGGCCCCACAACATGCCACGAGCCATGCGGGACCCAGGAAACCCTAGGAATGGCGCCATATCATAGCCACTCATAGCAACTCTTGCTCCTGTGGCCGTTTCCATATAATGGCCTTACTACAGTTCCTTTGGCATGACTATGGCGCCGTTTGCACAAAAAGTGTCACCATGCCGCGGTCGCATGCCACACGCACCAATTAGGGTTTCGGCATGCCAAACCCTAATTTAGGCGAAGTTGCTACGCCAACCAAGCCTAATCACGTTACCCAGAGCATTGGGATTGATGTGGCAACTAGAACTAATGTTGCCAAGCCATATTCGGGTCTAACACCAATGTGCCAAAATCTAGCGGCCATGGATACGTCAGGCGCTACTTGCACCACCGTGCCACTGGCATGTGCAAACTATGCCAACCACGCCATTGTGCCATTATCAGACGCCCACAGAATGTTTCCATAATCAATGGCCACCCTTTCTCATGGGTCACAATTTTAGCCGTCCAAATTCGCCACATAATTGAAAGGCCTGTGGCAAGTCTTAGGAGACCAGCCAAGACTAGCCTAATAGCATCACGTGATATTCTCCTGTGGAAAGTCTCCTGACTTTGACCTGCCACAAATAGCAATCTGCTACACGTTTTCCACGAAAACACTCGAGACATCAAACATGTCACAAACTGGGGGATACTCATCAGGGTATTGGTCTGGCGGTTTACAGCGTGCAGCGTGCAACATGCCCATTATAAGAAAGTGTCAGAAAGCAGGGCAGTTAGTGGCGGAAATAAGTAGTGGGTGTAAACTAATCCGTCTCATTCATGATGGGAACGTGGTCTTCTGGAATTTACAAACGACCCCACTTCTCCATCACTCAATCATTCCCACTTTCTATGAGATCAAGGTGCGTTCATATGACTTGTATAAATAGGTTCTACCTATTTTCAACCAAACGGCAACAATTTTGGTTAACAACAACACAGTATCCAGAAAATACCAAAGAACTGATAGCATATATTCCGCAAGCCAGTTCCAAATTCTGATACAAGTCATAAAAAGCCACACCTTCAGAATTAACCATTCTGATCTCAACACCTTCTTCGCTTCCCTCCATAAGACCAACCCTTCTCCTTCACTTTGTGACCGAAGCAAGACTAGAACGGCCATTTCTAGGTTTAGGCCAGGATTGTACAGATTGATCTCTCGAACCTAAAGTACTCCGGCAGTGCATTTGTTTAAGGTTTAGGCTCGTTTCTCACCCATACACCCAAATTTACCAAAACCAGCAGAAACAGTTTTTACCCATAAACAACCATGACTCACAACAATAGCTAGGACCGACTCTACCAAGTATCCCAATATAGGTAAGTATCCACCAAGACTCCCAACAATAGCTAGGATCGGTTCTACCATGTATCCCAAAATATGTAAGGATCGGTTCTACAAAGACTTTCAACATAAGTCAAGATCGGTTCTACCACATATCCAAAACTAGGTAAATATCGGTTCTACCATAGCTCTCAACATAAGTCAAGATCAAATCTACCAAAAGATATTACATAGGTTCGAATTGGTCATCCAATAGTTCTTCAATGAAAATGGGACCAAAACGCCTATTGATTTCCTTTCGATTACGAAACAAGTTTCGTATATGTACTTAATTTAAAAATATGTAAGTAAACTTAGTTTCCTAGGATGAAATCGCACCTATATCCAATACACAATCGAGTAACGAATTACACAGATTATGTCGATGTCACATTTACGAAGTTCAAAAGATAAACGTTATACTTCGTAATCAAATATTCTTCCTTGACACTTTGATCATAATAAAATGACCAAGTATGATATTAAAGCATCATAAATAACCTCGCATATTATGTTTTCAATCTTAAACGACTTGAAAGAAACGATAGGAATGGAAACAAGTCAAGTCAGTATCATTAACCTCAAGTGGAAGGGTGATGTCTTCATTGTAGTTGATACGTCTACACGATCTTCAGGTCTTCAGAGTAATACTTGTATGTCTCAACATTCCTAGACTTTCTAGTCTAACCTAAATGAAGTTGTCTCTAGTACATTTAATCAAGCGACTCTGATTGAGTTTTGATACTAAAATATGCCAACCAAACTTGACATACCAACGCTTGGTGGGTTCAATCGAGCAACGCTTTAACAATCTCCCTCTTTGTCAATTTTAATGACAAAACTCTAATACATATGGACATAAACGAATTACAAAATAACTCATTCTTCATATGCATGATTCCAAGTTCAACATCACAATATCTTGCACATATTCAAAAAAAAAATGTCGTCGTTGACATTTGAATAACAAAAGATTTAATCCCCCTAAAGTAAATCTAGGTAAATATTCAATCCTATCATCTTTGTTATTCCCCTTTTGTATTATGGAAACTACACAACAAGATGATATGTGTTTCTCCCCCTTAGTCTATGCTTCACTCTTTCGTTAGATATAACGATTTAAGAACATATATCCTTTCCTAGTGATCACAAATCACTTGTTTACTCCATATATTTCTCCCCATTTTTGTCACAAAAATGACAAAGAAACGAATAAAAATAAGATCAAACCGAAAGGATCTTACAAATCCATAAGACTTGTACAACCTATAAGAGTTAAGCACGAAAGTTTCACATACCATTTTAGATAACCAATACTAAAACCGAAACTACCTAAGTAATTTGTATTAGTATGTTATCAAGGAAAAAATTGCCCGAAGAAATTTTCCCTTAGTCTGATTGATCAACCAAGATTACTTAGTTAGAAACCGAACCGATTATATACGTTTAATCGCTTTATTCGATAAGAATCAAAAGAGATTAGAATTAACTTAATTTTCCTTATCAGGTTATAATTATTCATAGAATAACTTAGACCTTATTTTAGATAAGACAAAAACTAGGTTGGTTAATTAGTTTTTATTATCAAGGAATCGACTAGACTTAAATAATCGAATCATAAATTCTGACAATCCTGAACTCATATCAGAATTAACTTAGTTACTCTTATCAGGAATCAAAGAGACTAAAAAAATTGATACCAATCAATAAAGAATATAACAATTCAATAAATAAAATTGACAAAGTTTTTCTTAACCGGAATAGCGGAAACACAATAATCAATCCATACAACATAATGGAAATAATCAATTGCACCATATTTTGTTAAGAAAAATCAAAGTATATGGAATTTAATCAAGCTTTTCTTAACAAGAAAAACGGTTAACTAACTCAAAAATCGTACCTTATGTTTCGACATGACAAACTAAGATCATAATTAACTTAGTTTTCATATCAGGAAAGATTAAAATCATAATTCTTCCTTCGGTTTCCCCAACCACTCTTCCCATAAAGATTTATCATTAAGCACCAGTTCAATAAGAACTCTCCTCCTGTTAGTTGTTATTCCCTGCAAAAAAAAAAAAAAACAAAAAACAACCTTTACCAGAGAAAGGTTGAAACCGGTTTTAGCTATTACATGCCAAATCCTAAACTGAAACTCATACCTCATACGTTATGCTAAATACACAACTTATATAAAATAAACCGATAATAGCATCAATGTAAATTTCCCACATGAGTTTATCAGTATCTCTTCATGATCCTTTGATAAAGCCTACCTAAAAAGGCTATAGCTTAATCCCACTAAATCAAAAAGTCACACAAATCAGAAGAGATCACCATAGTTTGAAGCCGGAAATTAGGGCTAGTGAAAACCGAAATAACATCTCATAATCCGAAAGCAAAGCATAAAGATATTCATTCACACGGGCTAAGCAATCGAAACAACCATCAAAAAGAATGATACAAAGGATTTAAATAAAAGCATAATCATTCATATTATTGATAGTTTTGAATAGACTTTACACAAGTATTGAAATAAATCAATAATTGATTAGTTTATTCTTATATAAAAGGATTTGAACATCAAATTTCTTCATAGTGCTTTGATATTTTTCTTTTAATAGGAATAATTCTTCGAATTCCTTGAAGTGATCCTTGATCAAAATATAGTTCCTCAACTTTGAGCAAATCAGGCTCTCCCTCATTTAATCTCTTTAGAATAATTTCTTGTTGTTTGACAAGATGATCTTGAACAAATAGAGATTTTTCAAGGGAACGCTTCAACACCATGACGTCTAACTTTTTTCTGCACAGGTACGTGCCATTTTGTGGAACTCTTTTTCATAATCGATCATGGAATAAGATGAATCGATATTATTGCAAGAAGCTACTCTGATTCCGTCTAGACTAATAGGATTGGAGTACAAGCAGGAATTGAAAGCCATCTTTTCAGCATACCTTTCTGAAACCCTTGTTGAGAGTTTTGCATGATAATCTTTATTATACATAACTCTTGTTCTAAGAGATATAGACAACTTTTTCTCCTTATGATATTGTAAGTGATAAATTGTTCTTAATAATATCAACAATTTCCGAAAAGCTTGGTCACAAATTATGGAAGGTAATTATATTCTTAACCAAAATAAAAAGAACCAAAACTTTTATATCATGGTTTTTAAGAAAATGTCTTCTTGTGAATATTTTCCTTATAACTCGCAAGCTTTTTGACTAATTATCCATATACACCAAACTCATCAAAATAAACTTTTGGGACCTATATGAGTTAGTGTATGAATTTGAGAAACTGGGTATCCGAATGAGACAGACTAGTTGGAGAGTTTCAACTTATCTGTTCTCTTAGAATCATTTATTTATTTGTAGGATATACCAAACTTATCATACAAAAGACTATCATCAAGATATGTAGGTAATACCTTATGTAAAGAGGTGCTAGTGGGTTGACAATATTCCTTATTTTTCTGTTCTTCATCCATCTTTGGTACCCACTTCCATATTTTGTTAGGTTTGTGATATTCTTGCAACTTATGTGTTACTTCCATTTGATATCCCTTCTGTTAGAGCACTGCTCGGTCGAACTCGCGAGCATTGTTATCTCAAGCTTGTTGTCAAGTTTAGTTGCCAAAACTATAAGTCTTGATTTCTAGTCTACTTATAGCTATGTCTCATATTAGGATAGAATGTGTAGTTGAGTATTAGACTTCACGACGTTCATCGATTGAAGACGAAGAACTACTATGGGGAGCTTGTGGAACTTCATCAACAAAAGGTATATAGAGACTTGAACTCATCTATCACTCATAAGTCTATTTCTATTGTATATCCTATTGAAACAAAATTCGTATAGCTATATAAACTTTACATTATACGCGTTTGATATTTCGAGCTGAATTTAACTCGCTTACATATTTATCGAAATATGTGTTGGTAAGCTTTCTCTTTAACCAAGTTTATTTTTATTCTTGACGAAAGTCAAAAGATAATCAAGTGAAAATCGCCTGGTAACTCTTACATGATTTGTGTGAGACAGTCATTTGATGTAGACTTGGAATGTTTCGTATTGATCTATTGATCACTTGAAAATTGCTTTGAAGCTAATAGTTTGTGTGAGATAGCTATTCCCGTATTCCAAGAATGTTTCAATGATTAAGATGGAGTTTAGAACGATTAACCATTGATTGGATATAATAAAATATGCGGACTTGTATGCTAACTGTTGCAAGTTATTCAAAGTCTGGGAACCATAGTATGCATACTGGTTTGATAGTTGAAGCACGAGAACCATAATATGCATACCCGTATGCATAACGGCTGAGAAGATGAAGCCCGAGAATTCAACTGAGGTTGGTCACATACAACAGTATGCATACCCGTTTGCATACTGGCGAACCCAGACCAAGTCCGAAACCCTAAGTATGCGTACCCGTTTGCATACTTGAGTGGGTTAAGTTGTAAAATCGATTGTTCATGAACAAATATATTTATATATTAAGGAATGAAATCTTTTACAAACTGTGGCTATAATCTTTTTCTTCAATTTTTTCTTGTATACTTCTATGAGAATATAAACAATTGAACAACTCCATAGCTAGTTTCATTTGAGTCATTTAAACTAGTTCTGATTAAGATGAATAAGGTTGATATGAAAGTGTTCATATGGCTAACTTCAATTAACTATTGTTGATCCAACTATGTGCACACGTTTAGGTATTGTTACTCATACCTAAATGAAGACACGTTCAATTGTGTATAACAAGCTAAGTTCGATCTAACGGTTGAAAGATATTAGCTTGACTCTAATCAGGTTTTCATCTAACGGTTAATATTGAGTGCTTTGTTACCAAGGTATCATTGATTGCAAACCCTGATTTGAAGACTATATAAAGGAGAACACTAGCAACTGGTAAACCTAATCCCTACACCTCATGTGTGATACTAGTTGCGACTAGAGTCGATTCTCCTTTAACCTAGGTTTTTCCTAATACCATTATAGGTTAACGAATTAAAGACTTCATTGGGATTCTGAAGCCAGACCCAACTATTTTCTCTGTAGTTGCGTGTTCTGATCTTACTTTGTTCTATCGTGTTGAGTATTATCTTCCTTATGATTTGATCGAGATTTAATCTCCGATAGGCATGATAAAAAATAGTCACAAACATCTTCGTCTCATCGTTTGTGATTCCAGAATATCTTGTTTCCATGCAGATAGGCATGATAATAACTCTCCATGCAGATGTTATTACTGCTGAAGCAATGGTCATGTTGAGAGAAGATGTCGTTTTCGTTTGTGGAATGAAAAACTTCATAACATTCTTATCTGGATGTCTAAGGAAGTAATCAAACCAACTTCTCATATTACTGGTCTTAATTGTCCAACTCTCAGACAAGCAAAGTGTTGTGATGAGCCAAGTCTTTCCTGTAAAGATAACAGAAGGGTCTTCTACAATTGTAAAAAGAATTGTGTTATACGGACCAATGACTGTCCTTCAAACTTTTCTTCCGAGACTAGAGGAAGTGTTGGATCAAAAACGTCATTTGTTCATGAGCATATTCATATCAATAATCGTGTTTCGGAACTAAAGACCAGTATAAACAAACTCAAGCACATCATTAAGAAGGCAAGGAAGGTAGCCCCTTCAGGTACCTCTTGTCCTCCTCTTTTCAATTCTCTTGAGACTAAATCTATTGACTTTTCTGAAGATTTTCAAGAAAGAAAAGGGGAAAATATCAATAACCTTAATGAGCTATATGCTCGTCAAATTACAACTTGACTGCTTTCAAGTGAGCATCCTCTTTGAGACCAGGTGAGGATGCTCATAATACTCAAGAATTTTTTCTTCTTGACAAAGTGCTCTTTATTGTATCTGTTTTTCGATTTAAGCTTAAAATGACCATGTTATTATTGAGACTTGCTCCGGTTTATTGTTACTTAATGTAATATATTTGATCAATAACTCTTGAGAATATTCTCTTTGTTGTTTACCTTGAAAACCCTTGTTTTTCTTCCTAATGACAGTTGATTTGTTGATTTCAACAATTACCTTGTGCTCACTTCTAAGATAAGTTGTTCTGTCATTAGAATATGTTTTTATCAAAACATATTTTTAAATAGGCTCCATTGTCTTCTTGGTTTTTGAGCGTGGCTCATAATCACGGTCGTTTGTGCACCCGACCCTTACCGAACGTAAACGAGTAACCCTAGGGTTTCCCTATGAAGCACTTTTATATATGTTATGGTTTTCCTCTTCTCCTGATACGTACACGTTCCGTAACTTCAAGATTTATCTTGAATTTTTTGTGGTGTGCACAATGATTGATGCAAAAAGGAACACAAAGTTGAAAATGGCAAGGTTATTGAGTTTCAAGAGAACCTTGTTTTCATAACTTGTTATCATGTCGTTGATCATGAAAACAAACTTCCAGTTCAGATGTCATCTCAATTGGTGGGAATATTCTTCGAGGTTTTGGGGTCGTATGTGAACAACTTGATATTGCAACAAAGAATCTTGAATTTCTGAAAAAGGAACCGAAGAAAGCAACTGATGAACTTGTTTGTGTTCGATCTATGGTTGCTGGTTTTGTCTGAAGACCTTCGGTTGTGTTCTTCTTAGGAGTTATATTACTTTTTGTCTAAGAAACTTCTTATGAGAATTTATTCTTGTGTTTCCAGAAGGATAACTAGGGTTTGGAATATCATATATTGTGATTACACATTTGTTAGAGCACTGCTCGGTCGAACTCGCATGCGTTGCTATCTCAAGCATGTTTGTCAATGTTAGTGATCAAAACTATAAATCTTGATTTCT
This sequence comes from Papaver somniferum, assembly GCF_003573695.1. NCBI lineage: Eukaryota > Viridiplantae > Streptophyta > Magnoliopsida > Ranunculales > Papaveraceae > Papaver > Papaver somniferum. The sequence goes on along the minus strand of NC_039361.1, from coordinate 69,573,087 downwards.
AGTCTACTACAGCTAAGTCTTGGAATAGGATAGAAAGTGTAGTTGAGCTCAAGAACTCCATGACGATCATCATACAAGAAGAAGAGTTACTCAAGGAACTGGTGGAACTTCATCTACTAAAAGGTATATGGAGACCGGAACTTATCTATCACTCAAAAGTCTATCTACTCTATCTCCTATCTTGAGACAAAATTCGTTTTGCTATATTGACTTTGATTATACACATTTGCTATTTTGAGCCGAGCTTATCTCGCCTATCTATTTCTCGAAATATGTGTTGGTAAGATTTCTCTTTGGCCAAGTTCATCTTTACTTAGTGACGAAAGTCATGTTATGTTTCAATCACTTTGAAAATGGCTTTGACGAAAAATAGTTTGTGAATAATAACTATATACCATCCTTTAATAATGTTTCAATGATTGAAATGGGAGTTTAGATTATAAGCATATATGTATAAGTCCTTATTCCTTGAACCAAAGTATGCGTACTTTGTTGATCAGGAATACCGGAACAAGAGTTGTGAACTCAGTCCGCGAACTGGCGGAAGTTCTCATCCCGAAAATATTTGTTGGAGTTTGTGAACTCCTTCTGGGAACTTAAGTCCGAGAACTAAGTCCGCGAACTTGAGTTGGTTATATCTAAAGACGATTATTTGTGAACTTATATTTATATAAACTAAGGAATGCAAATTGCAAACTGTGGCTATAAAGTTCATGAAACGATTCTAGTAAATCAAATCGTTTTTGCTTTGATTGTGTCTTGTATACTTCTATAAGATCTAAGCAATTGAACAACTCTCTAACTAGTTTATTTGATTCATTTGAACTAGTTATGGTCAAGAAGAATATGGTTGATATGAAAGTGATCATATGGCTAACCATTTGGTTAACTATTGTTGAACCAACAAATGTACATGTTTGGGTAAGGTTAAACAAACCTAAAATCATGCATTTCATTTGTGTGTAACAAGATAGGTTTTCGATCTAAGGGTTGAAAGATATTAGCTTGAATCTAATCAGGTTTTCATCTAACGGTGAATATTGAATGCTTTGTTACTAATCTAACATTGATTGCAAACCTTGATTTGAAAGACTATATAAGGGAGAACTCTAGCAACTAGGAAACCTAATCCCCACACCTTACGTGTGATACTAGTTGTATTATATAGAGTCGCTTCTCCTTTAACCTTTGGTTTCTTCTTAAAAACCAGGTTAAGGACTTAAAGACTTCATTGGGATTGTGAAGCCAGACCTATACTACTTTCTCATAGTTGTGTGATCTGATCTTGCTGATTCTATCGTGTTGAGTACAATCGTAACGATTGGCTTGAGATTTGGCAAGATATAAAAGTAGTCACAAACATCTTCGTCTCATCGTTTGTGATTCCACAATATCTTCTTTCGCCGCGTCGATTAAGATTATTGTGAGTTGATTGATAATTCTAGGTTGTTCTTAGGGAATGTAAGTCCGGGTTATCAATTGGTTCATGTTTACCTTGATTTATCAAAAGACGGAACAAAACTCGTAGGTATTTATGTGGGAGACAAATTTATCTATTACTATAGACTTTTCTGTATGATACAGATTTTTTTATTAAAGTCTTCGACTTTGGGTCGTAGCAACTCTTAGTTGTGGGTGAGATCAACTAAGGGAATCAAGTGCGTAGTATTCTGTTGGGATCAGAGACGTAGGAGCATAACTGTACCTTGGATCACTGTGATATTGATTGGGGTTCAACTACATTCCAGACCGAACTTAGTTTGTAGTAGGCTAGTGTCTGTAGCGGCTTAATACAGTGTGTGTTCAATCCGGACGGGGTTTTTCTGCATTTGCGGTTTCCTCGTTAACAAAATTCTGGTGTCTGTGTTATTTCTTCCTCGTCATATTTTTTTATATAATTGAAATATCACAGGTTATGCGTTAGTTCAATCAATTGGAATATCCGACCTCTGGTTGTTGATTTACATTGATTGATACTTGAGCATTGGTCTTTGGTACTAATACGTATTGATCTTTGTACCTTGGCGACTATTATAGAGGCGGAATTCAGAATATAATAGACAAAGAACTAGAAAACATTACACACTAGATACCAGATTCGAAGAAATATATCTTCTCTATATTATGGATAAGAAAATTGTTACAATTCTCTCTTTGTTACGCTCACAATCTCTCTAAACAGTGGATCAACCTTAAACTGTTTGCTAAGCTTGCTTTTACAATAATCTAGTATTGCCTCACAAACTTTTATAGATCCGTGTATCACACGAACCTTGATAGACACATTTTTGTGTCTAATTTGTCTCGATTCTATATATTTATAGTTCTCATTCTTGTATTTATTTTGGTATTTTATCTCTTTGTAGGTGTTTTTGGAGAAATAAGCTTTTGCGGCGAAATTGGCTCAAAACGTGGCATTTGAACCTCCGTAGCAGACGTACCAGTGACATCCCAGAAATACCCTGGAGGAACCCCGAGAAAAGTGTTGAAAACATCCCAGAAAAATTACTAAACGCACCCAAGGGACAAGTGTTATACGGACTCCAGAAGCGGATAAGGGGTAACCTTTCCCCTTCACGTTCAAATTCTGAATTTGGGCGGGAAAATAGAAACTCTCCTGGCATTTTTTTCAATCGTGATTTGGAGGAGTTTGAGGTCGATTAAACCTATGATTTTCATAGGATAGACTCCTTATGGGTCTAGGAATCTAATACGGGTGTTGAAATCGATTATACTGGGCTAAATCGACGGATTTTTATCACAACAACAAAATATGGAAAGTCGCGTGTGTGACCTTTTTTGGGGAATTTTTGAGAGATTAAAGTGCTATAAACCTTCCCAAAGATTTGTATCTATCTAAGGAAGAGTTTAGGATCAAAAGGAAAGCTCAGAAACGCGTATAAATTCTAAAACAAGAAATTGCCGCAACTTTGTCGTGAAGAGAAATGAAGAGATTTTGGAGAGATTTAATCGGCCTTTTTGATATAAATAGATTGGTTGGGTCATATAGAAGGGGTGTCGAGAGTTTGGGAACCTGAGGAGGGCCAGAGAAGAAGAAATCAGAGTTCGATCAAACTCTGTTTCTGCTGCTGCTGCTGAAGAACACGAAAAAGGACGTCCGAAGACAGTCGTTCTTCAACAGTGTTTACGACAAAGTTGCGGGGGTCGCAGCTATAGTCTCAACAACACTTCATATATATCGTTCTTCTTGTAACAGTGAACAACGCCTTTGCAATAGTTATTTCTGTTGCGATTTTTCTGTTCAATTGTTTTACTCCCTTTTAATCAACTTTTGAGCTTTATACATGTATTTTGAGATCATTATTAATATGAGGAGCTAAACCCCAACACTGGGATGACGGAGGAAACCCTATTTCATGCATGTGGTAATTTTAATAATTCTTTATGACTTTTTGCACTTATTTTAATTGATTCATGATTTTCACTAATTAGTTTTGATTTCGTTTGATGGTGTATGCTTAGATGTAAGAGCTTTTGATACACCATGCTTGTGATTTACATCTAAAGTTTTAAAAATCTATTTTTGGCAAAGAATAAGAGTCCGTATTTTTAATATTTGAGCTATAATTGATTGGAGTTATTAATTGAGTCACATGAATGGAATTTGGTGGAATCCTGAATCTCAGTACCTCTCGATACTGTGACAGCTTTCCTTGTACATATTATATTAAGTCTAAAATCGAATCTCAACAAGTCCGAGAATCGAACCACTTTTATCACTATCTACAATCACATCAATTTTTGGCGCCGCCGACGCGGATTTGTGTATAGATTTGTTTTTAGGTTTTATTTTTATTTTTATTATTTTTATTCCTTTTTACGCCTTTTGGTATTTCTTGTTTGTTTTCAGATTTGGAGTTGAGCTAAAGAAAAAGGGAAAAAGTGCTGAAAACAAAAGCGAAGCCAAAGAAGGAAAGAAAAGAGGGATCCAAAAAGAGTGAAGAAGAAGATTTTTTTATATAAATATTTTATTTAATTTTAGAAATTGTAAATAGGTTTTTAATTTTTGTAATTTTTTTTATTTTTGGACTTTTTAGATTTTATTTTTCTTTGGACTGGACATTATTATTATTTTGAAACCCTGAGGAAGGGTTAAAAATTAAATATGAAACTGTTTGCAGGGAAGGACGACAGTTACGATACTGTCTCGGCCCCTCGGGTTCGTACACTGACATAGGAGTCGGTGGCCTGAGTCGACTTCAATGGTTCATCGCCCGTCTGGTACGGGAGGTAAGACTCTATCCGCCCACGAATCCCCTGTCAGTGGGTTTTATTTTGTGATAACTCACACCCCTGCAAAAGAATGTCGAACTGGTATCACAATAGCCAATACAACGAATATCCGACTGAGTTTCAAAATGGACGTTACAATTTTAACCATAGTGTGAATAGTGATTGGGAACATCAACCTTTTCAAGGTTACGGCTCATACCATGGTGAGCCCAATTACTATACACACACGCACCGGTCATACGAGCAAGAAAATAAGGATTATTATAGTACTAGTTCCTCGTCTTTGGACAATATAATGAAAATGTTGAAAACTAGTCCATATTATGATCCTTCTGAACCTGTTCTTCCTCTAGAAGAGTCTCTAAAACAATTAACTGAGAATACAAATAGGTTTGTGTTAGAAATGAATAAACAAAATGCACCCATGAGTGAACCTTCTATACACGATACCATAAGGAAGTCATGTGAGTCGATTCAAAAGCTTTTATTAGAGGCCCAGAACAGAACTGCTCAAGATAGTCTTAATTTCCAATATAGTGTTTCCAATAGTACCCTTGAAAATGAGGATAGTTATTTGCATAATCAAGATGCCGAGGTTAGAATTGGTAACACTACTTTTTTAGATGAGGTTCAACCATTTTCATGTTATTATGATGATTATGATGAGGATAGTGCTGATGAAGAATTTGACACATATAAGCATAGTGATCAGGAATCTGTTACTCCAATTGAGCTTTATAATGATACTACTATTTCTAGTTCAAATCCAAATAATTTTAATAATTATTCACCTATTCAAAAGGACGAGGATTTGACTAGAGATACCCCCGTTTTAGACGATGTAGTATTTCCTTTTGATTACGAAGCCGATAATGGTTTAGAGGAACGAGTTTATTCTGAGAAAAAATATTTTAGAGTCTAGCGATTTAGAAACAATAGTCTTAGACGAAGAAGATGAACTCGTAGAGCATTTAAACATGTGTGAGGAGGCATCACCTGAGTATAACCTAGAAGAAGCAATTGACCATTTTCATGATTCTGATGATCTAGAAATTAGGGAAATTGTAGCTAGTCTATCTAGAGACACCCAAAACTCCAAGTTTGGGGGTGATTATCATTCTCCATGTGATTTAACTCTTAGAAAGGTCCATCACTTGGGTCTTGACATATCTGCCTCAACCATTTTACAAGATTATCTTCATACACGTTTTCCTGAACCTAGTGATGTCCGTAACAAAGTGCAGTTATTAGAAACCCATCCTCTGGTTGATGTGGTTGAACCAGGCTATGATACCCAAATTGACTTTATTTTCCCACCAAATACTTTTCTTCCAAATGTGGGAATGTATGATTTTCAAATGTGTCGAATATTAAGTTTTGAGACTAAGCCTAAGTACTTTAGGAAAATAGAACTGGCACATTTGCTTAAGATTGACCACCAGTTTCATTATGGTCGATTGTGTGAGTCAAATCTAATTGACTTAGAGGATCCTCAATTATTCAGGTTATTATTGTGTGCTACTAAGTATTTAGTTGAGTTTTTCCAGACTCTTAAGCTTGAACATTCGGATCTAACTTATGAGGAAACGCAACCCATGAAAATATTTTATCTAGACCCAGTTATAGAACCTGAACCTGAACCACAACTAGATGTAGTTGTCTTAAAAAAGAAACTAGACAAGGGTGTGATTTATTTGATTTTCTTGGCATGTTGCAGATTCCTTTTACTCGTGATAGCTCTATTTGGTTTCGATGACCCACAATTATTCCGGCTATTAATATATGATACTATGAGGTGACTAAATCTTCCAATGTCTGGCTGAGGACTTTAAACTTAGCACTTCTTGGGAGGTAACCCAATTTCATGCAACACGGTAATATTTTTCATTAACTCTTTTGCTTCAAATGGTAACAGTTTCTCATTGTTCATGCTTTTAATTTTATCTTTAGAACATTGAGGACAATGTTAGATTTAAGTTTGGGGGTATGGGAGAAACTTTTTAGTTGCAGTATAAATAAACTCCAGAGCCTAGAAATTTATGTTTACTAAGGTGGCACTAACTAATCTAAGTGGATGGAAGCATGTTGGTTGTAGGAGTTGAGGAACCAATCTGATTAGATGGCAACATCTAAAGAGTCTATTCATAAAAGCACAGAGCTCACGTGTTAGAAATAACATGATAGTTTCACCATATCTCGTTGAGTCCTTTTCACTTCTATTTTTATTTTGTTTTGTTTTAAATTATGTTTCTCTAAGTAATTAGGTGGGGCTCACGATTCAAGTTGTTACCAATGCTAGGGTGAATTAGAGTGATTGAGATACAAAAAAAAAAGAAAAGAAAAAAAAGAAAAAAATTGAGACCAGACCACCAGACCAACCGGAATAAATTCAATAAAGTCGACAACTGGTACCCTTGTATATGCCAGCTGAGTTGACATAGAGTTAGGATTATCGACCACTGGTTCCCTTGTATATGCCAGTGTGTTGATATTAGTCAGACTGGTATCTCAGTCCATTAGGATAGGTTCATTTTGGCGGAGGCCTTCAGACAGATATGAGAAACACCGTTCACCTAGTAAACATCAAAACCATCTATGTTTTTCTCTATATCCATCTTCTTGATCTATCCATGTGATTAGTTTGACTCCGAATATGATGTCCATAGTGCAACTATCTGAGTAGAGCTCTGTGACTTATACATGAATTTTAGTATTCTTGAGTGAAAACTCGTGTACAACAATTGGAATTTCGCATCAGGGTACTTCCTCCTGTAGTCAATAAGTATGCCAACCAAGGAGATTCTTTAGTGCCTTCCAAGGTTCTGCGTAGATAGCTAGGGTTTGGAGTAAAGGTTTTGTGGGTATATCTCTTGTAAGCCCTCCCGAGACTATAACTAGGCCACTAGGGACACCTAGGGGTTTAAAGGCTTATTGCATACGCTAAATGCAATCGACGATGCCTGCGACAGTGAGTTAGGATTTTGTTTTCTATTTTAGTTTTGCTCAAGGACTAGCAAATAATAAGTTTGGGGGTATTTGATAGACACATTATTGTGTCTAATTTGTCTCGATTCTATATATTGATAGTTCTCATTCTTGTATTTATTTTGGTATTTTATCTCTTTGTAGGTGTTTTTGGAGAAATAAGCTTTTGCGGCGAAATTGGCTCAAAACATGGCATTTGAACCTCCGTAGCAGACGTACCAGTGACATCCCAGAAATACCCCGGAGGAACCCCGAGAAAAGTGTTGAAAGCATCCCAGAAAAATTACTAAACGCACCCAAGGGACAAGTGTTATACGGACTCCAGAAGCGGATAAGGGGTAACCTTTCCCCTTCACGTTCAAATTCTGAATTTGGGCGGGAAAATAGAAACTCTCCTGGAATTTTTGGCAATCGTGATTTGGAGGAGTTTGAGGTCGATTAAACCTCTGATTTTCATAGGATAGACTCCTTATGGGTCTAGGAATCTAATACGGGTGTTGAAATCGATTATACCGGGCTAAATCGACGGATTTTTATCACAACAACAAAATATGGAAAGTCGTGTGTGACATTTTTTGGGGAATTTTTGAGAGATTAAAGTGCTATAAACCTTCCCAAAGATTTGTATCTATCTAAGGAAGAGTTTAGGATCAAAAGGAAAGCTCAGAAACGCGTATAAATTCTAAAACAAGAAATTGCCGCAACTTTGCCGTGAAGAGAAAGGAAGAGATTTTGGAGAGTTTTAATCGGCATTTTTGATATAAATAGATTGGTTGGGTCATATAGAAGGGGTGTCGAGAGTTTGGGAACCTGAGGAGGGCCAGAGAAGAAGAAATCAGAGTTCGATCAAACTCTGTTTCTGCTGCTGCTGCTGAAGAACACGAAGAAAGGACGTCCGAAGACAGTCGTTCTTCAACAGTGTTTACGACAAAGTTGCGGGGGTCGCATCTATAGTCTCAACAACACTTCATATATATCGTTCTTCTTGTAACAGTGAACAACGCCTTTGCAACAGTTATTTTTGTTGCGATTTTTCCGTTCAATTGTTTTACTCCCTTTTAATCAACTTTTGAGCTTTATACATGTATTTTGAGATCATTATTCATATGAGGAGCTAACCCCAACACTGGGATGACGGAGGAAACCCTATTTCATGCATGTGGTAATTTTAATAATTCTTTATGACTTTTTGCACTTATTTTAATTGATTCATGATTTTCACTAATTAGTTTTGATTTCGTTTGATGGTGTATGCTTAGATGTAAGAGATTTTGATACACCATGCTTGTGATTTACATCTAAAGTTTTAAAAATCTATTTTTGGCAAAGAATAAGAGTCCATATTTTTAATATTTGAGCTATAATTGATTGGAGTTATTAATTGAGTCACATGAATGGAATTTGGTGGAAGCCTGAATCTCAGTACCTCTCGATACTGTGACAGCTTTCCTTGTACATATTATATTAAGTCTAAAATCGAATCTCAACAAGTCCGAGAATCGAACCACTTTTATCACTATCTACAATCACATCAAACCTCCTCTTTGATCTAGGTGTGTCTGTATCACAAATTACACTCTAGATGTCTTAGCTATGAGCTAAACATCTCTATTTATAGCTTTAACGTTTTCCCAAAACCTTCTAGGAATCTATTTCCTTATCTAGGAATAATACCTTTTCTAGGTATATTTCCTTATCTAGGTATATGATCTTGTCTAAGAAGTATTCTTTTTCTAGGTATATTTCCTTATTTATGAATAATACCTTGTTTAGGAATATTTCCTTATCTAAGAATACTGCCTAAAAATCAGTATTCCTTCCCATATTACATTTCTATCCTCAATCGGCTTTGATGATCATTAGTTCCCGGAGAGAGAAAGATACACATGTATCATGCACCCCCACTCAAGAACTTGAACTCCCGTGAAAGTTAGATTTGGAGGTTAGGGAACTCGAGGGTTCCTTTCAACCTGCTGAACCATCTCTCTTTGCTGGAAACTGGACCTTGACGTCTAATTTTAAAATCTTCCATATCTCTTCATCTTGTCTTAGTCACTCTTCCTTACATGATGCAATCTTCTTTGAGGTGTTCTTCTTCTCCTTTTTCAAAAACACCAGATGGAGACATAGTCTTTTTCTTCGCCTTCCGCTTGGGTGTATGAGAATGAATACCTTTATTCGATTCCTTAAGGGTAACTTGAACCGACTGCGTTTCTGTTTGTATCTCATCCACCTTTTCTTCCATAGTTTGTGGTTCACCTTCCTTAGGATCATCATCTGACTTTGTCATCCTTGATCCCCTTGTTTTCTTAACTTCTTCTAGCTTCTCGAGTACCTCACCAAGTTTTACGTAGAGAGACCTAGTGAAAACCATAAACCACAAGTATCTTCCCTAAAAGAACGAACCTTGCTCTGATACCAACTTGATACGTATTGATCTCTGTACCTTGGCGACTATTATTATAGAGGCTGAATTCAGAATAATAATAGACAAAGAACTAGAAAACATAACACACTAGAAACCAGATTCGAATAAATATATCTTCTCTAGATTATGAACAAGAAAACTGTTACAATTATCTCTTTGTTACGCTCACAATCTCTCTAAGCAGTGGATCAACCTTAAACTGTTTGCTAATCTTGCTTTTACAATAATCTAGTATTTCCTCACAAACTTTTCTAGATCCGTGTATCACACGAACCTCCTCTTTGATCTAGGTGTGTCTGTATCACAAATTACACTCTAGATGTCTTAGATATGAGCTAAACATCTCTATTTATAGCTTTAACGTTTTCCCAAAACCTTCTAGGAATCTATTTCCTTATCTAGGAATAATACCTTTTCTAGGTATATTTCCTTATCTAGGTATATTACCTTGTCTAAGTAGTATTCCTTTTCTAGGTATATTTCCTTATTTATGAATAATACCTTGTTTAGGAATATTTCCTTATCTAAGAATACTGCCTAAAAATCAGTATTCCTTCCCATATTACATTTCTATCCTCAATCGGTTTTGAGGATCATTAGTTCCCGTTGAGAGAAAGATACACATGTATCAGGTACCGTTCAAGTGATTTCTCTTGTATTCAATTAGACTCGCAGATTTCTATTTGCTTGAGTAAGAATTGAATTGAGAAAGAGAGATATAACTCTTTGACATACTTTATGAAAATTGAGTCTAGTTGATTCTCTTGAAAAGTATATTGGAGTTAGTCCATACAGATTGCTAATCGAAATATTGGGTGTGGTTGTTGTACCCCCTCTTTTTCAACATTGTTATTTCCAACGATTTTCATATTGCAATGTTTTTAGATTTATTTATTTAAATTCTAAAAGTTTATTTCGAAGATTATTTTGTAGTATTAATCTTTATTGGTTTTATATGTTGCAAAACAATCGTTATGGGATAGGTGTCTTTGCGTCCGTGAACTGTGATTGTCCCATATATGTCAAAAGTTAAGCCTATTATATCATTATGCAAATATTGATGGAAGATAGGATGAAGTTTTGATTATAGAGAATAAGTCTATGATGTCATTATGAAAATATTGATGAAAAATAGAATGAATCTTTGAATATTCCGCAGTATTGATCTTTCCCTGATCCATATCTTTGTGAAAGTACTGTATGGCTGTGTAAGTTCTATTATGTTGAGCCTTTCCGATTAAATTAATCATATGTTTTCTTATGGTTAATTTAATTGGGTTTTCTGGATACAAATTCATGCCTCATGTGATTTTTTAATGTCCAAAGAAATCCTTCTTTTCTTGTGAAAATAAGGTCGCTCTTGTTGTTCTTTCGGGAATGATATTTTATGAGGGAGAGTTCTTAATTGAACTTGTGTTTAATTGCCAAATCTTTGTGGGGAGTGCCGCTGTGGAATATTGTAGGAGTTTTCTTGTATCTTTAAAAACTCCTTGATGAATATACTAAGTTTCGACTAATTGAAGTCATCGAAACAAAGTTGATATGTTGTTTTTAGTCATGAAGTATCTCTATGAGAATTTCATTATGATCCTACTAGTTTTCGTACCTTTGCCAATTTATATTAACAAAACGGGAGAGAATTAATGTGTAGTTCACACTACAAATACATATGGTTTACGGATCATTATGTAAGGGGGAGTGGTTTTCATTGTGAGATGAAGTATTGACTAATGGGGAGTGATACATATCACCATAGTATTATTGTCAAACTTGTGATACAATTGGACTTTGATGCTTTGTAATAATAATGTTACGTTATATAACAATAATTGAGAACAATTGTTTTCTTATTGTTATGGCTATGGATCTTAAAAAACTATGATGCTGAGTTGAACACGTTTAGAATCACTGAAATACTTGGAAGTGACAAAGATTTCGAGTAATGTTGAATAACCAAGGAAACCAAGCATTTGGATGAGAAGCTTTATTTTTTAATCCATATGTATTGATAGTTTTGTCACTAAAATTGACAAATGGGATATTTTTAGAGCATTTCTCGGTCGAACTCGAAAGCGTTGCTATCTCAAGCTTGTTATCAAGTTTAGTTTCCAAAACTATAAGTCTTGATTTTTAGTCTACTTATAGCTATGTCTCGGATTAGGATAGAATGTGTAGTTGAGCATTTCACGGCGTTCATTGATTGAAGACGGAGAACTACTAAGGGGAGCTTGTGGAACTTCATGAACAAAAGGTATGTGGAGACTTGAACTCATCTATCACTCATAAGTCTATTTCTATTCTATCTCCTATTGAGACAAAATTTGTACAACTATATAGACTTTACATTATACGCGTTTGATATTTCGAGCTGAGTTTAACTCGCTTACATATTTCTCGAAATATGTGTTGGTAATATTTCGCTTTAACCAAGTTCATCTTTATTCTTGACAAAAGTCAAAATATGATCATGTGAAAATCGCCTGGTAACATCTTACATGATTTGTGTGAGACAGTCATTTGATGTAGACTCGGAGTGTTTCGTATTGATCTATTGATCACTTGAGAATTTCTTTGAAGCTAATAGTTTGTGTGAGGCAGCTATTCCCGTCTTCCAAGAATGTTTCAATGATCAAGATGGATTTTAGAACGATTAACCATTGATTGGATATAGCACAGTATGCGTACTTGTATGCTAACTGTTGCAAGTTATTCAAAGTCCGGGAACCATAGTATGCATACCCATATGCGTACTGGTTTGATAGTTCAAGTCCGGGAACCATAGTATGCATACCGGTATGCGTACCGTGTGAGAATTGTCCGAAAATTCAACTGAGGTTGGTACATAACCATAGTATGCATACTCATATACGTACTGGTTTGATAGTTCAAGTCTGGGAACCATAGTATGCATACCAGTATGCGTACCGGGTGAGAAGTGTCCGACAATTCAACCGAGGTTGGTCACGTATGACAGTATGCGTACTCATTCGCATACCGGTGAACCCAGACCAAGTCCGGAACTCTAAGTATGCGCACCCGTTTGCATACTTGAGTGGGTTAATTTCTAAAATCGGTTTGTTCATGAACAAATATATTTATATATTAAGGAATGCAATCTTTTGCAAACCGGGACTATAATGTTCATGAATTGATTCAAGTGAATCAAAATCGATTTTGCTTCAATTGTGTCTTGTATACTTCTATGAGAATATAAACAATTGAACAACTTCATAACTAGTTTAATATGAGTTAATTGAACTAGATACAATTAAGATGAAAAAGGTTGATATGAAAGTGTTCATATGGCTAACTTCGGTTAACTATTGTTGAGCCAACTATGTGCACACGTTTGGGTACGGTTACTCATACCTAAATGAAGACACATTTTAATTGTGTATAACAAGCTAAGTTCGATCTAACGGTTGAAAGATATTAGCATGACTCTAATCAGGTTTTCATATAATGGTTAATATTGAATGCTTTGTTACCAAGGTAGCATTGATTGCAAACCCTGATTTGAAGACTTTATAAGGGAGAACTGTAGCAACTGGGAAAGTAGTCACAAACATCATTATAGGTAGTGACTAGAGTCAATTCTCCTTTAACCTAGGTTTTTCCTAAAACCATTATAGGTTAACAACTTAAAGACTTCATTGGGATTCTGAAGCCAGACCCAACTATTTTCTCTGTAGTTGTGTGTTCTGATCTTACTTTATTTTATCGTGTTAAGTACTATCTTCTCTAAGATTTGCTCGATATTTAATCTCCGATAGGTAAGATAAAAATTAGTCACAAACATCTTCATCTCATCGTTTGTGATTCCACAATATCTTGTTTCTCTTCCATGGGATTAAGATTATTGTGAGGTGATTGATATTACTAGGCTGTTCTTCGGGAATATAAGTTTGGTGTATCAATTGGTTCATGTTCACCTTAATTTATCAAAATACGGAACAAAAACTCGTAGGTATTTCTGTGGGAGACAGATTTATCTATTTAATAGACTTTTCTGTGTGAGACAGATTTGTTTATCAAGTCTTCGACTTTGGGTCGTAGCAACTCTTAGTTGTGGGTGAGATCATCTAAGGGAATCAAGTGAACAGAATCATGTGTGGTTCAATAGGCGTAAGGAACGCGCCTGTACCTTAATAATTGGTTAGGGTTCAACTACATTCCAGTCCGAAGTTAATTGGTAGTAGGCTAGATTCTGTAGTGGCTTACGTATGGTGTTCGAATCGGGACTAGGTCACGAGGTTTTTCTGCATTTGAGGTTTCCTTGTTAACAAAATTTCTGGTGTCTATGTTATTTCTTTTCCGCATTATATTTTTATAGAATTGAAATGTCACAGGTTGTGCATAGTTCAATCAATTATATAATCCAACCTTTGGTTGTTGATATAAATTGATTGACACTTGGATATTGATCTTTGGTATCATCCAAGTTGTTTCTCATATTAATCCGGCTCACAGATTTCTATCTATTCGTTTGCATATTGATTTGAGAAATTGAGATATAACTCTTGGATGTATTTACCTTGATTGAGTCTGACTGTCTAGTTGATTCTCTTGGAGATATATTGGAGTTAGTCCATACTAATTGCCTAAACGAAATATTGGATGTGGTTGTTAGACCCCCAGTTTTTCACCTTCCGAAGATAAGTTTTGCACGAACTCTTTGATATGACAGAATCACAGCAATGAGTAAATCTTCTTGTAACATGTCTCTTGGAACAACATTAATTAGACGTTGTTTTTGTTGGGTTTGAACAAATTGCTTTTTAGAAATTTCTCAAAATGTGACCTTTACTCCCACAATGAAAACATCTTTTATAATGATGTATGTGATATTGTGGAGTACTCTGATAAGTTTAGATATTCTTGAGATCATTATGTGGTACACAAGCTTCTTTAGAAGGTGAAAATTTCGTTCGAGGTACATCAGTTTCAACCTTCTTCCTTTTTGAGGAACAAGTTAAACCAGATTTTGTGAGAATCTTGGGATTATCCGGAGGTGATACTACCAGTGGATTTTTTGACATTAAAACTCGATTTTCATCTTCTAGATTTTTGACAGGTTCAGAAATTGTCTTGATCACTAAATCAAATGAGATTATTAAGGCATTATATTTGTCTGAAGCTGAAATTCTTAAGAGGTCGGTCCATTTTTTTTGATCAATACTTTTACTAAGTCTTTGTTCTAAAGATTGAATATTCAAAGAAGATGTATTCTTGAGAGAGACTAATTCAGCTTTCAAAGAAGCAAGATCAATAAACAAGTTGTTCATTTTCAGCTTGCAAATAAAATATATTGTTTAAAAGCTTTCCTTCTCTTTCTAGTGCAAGATTAAATTCATAAGCATATGGGAGAAATTGTTCGCTTAATTCTTTTAATTGTGATGTTTCTATATTCATGTAATCAATGTCTTCTTTATTGTCAAGACGAGATTTTTCAGAATCTGCATCATTGATTGCGAATACAACGCTTAACTTAAACTTATCTTGAGAATATTTAAACATATTTTCAGAAGAGCAAGTAGAACTTGAATATGAATCCCCTTTTAAGCACTTACAAAAATCAAATCCACAGAGTGATTCACCAAAGTCTTGTGATACGTTAACTGAGTCTTTTTTAGGTCTTTCATTACCTTTCTTCAGACTCATATCTTATAAGTTGGATCACACCAAACACAGATTGATACATATTTTTCGTTTTGCCTGCTCTTATACCAATTGAAATAATGAGGGTACCAAAATACACCACGTTTTTCGTTTCAACTTATAAGTCTGATACCAACTGTGATCGTCTATGGACAAATTCAAGACAATACAACAACAAGGTATGCACTTGATAATAATTACGGTTCAAAACCGATTTACTATAGGATCAATATCAAGTGATTAGGATTAACGTACAAGTGTATTTACTTTTAATTATAATAAAACAATTATAATTGCATAAAGTAAAAGTAAATGACACAACAAGGTTTTCTTAACGAGGAAACCGCAAATGCAGAAAAATCCTGGGACCTAGTCCAATTTTGAATACTCTCAGAATTAATCCGTTGCACAAAGTACAAAGCCAACTTCATATAGTTGAGACCAAGTAATCTACCTCTAGTTACTTAATTCCCTCAGTATCCCTACGTCTATAACCGTTTGGTCAGGCATGTGAATCCCAAGAAAAAAAATCACTATCTTGAGTTTTTTTACCAATATAAAGTCTTAAGCACTCAACTCCTTTTGATCGTCTTCCAAATAGTAAAGGAACAAAGTTTTTTGGTAAATACTCTATTTAGTCTTTAAGATAAATATTTTTTGAGTACGACAAAGGATCTTCTGTTTAAACAAGTAAACTCCTTTGTCTGGTTTAGATCAATCAAGATCCTTATTACCGAAGTAAATAGATCTAGATTCAGGATCAATCTGAATAGATCTCAAAGAGAATTATAAAGAGATGACGATCGAATCAACTAGATAATCCCAAGTCTATCAAAGATAAACAAGATCTAGTTGGATCCCATCCAATCAAGATGTGTGTACAAATCACGAGATACGAAAACCATTAAGAAAAAAATCTTCTTGTCTTCAAATCTTCAACTTCCTTCTTATGTACTTGCACACCACAAACTTGAATCCACTTATGATCGATCATACACAGAACAAAGTCTGTTAAAAATGGATGATCACAAGTTTTCTTTAGATATAAAAACAGTTCTAAAGATCCCGTCAATACTTTGATCTAGTTTGACTGACCCTTATGTCAGAAAAGAATGCTCTCAAGAATAATTAAACTAGGTTCAATCAAAGTACCAACAACCGTTAGTCAATCAAATCAATAATCGAAAACTAAAATAAAAATGCAATTATCTAGTTTCCCACCAACGGTACTCGTAGAGCTTCTTGATCCCACAGAAGTCTTTAAACGAGTGGTCGTAAGAGATTTCGCCTAATTAGGGTAATTTCCTCTCCGGATAGACGGCTCCACCATAAACAACACGAATGAAGTTTTCCTGGATCTTAGGATAGTTTGTAAGAAATGCATACTCAATCATTTATAGACAAAGGTTTTTTGGACAACGAGGAAATTCCAAAACCGAAAATATTCTCAAGATATGCAATAAGTACCTAATTTCGGTTTTCCTATTTCCAACTAATATCCAACCTGTAATTCTAAAATCTCTTATTAAAAAATATTTAATATTAGTTTAGCACTTAGCTAATATAAATTTCCAAGTGATATGTTTTGATTTGCTGCAAAATCAAAAGCATATAATCAAAAATCTTGATTAAAAGTTTCTCAATTAATTAAAAGATTCTCAATATTTCGGAGGGATGATTGGTGTTTGATCTAACATTTGTCCAACTTAAGGGTTGGTACTTGGAAACGACGTTGACCTCCATTGACCGTGTTAAGTCAAGTTTTAATTAATTCAAAATCTAAAACAATTATGCATACCCTTCATTTATTAAACATTTACATCACCACTACCACGACAACCTTCAACCCCATATCACCACCCCTATTATCATCACTTAGAACATAAATTCTTCCTATCAGTACCCCGTAACACCAATACCACATCTGATTTGTCAACTGATAAACTTTAAAAGATAGAATCTTGAACTATAATTTTGAACCATTTACAAAGCTTAGGCGGAATTGGTTGAAATTTTTTGTCAAGCACTTGATATGTATCTCTATTGTTGGTGTTGTTCTTTCCATTTGGTCCGATTGTTTTCTCCAAATTGTGAGTTCCCTGAAAATCTAAAACAAACCCATGTTTCCTCGATCTTATAAAAACACTGAAACAGTTCTCAATCCATACTATTTATGACAGTAAACCAACAGAAGTAAAGACGTTCTCAATTAATTTCCCGTCAATAGATTCAACCCAAAATAAGGATAATCCAAGGCAAACCAATTCTAATATTTGTACGAACTCGAACAGACCTATGTCCCATTCCTTCTTGCTTTATAAGTTTTCATTTCCCTTGATAATCAAACATTTTCTCGCTGATTTCTATGGATCATATCTGAAAAAGCGGGGGGTCTAACAACCATACCCAATATTTCGCTTAACAATCTGTATGAACTAACTCCAATTTACTTTCAAGAGAATCAACTAGACAGTCAAACTCAATCTTAAAAAAAGTATATAAAAGAGATATATCTCAATTTCTCAATTCAATCTGCAATCAAACAAATAGGAATTTGCGAGCCCGGTTGAATATAATAAATAACTTGGACGATATCAAAAACCAATATCCAAGTGTCAATCATTTTAATCAACAACCAAAGGTTGGATTCACAATTGATTGAACTTACCCATAACCTGTGATATTTCAATTATATAAACAAATATAATGCGGAAAAGAAATAACACAGACACCATAAATTTTGTTAACGAGGAAATCACAAATGCAGAAAAACCCCGGGACCTAGTCCAGATTTGAACACCACACTGTATTAAGCCGCTACAGATACTAGCCTACTACCAGTTAACTTCGAGCTAGAATGTAGTTGAGCCCTAACCAATCTCACACTGATCATTGTACAGTAGCATTCCTTACGCCTCTTGAACCACACCGGATTCTGCGCAGTTGATTCCCTTAGTTGATCTCACCCATGACTAAGAGTTGCTACGACCAAAGTCGAATACTTGATAAACAAATCTGTATCATACAGAAAAGTCTATTGAATAGATAACTGTCTCCCACAAATATACCTACGAGTTTTGTTTCGTCTTTTGATAAATCAAGGTGAATAAGAACCAATTGATAAACCTGACTTATATTCCCGAAGAACAACCTAGTATTATCAATCACCTCACAATGATCTTAATCGATTAACGAAACAAGATATTGTGGAATCACAAACGATGAGACGAAGATTTTTGTGACTACTTTTCAATCTTGCCTATCGGAGAATAAATCTCGAGCAAATCTTAAAGAAGATAGTACTCAATCACAATAGAAACAGCAAGATCAGAACTCGCAACTACATAGAA
The DNA here is from genome assembly GCF_003573695.1 of Papaver somniferum. Classification (NCBI taxonomy): domain Eukaryota; kingdom Viridiplantae; phylum Streptophyta; class Magnoliopsida; order Ranunculales; family Papaveraceae; genus Papaver; species Papaver somniferum. The sequence continues at coordinate 69,554,412 of NC_039361.1, read as the reverse complement.
AATAGTTGGGTTTGGCTTCACAATCCCAATGAAGTCTTCAAGTCGTTAACCTAGCTACATGGTTTTTAGAAAACCTAAGCTTAAAGGAGAATCGACTCTAGTCGCAACTAGTATCACACATGAGGTGTGGGGATTTGGTTTCCCAGTTGATAGAGTTCCCCTTTAGATAGTCTCCAAATCAGGGTTTTCAATCAATGTTACCTTGGTAACAAAGCATTCAATATTCACCGTTAGATGAAAACCTGATTAGATTCAAGCTAATATCTTTCAACCGTTGGATCGAACTTAGCTTGGCTTACACAAATGAAATGTACCATCATTTAGATAAAGGTGACCGTACCTAAACGTATACACTTAGTTGGTTCAACAATAGTTAACCAATGGTTATCCATGTGAGCACTTTCATATCAACCTTATTCATCTTCATCACAACTAGTTCAAATGACTCAAATGAAACTAGTTAGACAGTTGTTTAATTGTTTATATTCTCACAATTGAAGCAAAATCGATTTTGATTCACTCGAATCATTTCATCAACATTATAGCCACTATTTTCAAAAGATTGATTCCTTATTATATAAATGCATTAGTTCATGAACAAACCGATTTTAGAACATAACCCACTTAAGTATGCAAACGGGTATGCATACCTAAGTATCCAGACTGAGTTTGGTTATGCCAGTACGCGTACGGGTACGCATACCATACTACACTTCCAAACTCCAGCAGAAATTCACGAAACTTGAACTTCCGTCGATATGCGTATGGGCACGCATAGTTAGTTCCCGGACATCCAACAACCAACCAGTACGCGTACGGGTATGCATACCATGGTTCACGATTTTGGACTTTACACAAATTTGAATACACAGTATGTTTATATACAATCATGGTTACATGTTTTAAACCCTCGTTTCAATCATTGAAAGATTCTTGGAAGGCGACAATAGCTGTCTCACATAAACTATTATCTTCAAAGCAATTTTCAAGTGATCGAATGATCAATACGAAACATTCCGAGTCTACATCAAATGACTGTCTCACACAAATCATGTAAGATATTACAAGGAAATTTTAACATGATCACATTTTTACTTTCGTCAAGAATAAAAGATGAACTTGGTTAAAGCGAAAGCTTAGCAACACATATTTCGAGAAATAGATAAGTGACATAAACTCGACTCGAAATATCAAATTGTATAATTGAAGTCTATATATCAATACGACTTTTGTCTCAAATAGGAGACATAGTAGATAGACTTTTGAGTGATGGATGAGTTCAAGTCTCCACATATCTTTTGTTGATGAAGTTCCACAAGTTCCCTTGAGTAGTTCTTCGTATTCATTCGATGAACCCCGTGAAGTCTAAAGCTCAACTACACTTACTATCCTAATCCGAGACTTAGTAATAAGTAGACTAGAAATCAAGACTGATAGTTTTGGCAACTAAACTTGACGAACAAGCTTGAGATAGCAACGCTTGCGAGTTCGACCGAGCAGTGCTCTAACAATCTCCTTCTTTGTCAATTTTAGTGACAAAACTATCAATACATATGGATTACAAAATAAATAAACAGTGTAGCTTCTCATCCAAATTCTTGATCTCCTTGGTTCTTCAACATTACTTGAAATCTCCGCAAGTACTCCAATGATTCTAAATGTGTTTAACTCAACATCATAGTTGTTGAAGATCCGTAGCTATAACAATGAGAAAACAATAAGTCTCAACCATTAATGTTACACAGTGTCATAGTATTATTATACAATATCAAAGTTCAATTTTATCACAACTTTGACAACAATACTATGGTGATATGTGTCACTCCCCCTTAGTCAATACTTCATATCCCATGAAAACCACTCTCCCTTACATAATGATCCGTAAACCATATGTATTTATAGTGTGAACTACACATTAATTCTCCCCCTTTTTGTCAATATAAATTTGTAAAGGTAGGAAAACTAGTGGGATCCTAATGAAATTTCCATAGAGATATTTCATGAAAAAAATAGAACCACATATCAACTTTGTTTAGATGCAATCATATAGCCGAAACTAAATGCATTCATCAAGGAGTTTATAAAGATACAAGATAACCCCTATAACATTCCACAACCGCACTCCCCACAAATATTTGGCAATTAAGCACAAGTTCAGTTAAGAACTCTCCCCCGTAAAATGTCATCCTCAAAGGAACAACAAGAGCGACCTTAATTTCACAAGAAAAGAAGGATTTATTTGGACATTAACAAATCACATGAAACCTGAATTTGTATCCAAAATACTCAATTAAATTAACCACAAGAGAACACATGATTAATTTAATCGGAAATACTTAACATAAGAAAACTTACGAAGCCGCACAGTATTTACACAAGGATGTGGATCATGACAACCAATACTGGGGATTATTCAAAGATTCATTATATTTTTCATCAATATTTTCATAGAGACATATAATAGACTTAATCTTTGTAAAAAAAAGTTCATCCTATCTTCCATCAATATTTGTATAATGAAATAATAGGCTTAACTTTTGTTTGTCAAAAGTTCATTCAATCTTTTATCAATATTTGCAAAATGACATATGAAAGACTTAACTTTTGACCACGTATGGGACAATCATAGTTTAGGGATGAAAACACACATATCCCATAACAAGTTGCAATATGTAAAACCATAGAGTTTAATACTGCAAAATCATCTTTCAAATAAACTTTAGAATTTAAATAAATAAATCTAAAATCATTGCAAGATGAAAATCGTTGGAAATAGCTATGTGTACTCACAATAATGGCTATTCCAAACCCTAGTTATCCTTTTTAAAACACAAGAATAAATTCATAAGAAGTTTCCTAGACATCGTAGAACTTTCTCAGAGCATCTACAGAGAATTCTTTCTCATTATTGAAAAACCCATTGATTATAGGATCGTTCAATTCCTCTAAATCTTCAGAAATATCAGTTAACTCACTAAGTTCTCTTTTTAGTCCACACAAGCTGTTCTTTGTTAGAGACAACATGTTTTCATAGTGAGCTATCTTTTCTAAAGAGGAGATGATTTGAGATTTTAAATCGTTTCTTTTGTTGATGAAATCCTTCACCATACCTCTAAAGTTATTATCAAAATGACAAACAGACAAGAGGCAGTTAGAGGAAGAACCTTCTTCACCATTTGTATATCTCTCCTTCATCTTCCTTGAGGATTTGATTCATTCACAGAGATACACATTAACTGCTTCAACTGCATCCCTTTTTGTGGTTCCTCTGGTTAAAGGATCCATGAAACTGTATCTTTCAAAGATAAAAGAAGTGACAGGCATTTTGATTACCAATAAATATAAATATATCAATGGACAGCCAAACCCTAGTAGAGCTTTGAAAAAGTTTTTCACGGTTCATGATCCATTATCTACCTTAACTAAGAAGATTTTTCTTAACATAAAAATAAGAAATTAACAAATAAAAACTTGAGCAACCTTGATGCAATCCTCACATTCTCAAGTTAATAATGAGGATGCAAATGTCACTAGTATTACATAGTGACAGAATGATCAAAGTGCTCACGCATTTTATCACGTAGTGATTTATTCAGGTTTCTTGTATAGACAGACTTCTTACCTTGTCTGACTCTGTTTCTTTTAGAATTTTCCAGATCTTCGGGAATACCCTGTTGATTACCCAAAGATAGATTCATTCTTTGCATTTAAAGTTTGGCAATTCTTTTGTTGTTCCTCTTGAATATCCAACACTTACTTTGAACATGATTTGCATTTCCACAAAACAAACAAATCAATATATATTTTTTGTTCTGTTGAATTACCTCCTGTTTATTACAACATTAGACATCCGTTGTTCCAAAACCAGATGAAACAAATGAGTTGTTTGTACTCACAGTTTTGTTTTGAACCCTAAACCATTTGTGTTCCCAAAGGACTTCTGACCGATAACATTGCTGAGATTTTGTCAGAACTTCCAGATAACCTTTGCAGATCACCCTTAAGAGTATTAATATCTCTTTCCTTCAGAGACAGGGTTCTGGTGAATTCATCATTAAGACAATCTATCTCAAGATTTTTCACCTGGAGCGATGATTCAAGTTTCTTCAACGAAGCCTCTAGTTGAAGATTTTCTTGGTGAATTTCTTCACTTTTATCCAAGAATTCAAAAATCTCAGTGTCACACTCAAGCTCTGAATCAGAATTTGAGTAGGTGGAGGTTTCTGCTGCGAGATCTGAAAGTTCATTGCACACATCGGAAGTATACAAGATGTTGACAACCAGGGAAGATTTCTCTTGTCTTGAATCATCTGAAGCATTAACCAGAGAGAGATGTTTATCACATATTTTGCTTCTTTTTTCAAAATCCTTGATCTTTTGTGTTATCAGTGATTTATAAAAATCAACATGATTGGAACAACTTTCATCAGCCCAAGACAAGTTAGAAAATTCGCTTGTGTTGGTCACAACATTGAACGCAGATGTTCTGACTGTATTCTGATCAAGATCAAGTAATTTTAACATTCCAACCAGAGTATTTCTGGAAAGCACATCAAGGTTATTTCCTTCAACGATGGCATGTTTGAAAAAGCGGGGGTCTAACAACCTCACCCAATATTTATCTTAGCAATATGTATGTACTAACTCCAATATACTTTCAAGAGTCAACTGGACAGTCAGAATCAATCTTAAGAAAAAAGTATATCAAAGAGTTATATCTCAATTTCTCAATTCAATCCGCAATCAAACAAATAAAAATTTGCAATCTGAATACAAGAGAAATAACTTGAACGATACCAAAGACCAATGTTCAAGGATCAATCAATTTCAATCAACAACCAAAGGTTGGATTTACCAATTGATCAATTCAACGCACATCCTGTGATATTTCAATTATATAATAAAATACAATGCGGAAAAGAAATAACACAGACACCAGAAGTTTTGTTAACGAGGAAACCAGAAATGCATAAAAACCCCGGGACCTAGTCCAGATTTGAACACCACACTGTATTAAGCCGCTGCAGACACTAGCTTACTACCAATGAATTTCAGACTGGAATGTAGTTGAGCCCTAATAAATCTCACACTGATCAAGGTACAGTTTTGCTCCTTACATCTCTGAACCCCAACAGGATTCTACGCACTTGATTCCCTTAGATGATCTCACCCACAACTAAGAGTTGCTACGACCCAAAGTCGAAGACTTGATAAACAAATCTGTATCATATAGAAAAGTCTATTGAATAGATAAATCTGTCTCCCACAGAAATACCTACGATTTTTGTTCCGTCTTATAATAAATCAAGGTGAACAGGAACCAATTGATAATCCGGACTTATATTCCCGAAGAACAGCCTAGTATTATCAATCACCTCACAATAATCTTAATCGATGAACGAAACAATATATTGTGGAGTCACAAACGATGAGACGAAGGTGTTTGTGACTACTTTTCAATCTTGCCTATCGGAGATAAAATCTCGAGAAAATCTTAAAGAAGATAGTACTCAATCACGATAGAAAACAGCAACACCAGAACATGCAACTACAGAGAAAATAGTTGGGTCTGGCTTCACAATCCCAATGAAGTATTCAAGTCGTTAACCTACAGGGTTTCGTGAAAAACCTAAGGTTAAAGGAGAATCGACTCTAGATTATACAACTAGTATCACACAGGAGGTGTGGGGATTAGGTTTCCCAGTTTCTATAGTTCTCCTTTATATGGATTTCAAATCAGGGTTTGCAATTTAAGTTACCTTGGTAACAAAGCTTTCAAATATTCACTGTTAGATGAAAACCTGATTAGATTCAAGCTAATATCTTTCAACCATTAGATCGAACTTAGCTTGTTATACACAGGTTTGAGTAACCGTACCTAAACGTGTACACTTAGTCGGTTCAACAATAGTTAACCAATGGTTAGCCATATGAGCACTTTCATATCAACCTTATTCATCTTTAAAATAACTAGTTCAAACGACTCAAATGAAACTAGTTAGAGAGTTGTTCAATTGATTAGATCTCATAGAAGTATACAAGACACAATTGAAGCAGAATCGATATTGATTCACTCGAATCAATTTATGCACATCATAGCCACGGTTTGCAAAAGATTGCATTCCTTATTATATAAATGTTTTAGTTCATGAACAAACCGATTTTAGAAAGTAACATACTTACGTATGCAAACGGGTACGCATACCTGAGTAGCCGGACCGAATTTGGTTACGCTAGTACGCGTACGGGTACACATACCAATTCACACTTCCAAACTCCAGCAGAAATTCTGGAACCCAAACTTCCGCTTGTACGCGTACGCATACCTTAGTTTCGGACTTCCAACAACCAACCAGTACGCGTACGGAAACATATACTTAGGTTTCCGGTTTTGGATTTTACACAAATGTAAACACACACTATGTTTATATCCAAACACGGTTACTTGTTCTAAACTCTCATTTCAATCATTGAAACTTTCTTAGACGATGATAATAGTTGTTATCCACAAATTATTAGCACCAAAGCGATTTTCAAGTTATTGAAATGATCGATATGACTTTCGTCAAGAGTAAAGATAAACTTGGTTAAAGCGAAAGCTTACCAACACATATTTCGAGAAATTGAGTTCTGAATAAAGTTCAGCTCAAATAGCAAATGTGTATAATTGAAGTCTGTATAGAAATAAGACTTTTGTCTCAAATAGAAGATAGAATAGATAGACTTTTGAGTGATAGATAAGTTCAAGTCTCCACATACCTTTTGTTGATGAAGTTCCACAAGTTCTCTTGAGTAGTTCTTCGTCTTCATTCGATGAATGCCATAGAGTGTAAATCTCAACTACACTTACTATCCTAATCTGAGATATAGCTATAAGTAGACTAGAAATCAAGAATTATAGATTTGGAAACTAAATTTGACAAACAAGTTTGAGATAGCAACTCTTGCGAGTTCGACCGAGCAGTGCTCTAACAATGTTTCTTAGAATCGTATCTAGATGGAAATGATCTGAGAATATTCATTACAATGTCCTTTTCAGGAATAGTCTTATCCAATGAAAAACATGCATTAACAATTTCAGGCACTTTGTGATTAAATGAATCTTCATCAGCCATACAAAGGTTTTCCCAATCAGAATTTAGGTTTTGAAGCCTAGATTTTTTTCACAGGTATTCCCTTCAAATACAGTTTCTAAGATATCCCACGCGTCTTTAGACGGAGTGCACGTAGTCACATGATGCTGAAGATCTAGAGTAATGGCATGGATGATTGCAATCAATCCGTCAGCATCTTTCTTAGCAGCGACAATCTCGACAACATTGTAATCACCAACATACTTGGATGGTACCAAAGACCAATATCCAAGTGTCAATCAATTTAAATCAACAACCAAAGTTTGGATATTCTAATTGATTGATCTTAACTTACAACCTGTGATATTTCAATTATAATAAAAAAATATAATACAGAATAGAAATAACACAGACACCAGAAATTTTGTTAACGAGGAAACTGCAAATACTGAAAAACCCCGAGACCTAGTCCAGATTGAACACCACACTGTATTAAGACGCTACAGACACTAGCCTACTACAAACTAACTTCGGTCTGGACTGTAGTTGAACCCTAATAAATATCACACTAATTCAAGGTATATTTGTGCTTCTTACGTCTCTGATCCCAGTAGGATACTACGCACTTGAATGTCTTAGTTGATCTCATCCACAACCAAGATTTGCTACGACCCAAAGTCGAATACTTTAATAAACAAATATGTATCACACAGAAAAGTCTACTATGATAGATAAATCTGTCTCGCACAGATAAACCTAAGAGTTTTGTTCCGTCTTTTTATAAAATGAAGGTGAACAACAACCAATTGATAACCCAGACTTATATTATCAATCACCTCACAATAATCTAAATCGTATGGTAGCGAAACTAGATATTGCGGAATCACAAACGATGAGACGAAGATGTTTGTGATTTCGTTTTATCTTGCCCTATCGGATATATAATCTCAAGTCAATTATTCAATTGAACTCGTACGATAGAAAATGGCAAGATCAGATCGCTCAACTACAAGAGAAGTAGTTTCGTCTGGCTTCACAATCCCAATGAAGTCTTTCAGTCGTTAACCTACATGGTGTCGAGAAGAAACCTAGGGTTAAAGGAGAAACAGCTCTATCAAAACCAACTAGTATCACATAGGAGGTGTGGGGATTAGTTTTTCCAGTTTCTAGATGTATCCTTTATATATTTTTCAAATCAGGGTTTGCAATCCAAGTTACCTTGGTAACAAAGCATTCAATATTCATCGTTAGATGAAAAACCTGATTTAAACAATCTAATATCTTTCAACCGTTAGATCGAAACTTAGCTTGTCACACACAAATGAAACGTATTTCATCTAAGTTTGAGTAACCGTACCTAAACGTGTACACTTAGTTGGTTCACAAATAGTTAACCAATGGTTAGCCATATGAGTACTTCCATACTAACCATATTCATCTTCTTCACATAACTAGTTCAAATGACTCATAAGAACTAGTTGAAAAGTTGTTCAATTGCTTAGGTCTTCATGAATAGACACAATTGAAACAAAATCGGTTTGATTCACTTGAATCAATTCATGAACAATATAGCCACGGTTTGAAAAGATTGCATTCCTTATTGATTTATTGTTTAAGTTCATGAAATTCCGATTTGAGAAATATAACCATCTTGGGTACGTGTACCATAGCTATCAGATTTGAGTTTAGAAACTCAGCAGAAATTTTCGGTTGAAAACTTTTGTGGGTACGCGTACGGGTAGGCGTACCTAAGGTGGCTGGTTTAACAGTTTGCAAACTTACAAACTCAGCAGAAATTTTCGGTTCGAAAACTTCCGATGGTACGCGTACCCAACCTGTCTCCTTCACCAATACCGTATGCACACATATGCACATACTTGGGTTCCGGCACATGGATTTATACACTAATGTGCGAACACACTATATATGCTTATATCCATAGTTTGTTACGTATTCTCAACTATACATTTCAATCATTGAAACATTCTTCTACAATGTTATAACAGTCGTTATTCACAACTATCGTCATCAAAGATATTTTCAAGATTGAAACGTCATCATGACTTTCGTCACGGGTTAAGATGAAAAGTGATTAAATCGAAATCTTACCAATACATATTTCGAGAAAAAGATAGGCGAGTAAACTCGGTTCTAAATAACAAATGTGTATGTATGAAAACTATCATACTTATACGACTTTGTCTCAAGAGTAGGAGATAGAGTAGATAGACTTTTGAGTGATAGATAAGTTGAAGTCTCCACATACCTTTTAGTGAGATAAAGTTTCACTGGTTCCTTGAGTAGTTCTTCGTCTTCGTAAGATGATCACCATGGAGTCTGGAGCTCAACTAAACTGTCCTAAACCGAGACTTAGCTATAAGTAGTCTAGAAATCAATACATATAGTTTTTACAACTAAACTTGACAAACATGCTTGATATAACAACGCATGCGAGTTCGACCGAGAAATGCTCTAACAACATTGCCCACTGTAACTACCGGAAGATTATATCCATTAAAAAAATAAACCCATGATTGAAAATCACGCGCTTGAAGAAAGGCACACATAGAAATTTTCCACCATAAGTAATTGAGCCATCAAAGACTGGCGGTACGTGTATGGAGATAACACTTCTGTCCATAGAGTCAGATCGCTAAAAACACAGACTTATAAGGTCTGAAACGTGTTTTCCTGCTCTGATACCAATTGAAAAAACGTGTACACTTGGTTGGTTCAACAGTAGTTAACCAATGGTTAGCCATATGAGCACTTTCATATTAACCTTTTTCATCTTCATCACAACTATTTCAAATGACTCGAATGAAACTAGTTAGAGAGTTTTTCAATTGTTTATATTCTCACAATTGAAGCAAAATCGATTTTGATTCACTCGAATCATTTCATGAACATTATATCCACGGTTTGCAAAAGATTGCATTTCTTATTATATATAAATGTACTAGTTCATGAAAACCCCGATTTTAGAACATAACCTACTTAAGTATGCAAACGGGTACGCATACCTAAGTAGCCGGACTGAGTTTGGTTACGCCAGTATGCGTACGGGTATGCATACCATACTACACTTCCAAACTCCCGCAGAAATTCACGGAACTTGAACTTCCACAAGTATGTGTACGGGTACGCATACTTAGTTCCCGGACTTCCAACAACCAACCAGTACACGTACGAGTACGCACATGGTTCCCGGTTTTGGAATTTACACAAATGCGAATACACACTATGTTTATATTCAATCATGGTTACGTATTTTAAACCCTCGTTTCAATCATTTAAACATTCTTGGAAGACGACAATAGCTGTCTCACACAAACTATTAGCTTCAAAGCAAATTTCAAGTAATCGAATGATCAATACGAAATATTCCGAGTCTACATCAAATGACTGTCTCACACAAATCATGTAAGATGTTACAAGGCGATTTTCACATGATTATCTTTTGACTGTCGTCAAGAATAAAAGATGAACTTGGTTAAAGCGAAAGCTTACCAACACATATTTCGAGAATTAAATAAGCGAGATAAACTCGGCTCGAAATATCAAATGTGTATAATTGAAGTCTACATAGCAATACGACTTTTGTCTCAAATAGGAGATAGGTTATATAGACTTTTGAGTTATAGATGAGTTCAAGTATCCACATACCTTTTGTTGATGAAGTTCCACAAGTTTTCTTGGAAAAACCTAAGGTTAAAGGAGAATCGACTCTAGTCGCAACTAGTACCACACAGGAGGTGTGGGGATTAGGTTTCCCAATTGCTAGAGTTCTCCTTTATATAGTCTTCTAATCATGGTTTGCAATCAATGTTACCTTGGTAACAAAGCATTCAATATTCACCGTTAGATGAAAACCTGATTAGACTCAAGCTAATATCTTTCAACTGTTAGATCGAAATTAGCCTGTTACACACAAATGAAAAGTGACTTCATTTAGATATGAGTAATCGTAGCTAAACGTGTACACCTTTGTTGTCTCAACAATAGTTAACCGAATTTACCCATATGAACACTTTCATATCAACCTCATTTATCTTAACCATAACTAGTTCAAATGACTCAAATGAAACTAGTTCTAGAGTTGTTCAATTGTTTATATTCTCATAGAAGTATACAAGACACAATTGAAACAAAATCGATTTTGATTCTCTCGAATCAAGTCATGAAGATTATATCCATGGTTTTTAAAAGATTGCATTCCTTATTATAAAATGTATTAGTTAATGAACAAACTGATTTTAGAACTTAACTTACTCAGGTATGCATACGGGTACGCATACCTAGGCACCCGGACTAAGTTTGGGTACGCCGGTATGCTAACGCGTACGCATACCACCAAACTCAGCATAAATTCCAGGACTTGAACCTCACGCCAATACGCGTACCGGTATGCGTACAAGGTTCCCGGACTTTCATTAACCAACCAGTACGCATACGTGTATGCATGCTATGGTTCCCGGACTTGGATCACATATATGCAAGTACGCATACTATGCTTATATCCAATTGTTCTAAAATCTCATTTCAACTATTGAAACATTCTCGGAAGACGACAATAGCTGTCTCACACAACCTATTAGCTTCAAAGCAATTTTCAAGTGTTTGAATGATCAATACGAAATATTCCGAGTCTACATCAAATGACCGTCTCACACAAATCATGTAAGATGTTACAAGGTGATTTTCACATGATCATCTTTTGACTTTCGTCAAGAATATAAGATGAACTTAGTTAAAGCGAAAGCTTACCAACACATATTTAGAGAAATATGTAAGCGAGTTAAACTCAGCTCCAAATATCAAATGTGCATAATTGAAGTCTATATAGCTATACAACTTTTGTCTCAAATAAGAGACAGATTAGATAGACTTTTTAGTGATAGATGAGTTCAAGTCTCCACATACGTTTTGTGGATGAAGTTCCACAAGCTCCCCTTAGTAGTTCTTCGTCTTCAATCGATGAACGCCGTGAAGTCTAATGCTCAACTATACTTTCTATCCTAATCCGAGAGTTAGCTCTAAGTAGACTAGAAATCAAGACTTATAGTTTTGGTAACTAAACTTGACAAACAAGCTTGAGATAGAAACGCTTGCGAGTTCGACCGAGCAGTGCTCTAACAATATCATATATTATATCACACACAAAGTTTGAGGATCTGAAGTTTTGAGTGGAAAAATACTTAATTGATTTTGAGATCTGAAAAAAATGTAGCGAAGGGGATTATGATTGTTGATGTTGAAGATCATTATTAATGATTAGAGATTTTATGGATCTGAGGATATGAGGGGCATCTGTCACGATCTTTTAATGGTAGTAGAAACAACTCTTTTAACTGTTTTTCAACTCAGTAGTCCACCTAAAACCGTAACACTTCTTTTAATCACACAACATGTATCCATTTCTTTCATGTATTCTCGACTTCATACTCGAGTTTGAGAAAATCAAACCTTACAACTCTTCGTGTCCCTCCGCACTCTGCATTGGAGAGGGAGAAATCCAAGAGAATTAGGAATATTTGATCTCTCACCATTGGATAAATAGTTTCATCAATACCGTTGGATCTTAAGCCCACTTCAGGGTATGTTTGTAAATCCAGTATTATATATAACATCAAATTAATTAAAGTTTGGTCATAAACGGTCAAAGACAGTCAATGTTTTTTCTAGGTACCAAACTCTAAGTTGGACAAATGTTAGACCAAACACTAGCTTTGGACAAAATGTGAATATCAAACCCCAAATAACCCTATTTCGGATTGGGATCACCTTGAGTATCAATGATTATATTTGGACAATAAAAGATAAGATTTGTATTCATGTCCAAATCATGTCGACATCCAGAACTTTCCTATTTATCAAAGGCCTAATTCCAAACTTACACAAACCCGTAAATTAATATGGGAATATGAAGGATCGTTTTTTCTCTTGGAACCGGTTCTACCAAGAATCCTAACACAGGTTAATATCGGTTCTACCAAGTGTCCAAGTATAGCTAGGATCGGTTCTACCAAGTATCCCAATATAGGTAAGGATCAGTTCTACCAAGACTCCCAACAATAGCTAGGATTGGTTGTACCATGTATCCCAAAATTGGTAAGGATCGGTTCTACCAAGACTTTCAACATAAGTCAAGATCGGTCCTACCACATATCCCAAACTAGGTAAATATCAGTTCGACCATAGCTCTCAACATAAGTCAAGATCGGTTCTACCAAAAGATATTACTTAGGTTAGAATTGGTCATCCAATATATCTTCAATGAAAGTGGGACCAAACCGCATATTGATTTCCTTTCGGTTACGAAACAAGTTTCGTATATGAACTTCCTTTAAACACATGTAATTAAACATAGTTTTCTAGGATGAAATTACATCTGTATCCAATACAGAATCAAGTAACGAGTTACATATATTATGTCGATGTCATATTTACGAAGTTCAAAAGGTAAGTGTTATACTTTGTAATCAAATATTCTTCCCTGACACTTTGTTCATAATAAAATGACCAAGTCTAATACTAGAGTATTAAATATAACCTTGCATGTTATTTTTTAAATCTTAAACGACTTAAAAGCAACAATAATAATGTAAAAAAGTCAAGTCAGTATCACTAACATCAAGTAGAAGGATGATGTCTTCATTGTAGTCTATACGTCTTCACGATATTCAGGTCTTCAGAGTAATACTTGTATGTCTCAACATTCTTAGAATTTCTAATCTAATATAAACGAAGTTGTATCTAGTTCATTTAATCAAGAGACTCTAATTGAGTTTTGATACTAAAATATGACAACCAAACTTGACATACCAACGCTTGGTGGGTTCAACCGAGAAATGCTGTAACAATATGTTGTTGATTGTTCAGCAATCAAAACATATATCTAGAAAAGCCATATTATTTAAGTGATAAACTAATATTAGATATTTTCTAAAGAGGGATTTCATAATTACAGGATGGATATTAGTTGGAAATATGAAAACTAAAATTAGGTACGTTATTGCGTATCTTGAGAATCTTTCAGTTTTAGAATTTCCTTGTTGTCCAAACAACCTTGGTATATAAATAGTGAAGTTTGTTCTTCTTACATACTATCCTTAGCCAGGAGAACTTCATTGATTCAGACGGAGCCGACTAGTAGTATCACTTGTAGTACTATACCGGAGAGGAAAGTATCCTAACTAGGCGAAATCTCTTAAATCCGCTCATGTAAAGACTTATTTGGTATCAAGAAGTTCTAGCAAGTATCGTTGGTGGGAAGCTAGACAAGAGCATTGTTATTTTTTTTCGATTATTGATATGATTGACTAACGGTTGTTGAAACTTTGATTGCACCTAGTTTTATTATTCTTGAATTCTTTCTCTTCTAACATAAGGTCACTCAAACTAGATCAAAGTATCGACAAGATCTTAAGTATTATTTTTTGATCTGAAGACAACTTGTGATCATCCATTGTTAACAGACTTTGTTCCGTGCGTTATCAATCATAAGTGGAATAAAGTTTGTTAAAGCATTGCTCGGTCGAACTCGCAAGCATTGCTATCTCAAGATTGTTCGTCAAGTTTAGTTGATCAAAATTATAAGTCTTGATTTCTAGTCTACATATAGCTATGTCTCGGATTAGGATAGAATGTGTAGTTTAGCTTTAGACTTCACGACGTTCATCGATTGGAGAAGAATATCTACTGAGGAGAGCTTGAAGGAACTTCACCAACAAAAGGTATGTAGAGACTAAAACTTATCTATCACTCATAAGTCTATTATATTCTATCTCCTAATGAGACTAAGTCGTTTAGGTATATAGACTTTTATATTATACACATTTTATACTTCGAGCTGAATTTAACTCGGTTATTTATTTCTCGAAATATGTATGGAAAGCTTTTTGCTTTAGCTACATTCATCATATTCTTGACGAGTTTAGTTGGAAACAATTTATTTGTTGGATACTAGATAATAAGTCAAAAGATGATCATGTGAAAATTGCCTTGAAACATCTTACATGATTTGTGTGAGACAATCATTTGATGTCGACTTGGAAAGTTTCGTATTAATCATTTGATCACTTAAAAATTACTCATAAGATAATAGTTTGTGTGAGACAGCTTTTTTCGTCTTCTAAGGATGTTTCAATGATTGAAATAGGAGTTTAGAACAAAAACCTTTGTCTGGATACAATGCAGTATGCATACCTTGTATGCAAACTGTTTTGGTATGATTCAGGTCCGGGAACCTTGTTTGCATACTTATTATGCGAACGATTTTAACTGTTAAAGTCCGGGAACCATGTTTGCACACCAGTATGAGAACGGTTCTATCTGAGTTAAGGTCCGGGACAACAGTATGCATACTCGTTTGCAAACTGCTGGACAAGACCAAAGTCCGGAAGCTATAGTTTGCGTACCTGTTTGCAAACTAAGTGGTTAAAGTTCTAAAATTGGTTAAGTATGTTTTTCATACTCATGAACAAATACATTAATGAATTAAGGAAAGCAATCTTTGCAAACCGTGGCTTAATATTCATGAATTGATTCTTATGAATCAATCCGATTTTGATTCAGTTGGTTCATATATATTTCTATGAAATAGTGAACAATTTAACAACTCTATTTGAAAAGAAATTAGATTCATTTGATTATCTTTCATGATTGATTGATCATCATAGTTGATCTAGAAGTGTTAGATGAATGTGGTTAAGACAAAAGTGTTCATATGGCTAACTTCGGTTAACTGTTATTGATCCAACTCAATGTACACGTTTAGGTAAGGTTACCCATATCTAAATGAAGGTATATTTCATTTATGTGTAACAAGCTAAGACCATCTAACAGTGGAGAGATATTGGTTTGGTTTTAAGCAGACTTAGCTTGAATCTTAAATCAGGTTTTAATCTAACGGTGAATATTGAATGCTTTATTACTAAGCTATCTTCGCTTTGATCGAAAGCAAACCCTGATTTGAAAGACTATATAAGGGAGAACTCTAGCAACTGGAAAACCTAATCCCGACATTTTCCTGTGTCCTAGTTGCGACTAGAGTCGATTCTCCTTTAACCTATGTTTTCCCAAAACCATTATAGGTTAATGACTTGAAGACTTCGTTTGGGATTCGTGAATCCATGCCCAATTATTTTTTCTGTAGTTACGTGTTCTAATCTTACTTGTTCTGTCGTATTGAGTTTTATCTTCTCTAAGATTTTCTCAAGATTTATCTCCGATAAGTAAGTGTTTGTGGGTGAAAACAGTTTCTGCTGGTTTTAGTAAATTCGTGTGTGTGGATGAGAAACGAGTCTAAACCCTAAACAATGCACTGCACGGGAGTACTTTTGATCAGAGAGATCAATCTGTACAATCCTGGCCTAAACCAAGAAATGGACGTTCCAGGCTTGCTTCGGTCACAAAGTGAAGGAGAAGGGTTAGTTTTAGGGAGGGAAGCGAAGAAAGCGTTGAGACCAGAATCGTTGATTCTGAAGGTGTGTTTTATCTACGACTTGTATCCGAAGGTAGAACTGGCTAGCAGAATGGAAAGCTACCAGGTGATTTCTATATATTGTGTTGTTCTCTGACCAAAACTTGTTGTTTTGTGGGAAATAGGTGAAACCTATTTATACAAGTCATAATAAAACATACCCTGATCTTGTAGGAAGTGGAAACGATTGAGTGGTGGTAGAGTGGAGTAACGTGTAACGTTAGAATTTATGCTTCCATGATGAAGGAAATGTTTACACCATTACTTCTTGCCATTACTAACCGCCCTTCTTCACGTCACTTTCTTGTAACGGGTGTATTGAACGCCGCACGGTGTAAACCGCCAGACCAATACCCTGATGAATATCCCCCAGTTTGTGACATGTTTGATGTCTCGAGTGTTCTTTATGGAAAACATGTATCACTTTGGCAAGTCAGAATCATGAGACTTGCCGCAGGAAAATAGCATATGATGATATTAAACTCGTCTTGGATGCCACAAGTCTATCAGTTCGGTGGTGAACTTAGATGGCTGAGATTGCATATCATGAGGAAGGGTAGCCATTGATTATGGCTACCTTCTGTTGGCGCCTGATAATGGCACAGTGGCGCCTTTAGTGCATGTCAGTGGCATTCCGGCATGGCTGGCATAGTTTGTGCATGCCAACGGCATGATGGTGTAAGTGGCGCCTGGCGTAGCCATGGCCACAGGATTTAGGCGGCTGGTCACCTAAAAGTTGCAGCAAGTCTGTTGGTTTGGTGGAAAACTTGGATGGCTGACATTATATCTCATGGGGAAGGGTAGCCGTTTATTGTGGCTACCTTCTATTGGCGCCTGGAAATGGCAAAGTGGTGCCTTTAGTGCATGCTAGTGGCGTTGCGGCATGGCTGACATAGTTTGTGCATGCCAGCGGCACGATGGTGCAAGTGGCGCCTGGCGTAGCCATGGCCGCTGGATTTTTGGCGCGTTGGTGCTAGATTCAAACGTGGTGTGGCAACATCAGTTTTAATGGCCACATTGATCCCCATGTTCTGTGGAACATTGTTTGGCTTGGTTGGCGTGGCAACTTTTCCTAAATTAGGGTTTGACATGTCGAAACCCTAATTAGCATATATGGCATGTAGTATGCGGCAGGTGGCACATTTGGCATGTGCACTTGGCATGCATTTTTGGCGTGTGCGATTGGTATGCTTGGCATGTGCACCTGGCATGCGCATTTGGCATGTTTGGCATGCCGTTTGGCATGTGCGCCTGGCATGTTTGACATGCCGTTAGCATGTTGGCATGGTTTTGGGAAGACAACTTGGTAGGGTAACCTTTTGACACAATTTCCACCCTTTTTAAAGCTGTGGCAGGTTTAGAGAAACCTGATTGCTCAATGAAAGCAGGGAGCCGGCCAAGCATGGGCGTGGCCACCCTTTTGGTGCGCGTGACAGGTTTAGTGCGACCTGATTGGTCGATGGGAAATATGGTCAGAAAGTATAGGCCCAGCCACAACTTATGATCGTGTGGCGAGTTTAAGGCGACCTGATTGGTCGAGGGAAATATGGTCGGTTTAGGATGGGGCATGGCCAATGGAAAATGGCGTCGGTTGGCCTAAGGCATGGCAACGCCTCTTTTTGTTGCTGCTCCTATCCCGCGGCTCCTTGTTTTCTGATTCTAGGCAAGATTTTGCATCTGCTAATCCATGGCGGATTAATTACCTAGTTTGCCTAGGCTTAATTTCGACAAGCAAGGTCTGACATACTGCGGAAGGCGCAAAACACTAATTTTTGCAAATTAGTCAGGATAATTGATTGAATCTTATGTGTTGACACAGATTTCTTTATTTACAGAGTGCAGTGCGCTTTCTGACTGAGTATTTTGTGCAAGGGCCTTAACTTTGGTACTTGGAGATCTGTGCTACTTTGTTGCGAGTGAACACAAATCCTTCATGCCATACCGATATTAAGGGTTCTGTCGGGGAACATAGCACATAAAAGGTACTCAGTGAGTCTTATATTAATAAGTAATATAGGCAGGGCGCCGAAATTTACAGAGCATCTGGGATTGTTGCTACATGCGCCAATCTGGATAAATTTCATTTAAATATATTGAACGGCTCAATAAATATGCCAGTGAAGAGGTTGACACTCATGGCTCCGCTTCCTTACAAAATGACGTCACATCAGATGCAAGGTTTTACGATTTTAACCCTAAACTAAAAAACACCATCAACAGTAAGATATAAAAAATAATCACAAAGCTCTTCGTTTCATTCTTTATGATCCCGCACTTCTACTACTACCATATAGTTAAGTTATTGTGAGGTGATTGATAATTCTAGACTTCTCTTCGGGAGTATAAGACTGAATTATCAGTTGGTTCTTGTTCACCTTGATTTATCAAAAGACGGAACAAAAACTTCATAGGTACTTCTGTGGGAGACAAATTAATCTATCAGTGAAAAAGCGGGGGTCTAACAACCTCACGCAATATTTCGATTAGCAATCTGTATGGACTAACTCCAATATACTTTCTAGAGAATCAACTAGACAGTCAGACTCAATCTAGATAAAAGTATATCAAAGAGTTAATATCTCAAACTCTCGATTTGATCTTTACTCAAGCAAATGGAAATCTGCGAGTCTTTATCAAATACTACATAGATAAACTTGGATGGTACCAAAGACCATTATCCAAGTGTCAATCAATTTAAAACAACAACCAAAGATTGGATATTCTAATTGATTGATTTTAACACACATCCTGTGATATTTCAATTATATAACAAAATATAATGTGGAATAGAAATAACACAGACACCAGAAATTTTGTTAACGAGGAAACCGAAAATGCAGAAAACCCCCGGGACCTAGTCCAGATTGAACACCACACTGTATTAAGCCGCTACAGACACTAGCCTACTACAAACTAACTTCGGTCTGGACTGTAGTTGAACCCTAATAAATCTCACACTGATTCAAGGTGCAGTTGTGATCCTTACGTCTCTTATCCCAGTAGGATACCGCGCACTTGATTCCCTTGGATGATCTCACCCACAACCAAGAGTTGCTACGAACCAAAGTCGAAGACTTTAATAAACAAATCTGTGTCACACAGAAAAGTCTACTATGATAGATAAATCTGTCTCCCACAGATAAACCTAAGAGTTTTTTTCCGTCTTTTGATAAAATCAAGGTGAATATGAACCAATTGATAATCTGGACTTATATTCCCGAAGAACAACCTATAATTATCAATCACCTCACATTGATCTAAATTGTATGGTAGCGAAACTAGATATTGTGGAATCACAAACGATAAAACGAAGATGTTTGTGATTTCTTTTTATCTTGCCCTATCGGAGATATAATCTCAAGTCAATTATTCAATTGAACTCGTACTATAGAAAATGGCAAGATCAGATCACTCAACTACAAGAGAAGTATTTTCGTCTGGCTTCACAATCCCAATGAAATCTTTCAGTCGTTAACCTACAGGGTCTCGAGAAGAAACCTAAGGTTAAAGGAGAATCGACTCTAGCAAAACCAACTAGTATCACACAGGAGATGTGGGGATTAGTTTTTCCAGTTGCTAGATGTCTCCTTTATATAGTTTTCAAATCAGGGTTTGCAATCCAAGTTAACTTGGTAACAAAGCATTCAATATTTACCGTTAGATGAAAAACCCGATTTAACCAAGCTAATATATTTCAACCGTTAGATCGAAACTTAGCTTTTCACACACAAATGAAATGTGTTTCATTTAGGTTTGAGTAACCGTACCTAAACGTGTACACTTAGTAGGTTCACAAATAGTTAACCAATGGTTATCCATATGAGTACTTCCATATTAACCATATTCATCTTCTTCACATAACTAGTTCAAATGACTCATAAGAACTAGTTGAAGAGTTGTTCAATTTCTTAGGTCTTTAAGAATAGAAACAATTAAAACAAAATCGATTTGATTCACTTGAATCAATTCATGAACAGTATAGCCACAGTTTGCAAAGATTGCATTCCTTATTGATTTATTATTTAAGTTAATGAAATTCCGATTTGAGAAATATAACCAGATTGGGTACGCGTACAGGTACGTGTACCATAGCTATCGGATTTGAGTTTTCAAACTCAGCAAAAAATTTCGGTTGAAAACTTCCGTGGGTACGCGTACGGGTATGCATACCTAAGGTGACTGATTTAACAATTTGCAAACTTACAAACTCAGCAGAAATTTTCGGTTCGAAAACTTCCGCTGTTACGCTACCCAACCTGTCTCCTTCACCAATACCGTATGCACACATATGCACACACTTGGTTTCCGGCACATGGATTTATACACTAATGTGCGGACACACTATATATGTTTATATATGCATAGTTGGTTACATAATCTCAACTCTACATTTCAATTATTGAAACATTCTTCTATAATGTTATAACAGTCGTTATTCACAACTATCGTCATCAAAGCTATTTTCAAGATTGAAACATCATCATGACTTTCGTCATGGGTTAAGATGAAAAGTGGTTAAAGCGAAAGCTTACCAACACATATTTCAAGAAAAAGATAAGCGAGTAAACTCGGCTCGAAATAACAAATGTGTATGTATGAAAACTATCATACTTATACGACTTTGTCTCAAGAGTAGGAGATAGAGTAGATAGGATTTTGAGTGATAGATAAGTTCAAGTCTCCACATACTTTTTAATCGGATGAAGTTCCACTGGTTCCTTGAGTAGTTCTTCATCTTCGTAAGATGATCGCCATGGAGTCTGGAGCTCAACTTCACTAAACTGTCCTAAACCGAGACTTAGCTATAAGTAGTCTAGAAATCAAGACATATATTTTTGACAACTAAACTTGACAAACATGCTTGAGATAGCAATGCATGCGATTTCGACCGAGCAATTATCTAACAATTTCCCCCTTTGTCAATTTTAGTGGCAAAACTATCAATACATATGGATTACAAAATAAATAAAACTTCGTAGCTTATCGTCCACATGCTTGATCTCCTTGGTGCTTCAACATTACTCGAAAACTTCGTCTTTTACAAGTACTCCCATGATTCCAGAGATGTTCAATTCAGCATCATAGTTGTTGAAGATCCGTAGCCATAACAATGAGAAAACAAAAGCTCTCGATCATTGTTATACAGTGTCATAGTATTATTACAAAGTATCAAAGTTCTTATATCACAACTTCGACAACAATACTATGGTGATATGTATCACTCCCCTTTAGTCAATACTTTCATCTCGACATGAAAACCACTCCCCCTTACATAATGATCCGTAAAACACGTAAACCATATGTATTTGTAGTGTGAACTACATATTAATTATCCCCTTTCTTGTCAATAAAATTGGCAAAGGTACGAAAACGGGATCCTAATAAATTTCCAAGGAGATGCTTCAAGACCAAAGAAAAGTACATATCAACTTGTTTAGATTCAATCATAAAGCCGAAGCTAAATGCATTCATCAAGGAGTTTATAAAGATACAAGATAACCCCTAAAATACTCCATAGCTGCACTCCCCACAAAGATATGGAAATTAAGCGCAAGTTCAAAAGAACTCTCCCCCATTTGATGTCATTCCCGAAAGAACAACAAGAGCAACCTTACTTTTCCAAGAAGAAGGATTTCTTTGGACACCAAAAACCATAAGGAAATGATTTTGTATCCAAAATTTCTCAATCAAACTAACCACAAGAGAACCCATGATTAATTTAATCGGAATACTCAACCAAATTAACCACAAATGGATCTATGATTTGTTTAGTTGGAAATGCTCACATAAGAAAACTTATGGAGTCGCACGGTATATACATAAAATATGGATCAGGGAAGATCAATACTGCGGAATATACAAAGATTCATTCTATCTTCATAACTATTTACACAATGACATACAATAGACATAATCTTTGTAAACAAAAGATTTTAACCTATCTTCCATCAAAGAATTGACATAATAGGATTAACTTTTGTTTTTCAAAAGTTCATCGATCTTGTATCAATACATGCATATCGACATAAGAAAGAGATAACTTTTGACATCGTATGGGACAATAATAGTTCACGGACGCAAACACACATATCCCATAACATATTGCAATATATAAAACCATAAAGATTAATACTGCAAACATCGTCTTCCAAATCACTTTAGAATTTAAATAAATAAATCTAAAAACATTTCAAGATGAAAACGTTGGACATAGCTACATGTACTCACAATAATGGCTATTCCAAACCCTAGTTATCCTTCTTAAACAAAAACAAGAATAAAATTCTCTTAAGAAGTTTTACTAGAAAAGAAGAAAATCAATTTTCTTTGATGATTTCATACCTTTGAAATGGTCCATCGTAAAAGTTATCACTGATATCCTTGATTTTCTTGACTGTAGAAACACCATGTTCATGAGTTAGAACATTAGTTTTTCTGTCAACGATACGGGCAAGGTGCATGGCTTTGGCACAATCAAGGATGAATTTGTTCTGCTTCCTGATCAGGATGTTTTGACTATCAAGAATCGTTGCTTGTCCATCAATGAGTTGATTAATCTGCAATTGAAGGTTAGAAAGCTCGTTCTTTACTTCATTCTGAACGAGAATTAAATCCTTGACAGATTCTCCTATCCAAGAGTTATACTCTTTTCTTTCAAGCATCTTTTTCAGGATTAGATCTTGAGCTGAATCACATCCTTTGAAGTCTACTTCCATCATAGTGTTCACTTCTTCTTGAGGCTCAATAGAGGTTCCCATAAAAATAATTTTCCGGGAAGAGGATGAACACATACAAGAAGTATATATATGTGCTATCAATCGAGAGAGAAACATCTTTAGGTAAAAGCCCTAGAGTTTCCTATAGAAGACTTGGACGTTCGTGCGCCCGAAACGGATACCAAAAGATCAAGAAGGACCCAAGAGTAAATACATATTGTTTTTCACAATGTCTCTTCAAAACAGGGCTCAATATCTAACCATAATAGATAGAGCAAAAAAGGTACATTAGATACAGAGAGAATAATAACCAGAAATCTCAACCTGTAAAACAGACCTCAGACTTATAGAACAGATGGTAATCTACCCAAGACTTGAGATCTCATAAACAAACATCCTTGTAACTCTCAAGTTATACACAAGGATGAGAATACCTAAGGTTAGGTATTAGGATGAGATATAATCTCACCATAAGTATTGAGAGACGATTTGGGGATACCACCTGACAGTCTGACTTTTGTATTTCTTACCCCTCTTTGACTGTTTTCAACTCCATAGAAAGTTCTTACAACCCTTTTTGAGATTCCATTAAATGGAGATTTTTGATAACTAAGTCTAAGACCTCTAGAGATTGGTTCTAAAGGATTCACTGAGATAGGTCTCCACCTTCCAGACTTAGATCTACCAGTCTTGTTCTCATAGACACTGGGAAACTTTATTTTTGTGGTGTAGTTCGCACCATGAGAATAAACACGATCCCTGTAAAGATTCTGAAATGAGTGATCATTAAACATCTTTTTATGAGAGTTATGGTTTTCTGTGGGAGTGAAATCCATTATTGATGCCATCAGATGATTAACTCGGTTGACGGTAAATAGAAGAAGATTTCGAAGATCGAAGATCTGTTTCTTCCTATCAAAACAATGCTTAGCACTATGATTCATTTTCTCACAGAAGGTACAATTTCGTGGAAGAGAATTGTTGAAAGGCATCTGTTTCAAACCCATGTACTGTTTGGAAGCCTTCCATTTATGTTTGGCAAGGACTTCCTTTGAAGAGATTTATTTTATGGCAGGCAACTCACAATGAGAACCAGCCCGTGATATAGAAGAATTTCTCACTATAATATTTTCATTAGTTAAGGAGATCGACTGTTGTTAGGAAAGGTGAAGAGATGCAGCAATGTTCTATGTTTCAACATGAAGGTTGTTAAGATTTGATGAATGTGTCTCAATCAAACGTTTTTCTCTTATTGTCCCTTCTTTAACAGTATTCTCAAGGATACTAATCTTCTTTTGTTTAAGCATATTTCCCTGAGTGAGTTTTTTAATATTGTTAGATAAGGACTCAATGATTTTGTAGAGTTCACGTTCTCGACCAAGAGACTTTTCAAATTCATCCAAGAAATGAGCATGATTGCGAAAGTCAATTGTCTCAATTGGATTTTCTTTATTTCTGGTGACCTTCCTTTCTACTTCTGACAATCTGTCAACTATCTCGTTTCTTTCTTGGGATTCGAAAGAATCAACTAAGGAGTTATCCTTTGAGGAAAGACCAAGACATTTGACATAGTTAAAAGTAAAGGAAGACATAGACTATGCGTAGATAGGAGATACTGCTTTTTCCACATAATAAGATTGATACAAACACAGAATTTTGAGGTCTTGAACGTGTTTGCATGTTCTGATACTAATTGAAAAAGCAGGGGTCTAACAACCTCACCCAATATTTCGATTAGCAATTTGTATGGACTAAATCCAATATACTTTCTAGAGAATCAACTAGACAGTCAGACTCAATCTAGATAAAAGAATATCAAAGAGTTAATATCTCAATCTCTTGATTTGATCTTTACTCAAGCAAATAGAAATCTGCGAGTTTTTATCAAATACTAGAGAGATAAACTTGGACGGTACCAAAGACCAATATCCAAGTGTCAATCAATTTAAATCAACAACCAAAGGTTGGATATTCTAATTGATTGATCTTAACGCACAACCTGTGGTATTTCAATTATATAACAAAATATAATACGGAATTGAAATAACACAGACACCAGAATTTTTGTTAACGGAGAAACCGAAAATGCAGAAAAACCCTGGGACCTAGTCCAGATTGAACACCACATTGTATTAAGCCGCTACAGACACTAGCCTACTAAAACTAACTTCGGTTTGGACTGTAGTTGAAACCTAATGAATATCACACTGATTCAAGGTACAGTTGTGCTCCTTACGTCTCTGATCCTAGCAGGATACTACGCACTTTATTCCCTTAGCTGATCTCACTCACAACCAAGAGTTGCTACGACCCAAAGTCGAAGACTTTAATAAACAAATATGTGTCACACATAAAAGTCTACTATGCTAGATAAATCTGTCTCTCACAGATAAACCTAAGAGTTTTTTTTCGTCTTTTGATAAAATCAAGGTGAATATGAACCAATTGATAATCTGGACTTATATTCCCGAAGAACAGTCTATAACTATCAATCACCTCACAGTGATCTAAATTGTATGGTAGCGAAACTAGATATTGTGGAATCACAAACGATAAAACGAAGATGTTTGTGATTTCTTTTTATCTTGACCTATCGGAGATATAATCTCAAGTCAATTATTCAATTGAACTCGTACTATAGAAAATGGCAAGATCAGATTGCTCAACTACAAGAGAAGTAGTTTCGTCTGGCTTCACAATACCAATGAATCCTTTCAGTCGTTAACCTACAGGGTCTCGAGAAGAAAACTAAGGTTAAAGGACAATTGACTCTAGCAAAACCAACTAGTATCACACAGGAGGTGTGGGGATTAGTTTTTCCAGTTACTAGATGTCTCCTTTACATAGTTTTAAAATTAGGGTTTGCAATCCAAGTTACCTTGGTAACAAAGCATTCAAAATTCACCGTTAGATGAAAAACCTGATATAACCAAGCTAATATCTTTCAACCGTTAGATCGAAACTTAGCTTGTCACCCACAAACGAAATGTGTTTCATTTAGCTTTGAGTAACCGTACCTAAATGTGTACACTTAGTTGTTCACAAATAGTTAACCAATGGTTAGCCATATGAGTACTTCCATATTAACCATATTCATCTTCTTCAAATAACTAGTTAAAATGACTCATAAGAACTAGTTGAAGAGTTGTTCAATTGCTTAGGTCTTTATGAATAGACACAATTGAAACAAAATTGGTTTGATTCACTTGAATCAATTCATGAACAATATATCCATGGTTTGAAAGATTGCATTCCTTATTGATTTATTGTTTAAGTTCATGAACTTCCGATTTGAGAAATATAACCAGCTTGGGTACGCGTACAGGTATGTGTACCATAGCTACCGGATTTGAGTTTTCAAACTCAGCAGAAATTTTCGATTGAAAACTTCTGTAGGTACGCGTACGGGTATGCGTACCTAAGGTGACTGGTTTAACAGTTTGCAAACTTACAAATTAAGCAGAAATTTTCGGTTCGAAAACTTCCGCTGGTACACGTACCCAACCTGTATCCTTCACCAATACCATATGCACACATATGCACACACTTGGTTTCCGGCACATGGTTTATACACTAATGTGCGAACACACTATATATGCTTATATCCATAGTTGGTTACGTAATCTCAACTCTATATTTCAATCATTAAAACATTCTTCTATAATGTTATAACAGTCGTTATTCACAACTATCGTCATCAAAGCTATTTTCAAGATTTAAATGTCATCATGACTTTCATCACGGGTTAAGATGAAAAGTGGTTAAAGCGAAATCTTACCAGCACATATTCCGAGAAAAAGATAGGCGAGTAAACTCGGCTAAAAATAACAAATGTGTATGTATGAAAACTATCATACTTATACGACTTTGTCTCAAGAGTAAGATATAGAGTAGATAGACTTTTGAGTTATAGATAAGTTCAAGTCTCCACATACCTTTTAGTCGGATGAAGTTTCATTGGTTCCTTGAGTAGTTCTTCGTCTTCGTAAGATGATCACCATGGAATCTGGAGCTCAACCACACTAAATTGTCCTAAACCGAGACTTAGCTATAAGTAGTCTAGAAATCAAGACATATTGTTTTTACAACTAAGCTTGACAAACATGCTTGAGATAGCAACGCATGCGAGTTCAACCGAGAAATGCTCTAACAATCAGAATAGACTTATCTGTGGGAGACAGATTTTTTTATAAGTCTTCGACTTTGGGTCGTATAAACTCTTACTTTCGGGTGAGATCATCTAAGGGAATCAAGTACGCAGAATCTAGCGTGGTTCGAGAGGCGTAAGGAACGCAACTCTACTTTAATCGATGTGAGACTTGGTTAGGCTCAACTACATTCCAGTCCGAAGTTAACTTGTAGTAGGATAGTGTTTGTAGCGGCTTAATACAATGTGGTGTTCAAATCTTGACTAGGTCCCGAGGTTTTTCTGCATTTGCGGTTTCCTCTTTAACAAAACTTTTGGTGTCTGTCTTATTTCTTTTCCGCGTTATATTTGTTTATATAATTGAAATATCACAGGTTGTGCGTAGATCAATCAATTGGTAAATCCGACCTTGATTGTTGGATAGTAATTGATTGGCACTTGGGAATCGGTCTTTGGTACCGTCCAAGTTATTTCTCATATCATTCGGGCTCACAGATTTCTATCTGTTCGATTGCAGATTGTATTAAAAAATTAAGAGATAACTCTTTGGTATATTTCTTGATTGAGCTCGCTTTTTAAGTTGGTGCTCCCAGAATTATATTGGAGTTAGTCTATACAAATTGACCAACGAATTATTGAGTGTGGTTGTTATACCCCACTTTTTTAATTGGTATCAGAGCAGGAAAACACGTTAAAGACCCCAAGAGTCTGTGTTTGTGGAAATCTGACTCTATGGACAGAAATGTTATCTCTATAAACGTACCTCCATTCTTCGATGGCTCGAATTACTTTTGGTGAAAAATTGTTGTGCGTGCCTTTATTCAAGTGCATGATTTTCAATCATGGGTTCGTGTTGTTAATGTCTATAATCCTCCAATGGTTACAGTAAACGGCGTAACTGTTCTAAAGGATATTGGTGCGTATGAGCCTGTCGAGATTCTTGCTGCAAAGCAAAATTCTGGCAGATTGAATGCTATCATCCATGCTATTACCCCATATATTCAATACCATGTGACTACGTGAACTCGGTCTAAAGATGCTTGGGATATCTTAAAAACCGTATTTGAAGGGAATACCCCTGAAAAGGAAGCTAGGCTTCAAAACCCAAATTCTGATTGGGAAAACCTTGGTATGGCTGATGAAGATTCATTTTATGAGTTTAATCATAAAGTGTCTGAAATTTTTAATCATGTTTTGCATTGGGTAAGATTATTCATGAAAAGGACATTGTGATGAAAATTCTGAGGTCTCTCTGCCAGCTAGATACGATTCTAAGAAACATGCCATCGTTGATGGAAATAACCTTGATACACTTTCCTAAAATACTCTTGTTGGGAAGTTAAAGATTTTTTATCATGAGCATATATCCAAATACGGAAAGTATATTACTTCCAAAGCACAAAAGAACACTAAATTACTTGATGAAAGTAAAACTGTTGGCAACTCTGTGGATGATCCTATTGAGACTGATTCATCATATGAGGATCTTGACAATTCAGTCTCTTTGATCACAAGATAGTTTAAAGATCTTCTTTTGAAGAGAAGTAAACGGTTCACCAGAGATAAATCCAGATCATCAGTTAAACCTCATGATTATGCCCCTCCTAAAAACATGGACACTGTCGACACTGATGATGAGGATATGCTACAGTGCTTCAAGTGTAAAGGTTTTGGTAATTTTGCTAATGAGTGTCCAAATCGTAGAAATCACACTGGAAAAAAAGGTCTTGCTGCAACTCTTGAAGAAATGTATGATCACTATGATTCAAATGAAGATGAAAAATCAAGTGTTGCATTTCATGGCGAAAATATTAGTTTTGATAATTGTAGCAATACGTACATCAATCTTGATATTCTTCCAGGAGAAACTTCTTCGACCACTTTGGAGGATAAATGGATTTTACTCTATCTGCTGAAAATTCTATTTCACATGTTTCAGGTACTTCAATTTTTTTAGAAGCATGCTCGACTATGGTACCTGAACCGTCCTCCACATTGGCATGTTCTTATTGTACTTTTAAGGGTCATGAACTCTCAAATTGTTTCAAGTACAAACATAAAATAAGATATGTAAATAAACTTCAATTTAGAACAAGTCGATTAGCAAACAAACTTAAACTTGTTCTGAAGTCGAATCCATCTGAGTTATGTAAATTTAACTCATCTCCGAAGAAGTTAATTTCTAAAGAAAAAGTCAGACCTCTATAGAAAAGAACTAGATCTAAACGTTCTACGAAAAATGGAACTGAGAATTCCATACAAGAATCACATGGTCAACAGATAATTGTTCACCCTAACACAGCCTAATTATGTTGAAAGTGCATCTTGTCTCATATGCCCGAATTCAAAGAGACAAGAGTTATGCACAATCGGGTTTTAGGAAAAGAAAATTTCTTATTTTTGTTTTTTGTCTTTTCTGGAATTTTGTTGATCTTTTCATATCCTCAAATGGTATTGAAAAGGTTTACCCTGTTTGATTAGTAAAAGAGGGTTAAAATCGACAATTCTACCTTTTTTAGAGTTGAGAATTGTTCGTACGTGAATCCTACTTACTCTGTATATAGGTTTTGTAACCCTACATTCCTTTTTTCCTTCCCTGAGAACTCTTTTTATCAAAATATTGCTTGTGGAGTTAGTTTTATGTAGTTCTCTCACAATCCCATATTTGAATGGAGACTCCAAGCATCATATCTTCTGATGGAAAAGATGTTAACATGATTGTTAAGCCATCAATCATAAAGGAAAAAGGTAAATCTTATTCCTCTGCAACTTTGAAGAGAAAAAGGAAGAATATGTGGAAACCAAAGGATAACCCCTCAAATCTTCAAAAGTTTTCTGGTGTTCTTGAAGAGTTGAAAGAACCAAGGATGGAGATGCAGCAAATAAAGGCTATTGTTATAAGATCTCTTGAAGTTCAGAAGGCCATGGTTCGGCATCGTAAAGAAGGTTTGTTGGAATTGACTCCTTTCTTCATGAAACTTATGTTGCAATTTTTTTTGACGACAAGGAGTTCGGGGACGATAAAGAATTTTTCAAGAATCTTAATGTCTAGCAAACTTCTTATGTGAATTTATTCTTGTGTTTAAGAAAGATAACTATGGTTTGGAATAGAAAATATTGTGATTACACATAGTTATTGCCAACGTTTGTCATCTTGCAATGTTTTAGATTTATTTATTTAATTTCTAAGTTATTTGGAAGATGATTTTGCAGTATTAATATTTTATTGGTTTTGAATATCGCAAAAATATTTTAAGGGATATGTGTGTTTACGTCTGTGAACTATGGTCATCTCATATATGTCAAAAGTTAAGTCTATTATATTTTTATGCAAATATTAATAAAATATAGAGTGAACTTTTGAATATTCTGCAGTATTGATCTTTTCCTGATCCACTTTTACGTGAAAGTACTGTTTGGTTCCGTAAGTTTTCTTATGTTGAGCATTTCCGACTAAATTAATCTATAAGGTCTTCTTGTGATTAATTTATTAGAGTTTTATGGATACAAATTCATGTTTCATGTAATTTGGTAATGTCCAAAAAAATCCTTCTTTTCTTGTAAAAGTAAGGTCGCTCTTGTTGTTCTTTCGGGAATGACATTTTATGGGGGAGAGTTCTTAATTGAACTTGTGCTTAATTTCCAAATCTTTGTGGGGAGTGCGGCTGTGGAGTATTGTAGGAGTTATCTTGTATATTCATAAACTCCTTGATGAATACACTAAGTTTCGACTTTGTGAAATCATCGAAACAAATTTGATATATTCTCTTTTAGTCATGAATTATCTCTTTGAGCATTTCACTATGATCCCGCAATTTTCGTACCTTTGCCAATTTATATTGACAAAAAAGGGGAGAATTATTTGGTATTTCACACTACATACATATAGTTTATGGATCATTATATAAGGGAGAGTGGTTTTCACTGTGAGATGGAAGTATTGACTAAGGGGGAGTGATACATATCACCGTAGTATTATTGTCAAAGTTGTGATACAATTGAACTTTGATGTTGTGTAATATTACAATGACATTGTATAACAATGATTGAGAACATATGTTTTCATATGTTTTCTTATTGTTATGGCTACGGATCTTCAACAACAATGATGCTGAGTTGAACACGTTCAGAATCACTGGATTACTTGGAGTGGCAAAGAATTCAAGGAATGTTGAAGAACCAAGGAAATCAAGCATGATGGATGAGAAGCTACAAAATTTATTTATTTTGTAATCCATATGTATTGGTAGTTTTGTCACTAACATTGACAAATGGGAAGATTGTTAGATCATTGCTCGGTCGAACTCGCAAGTGTTGCTGTCTAAAGCTTGTTTGTCAAGTTTAGTTGATCAAAACTATAAGTCTTGATTTCTAGTCTACTTATAGCCATGTCTCGGGTTAGGATAGAATGTATAGTTATGCTTTAAACTTCATGGCGTTCATCGAAGATATACTGAGGAGAGCTTGGAGGAACTTCATCAACAAAAGGTATGTGGAGACTAAAACTGTTAGAGCATAGCTCGGTTGAACCCACCAAGAGTTGGTATTTCAAGTTTGGTTATCATATTTTAGTGAATCAAAACTTAATTAAAGAGTCGTTTGATTATGTACTAGAGACAACTTCGTACAGGTTAGGCTAGAAAGATTAGGATTATGAGACATACAAGTATTACTCGAAGACTTGAAGAATGTGAAGAAGTAACAAGATACAGCGGCGACATCATCCTTCCTCTTGAGGTTAGTAATATTGTGACTTGAACTGTTTCATTTCTAAAATATCTTTCAAGTCGTGCTATATTGAAAACATAACTGTGAAACTGTGAATGATTATACTCTAGTAGACATAGTGTTAAGGAATTAGAGTATGAAGTATAGCGCTTATCTTTTGAACTTCGTATATAAGACATCGACATAATCGTATGAATGTTATTGTGATTATGTGTATGGGTATGGGTGAATATTTCGTCCTACGGAACAATGTTTTACATTGTTTAAAGGAAGTACATTCATAAACTGGTTTTGTGAATCGAAAGGGAAATCTCTAGGCTTATTGGTATTGTTATTCATTGCATATCTTTGGATTACCAATATGTGTGATTAGTACAACTGATCATAATTTATTATGTATCTTGATAAAACTATTCACAATGCCTGACTTATGTATTGGTAAGACTTTTATTAGTGTAACCGATCCTAAGTAATCACCTAAGATGGTATGATCGATATTTGTAATTGGTGTGACCGATCCTAGTAATTGGTGTAACTGATCATAGTAATTGGCGTGACCGATCACAAAAGAGTGCGTAATTGATCCTTGTAATTGGTGTAACCGGTCCTGGTAACTGGTGTGGCCGATCACAAGTAATACCATGAGAGTATGGTAACCGGTCCTGGTAATTGACGTAACCGATCCTGGTAACTGATGTAACCGGTCACAGTAACCATATTAAGGTAGAACTGATCCTTGTGTTTCGTAGAACCGTAAACCCATGATTAGTGTATTGATATTTGATCAATCACATGGTTCTAGGAAATCATATAAACCAGTTCTAAACTCGTTTGGAAGTGTGGTATAATCGGTTCCAAGATTGTAAATATGAAAAAGGATTTACAAAGAAATAAGATGTCAACATACTTTGAACATGTTCAGTAACTCTTATCTTTTACTGTTCAAAGGAGTGTGTAATCGATCCTAGTAACTGGTGTGACCGATACTAGTAATTGGTGTAACCGATCCTAGTAATTGGTGTGTCTGATTACAAAGGAGTGTGTAATCGATCCTTGTAATTGGTGTAACCGGTCCCGGTAATTGGTGTAACCGATCCTGGTAACTGGTGTGACCGATCACAAGTAATACCATGAGAATATGGTAACCAGTCCCGGTAATTGACATAACCGATCCTGGTAACTGATGTAACCGGTCCCAGTAACCATATTAAGGTAGAACCGATCTTTGTGTTTGGTAGAACCGTAAACCCATGATTAGTGTATTGATATTTGATCAATCACATAGTTCTTGGAAATTAGATGAACCAGTTCTAAACTCATTTGGAAGTGTGGTATGATCGGTTCTAAGATTGTAAATATGAAAAAGGATTTACAAAGAAATAAGATGTTGACATACTTTGAACATGTTCAGTAACTCTTATCTTTTATTGTTCAAAGATATTCCTTAATAACTCAAGGAGATCCCAGACCGAAATAAGTTGAGAATCTTTTAATTAAGGTTGTTAATTTTATATGCTTTTAACTATCAGCAATTAAAATACATAACTCTGGAAAATAAGAATTGGTAATGTGCATTTACTAATTGGAGATTTTCTAGTAGCATTTCGGTTAATATTGGACAGAGCATTTCCAGGAATTATTAAAACCTAATTTTGAATTTATTGCATATCTTAAGAATATTCGGTTTTGGAAATTCTTTGGTGTCCAAACTTCCTTGGTCTATAAATACCCAAGTTTGCATTTCGAGCAAACTATCCTAAGAGCCAGCAAAACTACCTTGTTGCGTTGTTACTGGTGGAGCCGTCTATTCATAGAGGAAAGTATAGGCCTGTCAATATATGTCTGATATCCGGAATCCGTTTCCGAGTATTCGGGATCCTATAGGATTTTATCTGTTTTATCGGATATCGGATATGGATATTTATCGGATATTTCTTCCTTAACCTATCAGAATCAGATTAGACTCTATCCGTTTGGTTAATATTCGATATCCGATAGAACTTGGATTTATTTGTGATTTACCCTAACCATATTTATGATTTACCCTAATATCCGATATCCGATACAAATATCCGATATTCGATATGAAATGTTTGAAAAATTGAACTTAAATATCAATTCTGAACACATTTTAAAGGGTTTTTAACATTTTTTTTCAGAACCGGATATAATCGGATAAATATCCGATAGCTTAGCCTATCGGAATCCATATCTGATTTTGATATCCTATAGGATATTATCGGATATCGAATATCCGATAGTGCTTAACCTGTCGGATATCGTATTTCTAAATATCCGACGGATATTCTTCCATTGACATGCCTAGGAGAGTATCCTAATTAGGTGAAATCTCTTACGATCGCTCGTTTAAATACTTCTATGGGATCAAGAATCTCTAAGAGTACCGTTGATGGGAAACTAGATAATTGCAGTATTATTAGTTTTCGATTTGATTTGGTTGACTAACGGTTGTTGAACTTTGATTGCACCTAGTTTGTTTATTCTTGAAAATCTTCTCTTCTTATATAAGATTCACTCAAACTAGATCGGAGTCTCGACGGGATCTTTAGAACTTTTTGTAGATATAAAGACGTCTCGTAATAATCCATTGTTAACGACTCCGTTCTGTGCGTGATTGAACACAAGAGATTCAAGTTGTGGTCTGCATGTGTTTATTGAAGATTTAAGAAGATTTGAAGACGAAGAAGATTTCTTATTTGGGTTCATAATCTTTAGTGTGCAAAAAACTTGATCGGTTGGGATCCAACTATAATCGGTTTATCTTTGATAGATTTGATTGATTAGTTGTGTAGATCGGCATCACTATATAGTATTTTGGTAGATCCTATATTTGATTGCAAAATCTAAACTCTGCTACTTTGGTAGTTGTTGGATAGATAGATCTAAACCCGACAAAGGAGTTAATTGGATTAAACAGAAAATATTTTTTCTAACTCAAATCACTAGGATTGAATAGAGTTGTTACCGAACAGATTTGTTGTTCCTTTAATGTTTGGAATACGAACCAAATGAATTGTTCCAATGCGTGCACTTATTGAATGTCGGAAGCGCAGGGATACTGAAGAAACTAGGTGAACTATAGGTTTAGTTGCTTGGTCTCAACTATACGAAGTTGGTTTGATTTTGTATAGCGGCTTAATTATGAGATTATTCAATTCTGGACTAGGTCCTGGGGTTTTTCTGCATTTGCGGTTTCCTCGTTAACAAAATCTTGTTGTGTCATTTACTTTTGTTTTCCGAAATTATAATTGTTGTTATTATAATTTAAAGTGAGTTACACAAACGTTAACTCCGTATTACTTGATAGTGATCCTATAAAGTTTGGTTAAGTCCGATCCTATTATCAAGTAATCACACTTTGATTGTTGTATTGTCTTGATATCGTATCCATAGACGATCACACAAAGTGTGAATACCGATTTGTTGTATTGTCTCGACTCAGTCCATAGACAATCACTTTCGGTAAGAGGACTTATAGGTGGAAAAGTTTGAGATTGTGGTATATTTGGGTACCCTCGTCTTTTCATTTGGTATCAGAGCAGGCAACCACGAAAAGATATAACAATCTGTATTTGGTACGATCCAACCTATAAGAATTAAATCTGATGAGTGATTCAGTTAACGTAGTAGCAGGATTTTACATCTTCAAAGTTCCATGGTGGAGGACACGAATGAAAAATTCAATACTCTCATTAAAGGAATCGTCTAGAAATTGGTTAGGAACTTGCGATTTCTTGAAAAACCTCTTTTAGATCTAAGAGACAGCCCACTGATTTCCTCTTTTGATGAATCTCTCATTGAAGGAAATCAATACAGCTCAACAAGGTTTCTAAATTTTGATCTGAATGGGTTACTGAATACCTCCTCAGTTGCTTCTGTTTCTCACCGTGAACATCTCACCAAGAGAAATTATCACGCCAAAATCTTAAGGTTTGCGAATCTTTCCTTTGGTCCTGTATCAACAATATTCACAAATAATCCTGTTGGATTAGATTCTAGAAGCAACCATATGGAGAGGTATTTTCAAACAAAGAATCAAGTAAGTTGAAACATAACTAATAAAGTAAGAACTCTTACTATATTAAAAAACAATATTGTAATAAAATCCTATTACAATATAATTCGAGTTAAAGAAATACTTCAAACTTATGAGTTTAATAACAAGATGTATCCATTCATCTTCTCTATGAAAAGTAGCCATATGCATTCACCACACAATGGTTTCTTTGAAACCAATGACAGGCTAAAAGGAATCAGTAACCTAGATGAGTCAAGTTATGCTATGTTTCACAACATAACCTATAACTCGTGGGTTGATCTTCGGCTCTATGGGCCATTTTGTTCCTAAAAATCCATGAATGGATTAGTATCATCTTTATCGAAAGAATCTGTTATCGAAAACATGTCTTCTTAAAAATAGATGTTTCCTCAACATCGGAAATAAAAACTTGGATTATTATGCAAGTCTTCATAATATTTTCGGTTAAGGTAAATATTTCTCAAAATATTCATCTTGAGATTCTAATAATCATACTCTCAAAGATGATATCGAATGAAGATCTAAGGAGAAAACTGACAACAATGATTCTCTCCAAGAAACTTGCTCACGTGTTCAAGGGAAAGTGCTATCAAATTCTCTACGTGGTAAATGGAGTAGTCTGTGGGGAAATTGTCGGTGAATACTGTATTCACAAGATTGAGAAATATCTTGACTCCTTGGATTCAGACAGGCTAAACTTGTGCAATAATACATCCCATCATTTAATTCAACTCATATCCTCTTCAAAGGTGCATGCATCCAGTTTACTAGATGGTGTACTGGACCTAATCGGAAGAAGAGTTTTGCTTGAAAAAAGAGTTGATGCTGAATGGAACCGAGTACTCGACTATAAAGAGTTAATAAAAACATCCCATGAGAACTCCTTGAATAATGCTATGCATATACCATCTCTCTTAATCATTATGAGGATGTTTTGTGGAAGTTTCAGTGTTTACTCGATGAGATTTCCGCGTAAATGGAATTACTAGTGGGAAGGAAGTAGATGACAATAAGAAATAAGATTACTTTCTTATTTGCAACAAAATAGACATCAGTTTTTGATTACTTTCAATTATTGTGTAAAGTTTATTGCTGAATAAAACTATCTATTATTTATGAATAAAAATATTATTTTATAATTTTTCTTGTGATAGTTTTTCGATTACATAGCATGTGCTTGAATGCTTTATTTTATTGCTATGTTTATGGGATGTTTGATTATGGTTTTCTAACCTTAATATTCGATATCATATGATGTGTGAACCCTTATGGTTTGTGTGCCTATTTGATTTAGCGGGATTAACTTCTGGCCCATGTTGGTACGCTTTATCAAAGGATCATAAGGTGTTCCGATTGAAACCCATATGTGAAAAAGTCACAATATATTGAATTTTTGTGTTTAACATAAAAGCATATGTGTTTCGGGTTTTCAACTCTTGCTATTTGCATTCGTTAAAACCGATTCAACCTTTCGCTGGTAATGGTTGCTTTTGTTGTTGTTCTTTTGTTCTTGCGAGAGGATGGCAACATAATGGGGGAGATTTCTAACTTGAACTTGCGCTTAATGATATATCTTTCTAGGGAGAAGATGGTGTGGAATTTGAGGTAACGAATTTGTTAGTTAATCGTTTCTTGTTTAAGAAAAGCTTGAGTTTATTGCATATATTTTACTTTTGCTTAACGAAATACGTGATCATTTGTTTAGTCCAATTCGATTTCGGATAAGAGAAACTAAGTTAATTCTGATCTTAGTTATACTTATCAAAGTAAAGGATTCGATTATTCAATTCTAATCGAATGCCTTGACAAGAAATATTAGTTAACTAACCTAGTATTTGTCTTGTCTAAAGTTAAAGATCTAAGTTATTATCTGAATAATTAGTGCCTGATGAGAAAAATAAAGTTAATTCTGATCTTTATTTTGGTCTTATCGAAATAAGCGATTTTATTTGTCCAATCGGTTTATCAAGGGAACTAAGTTTTCTTAGTCAATTTGTTAAACTATTAGGGAAAATTGCTTCAGGCAATTGTTTCCTTGATAACATATTAAAACCAAATTACTTGTAGTTTCGGTTTTGATGTTGGTTATCTAAAGTGGTATATGAAACCTTCGTGCTAAACTCTTATAGGTTGTACAATTCTTTTAGATTGTAAGATCCTTTCGATTTTGGTATTTTCTCGGACCTTTTTGTCATTTTGTGACAAAAAGGGGGAGAAATATATGGAGTAAACAAGTGATTAGTAATCACTAAGGAAAGGAAAATTATGCTTAAACGTTATATCTAACGAAAGAGTAAAGCATTGACTAAGGGGGAGAAACGTATCATATGATGATTGTAGTTATTTGGACTACAAAGGGAAATAACAAAGATGTGCGTATTGAAAATCTGCCTATCTTACCTACCTATCTTACCTTTAGGGGGAGTATTAGCTTTGTTATTTAAATGTCAACAGCGGCATTTATGGAATGAATATATGCAGGTTATTGTGCTGTTGAAACTTCAAGCATATGTATAATGAATTTTTGTAATTTGTTTATCCATATGATTGTAAGAGTTTTTTCACTAAAATTGACAAAGGGGGAGATTGTTAGAGCATAGATCAGTTGAGCCCACCAAGCGTTGGTATGTCAAGTTTGGTTGTCATATTTTAGTGAATCAAAACTCAATTAAAGAATCGCTTGATTATGTACTAGAGACAACTTCGTATAAGTTAGGCTAGAAATATTAGAATAATGAGACATACAAGTATTACTCGAAGACTTGAAGAATGTGAAGAAGTAACAATCTACAGCGGCGACATCATCCTTCCTCTTGAGGTTAGTAATATTGTGACTTGAATTGTTTCATTTCTAACATATCTTTCAAGTCGTGCTATATTGAAAACATAACTGTGAAACTGTGAATGATTATACTCTAGTAGACATAGTGTTAAGTAATTAGAGTATGAAGTATAGCGCTTATCTTTTGAACTTCGTATATAAGACATCGACATAATCGTATGAATGCTATTGTGATTATGTGTATGGGTATGGGTGAATATTTCGTCCTACGGAACAATGTTTTACATTCGTTTAAAGGAAGTACATTCATAAACTGGTTTTGTGAATCGAAAGGGAAATCTCTAGGCTTATTGGTATTGTTATTCATTGCATATCTTTGGATTACCAATATGTGTGATTAGTACAACTGATCATAATTTATTATGTATCTTGATAAAACTATTCACAATGCCTGACTTATGTATTGGTAAGACTTTTATTAGTGTAACCGATCCTAAGTAATCACCTAAGATGGTATGATCGATATTTGTAATTGGTGTGACCGATCCTAGTAATTGGTGTAACTGATCATAGTAATTGGCGTGACCGATCACAAAAGAGTGCGTAATTGATCCTTGTAATTGGTGTAACCGGTCCTGGTAACTGGTGTGGCCGATCACAAGTAATACCATGAGAGTATGGTAATCGGTCCTGGTAATTGACGTAACCGATCCTCGTAACTGATGTAACCGGTCACAGTAACCATATTAAGGTAGAACTGATCCTTGTGTTTCGTAGAACCGTAAACCCATGATTAGTGTATTGATATTTGATCAATCACATGGTTCTAGGAAATCATATAAACCAGTTCTAAACTCGTTTGGAAGTGTGGTATAATCGGTTCCAAGATTGTAAATATGAAAAAGGATTTACAAAGAAATAAGATGTCAACATACTTTGAACATGTTCAGTAACTCTTATCTTTTACTGTTCAAAGATATTCCTTAATAACTCAAGGAGATACCGCACCGAAATAAGTTGAGAATCTTTTAATTAAGGTTGTTAATTTTATATGCTTTAATTACCAGCAATTAAAATGCATATCTCTGGAAATAAAAATTGGTAATGTGCATTTACTAATTGGAGATTTGCTAGTATGATTTCAATTAATATTGGACAGTGCATTTCCAGGAATTATGAAAACCCAATTTGGAATTTATTGCATATCTTAAGAATATTCAGTTTTGGAAATTCCTTGGTGTCCAAACTTCCTTGGTCTATAAATACCCAAGTTTGCATTTCCAGCAAACTATCCTAAGAGCCAGCAAATTACCTTGTTGTGTTGTTACTCGTGGAGCCGTCTATTCGGGGAGGAAAGTACCCTAATTAAGCGAAATCTCTTACGACTGCTCGTTTAAAGACTTCTTTGAGATCAAGAAACTCTACGAGTACCGTTGATGGGAAACTAGATAATTGCAGTATTATTAGTTTTCGATTTGATTTGACTTACTAACGGTTGTTGAAATTTAATTGCACCTAGTTTGTTTATTCTTGAGAATCTTCTCTTCTGATATAAGATTCACTCAAACTAGATCGAAGTGTTGAAGGGATCTTTAGAACTGTTTGTAGATCTAAAGACGTCTCGTGATACTCCATTGTTAACAGACTCCTCTATGTGCGTGATTGATCACAAGAGATTCAAGTTGTGGTGTGCAGGTGTTTACTGAAGATTTAAGAAGATTTGAAGACGAAGAAGATTTCTTATTTGGGTTCATAATCTTTGGTGTGCAAAAAACTTGATCGGCTGGGATCCAACTATAATCGGTTTATCTTTGATATATTTGATTGATTAGTTGCGTAGATTGATATCACTATATAGTATCTTGGTAGATCCTATATTTGATTGCAACATCTAAACTATGCTACTTTGGTAGTTGTTGGGTAGATATATCTAAACCCGACAAAGGAGTTTATTGGATTAAACAGAAGAGCATTTGTCTAACTCATATCACTTAGATTGAATAGAGTTGTTACCGAACAGATTTGTTGTTCCTTTACTATTTGGAATACGAACCAAAGGAATTATTCCAGTGCGTGCACTTATTGAATGTCGGAAGCGCAGGGATACTGAAGAAACTAGGTGAACTATAGGTTTAGTTGCTTGGTCTCAACTATACGAAGTTGGTTTGATTTTGTATAACGGCTTAATTCTGAGAGTATTCATTTCTGGACTAGGTCCCGGGGTTTTTCTGCATTTGCGGTTTCCTCGTTAACAAAATCTTGTTGTGTCATTTACTTTTGTTTTCCCCAATTATAATTATTGTTATTATAATTTAAAGTGAATTACACAAACGTTAACTCCGATTACTTGATAGTGATCACATAGAGTTTGGTTAAGTCCGAACCTATTATCAATTAATCATACATTGATTGTTGTATTGTCTCGGTCTCGTATCCATAGACGATCACATAAAGTGTGAATACCAATTCGTTGTATTGTCTCGACTCAGTCCATAGACAATCACTTTCGGTAAGAGGACTTATAGGTGGAAAAGTTTAAGATTGTGGTATATTTGGGTACCCTCGTCTTTTCAAAAACTTATCTATCACTTAGAAGTCTATTTTATTCTATCTCTTAATAAGACTAAGTCGTATAGCTATATATACTTTTATATTATAAATATTTTATATTTCGAGCTGAGTTTAACTGGGTTATCTATTTCTCTAAATATGTGTTGGAAGCTTTTTGATTTAGCTATGTTCATCATATTCTTGACGAGTTTAGTTGGAAACAATTTATTTGTTGGTAAATAAATAATAAGTCAAAAGATGATCATGTGAAAATTTCCTTGAAACATCTTACATGATTTGTATGAGACAATTATTTGATGTCGACTCGGAAAGTTTCGTATTGGTCATTCGATCACTTGAAAATTACTTATAAGCTAATAGTTTGTGTGAGACAGCTATTTTCGTATTATAAGGATGTTTCAATGATTGAAATGGGAGTTTAGAACAAAAAACTTTGTCTGGATACAATGCAGTATGCGTACCTAGTATGCAAATTGTTTTGGTATGATTCAGGTCCGGGAACCTTGTTTGCATACCTAGTATGCGAACGGTTTTAACTGTTAATGTCCGGGAACCATGTTTGCATTCCCGTATGCGAACGGTTCTACCCGAGTTAAGGTCCGGGACAGCAGTATGCATACTCGTTTGCAAACTGCTGGACAAGACCAAAGTACGGAAGCTATAGTTTGCGTACCTGTTCGCAAACTTAGTGGTTAAAGTCCTAAAATCGGTTAAGTATGTTTTTCATACTCATGAACAAATACATTTGTGAATAAAGGAATGTAACCTTTTCAAACCGTGGCTTAATTTTCATGAATTGATTCTTATGAATCAATCCGATTTTGATTCAATTGGTTCATATATATTTCTGTAAAATAGTGAACAATTGAACAACTCTGTTTGAAACACAATTAGATTCTTTTGATTATCTTTGATTGATCATCATAGTCAATCTAGAA
Organism: Papaver somniferum; assembly: GCF_003573695.1. Lineage (NCBI taxonomy): Eukaryota > Viridiplantae > Streptophyta > Magnoliopsida > Ranunculales > Papaveraceae > Papaver > Papaver somniferum. The sequence continues at coordinate 69,511,913 of NC_039361.1, read as the reverse complement.
GTGTTAGATGAATGTGGTTAAGACAAAAGTGTTCATATGGCTAACTTCGGTTAATTGTTATTGAGCCAACTCAATACACACGTTTAGGTACGGTTACCCATATCTAAATGAAGGTATATTTCATTTGTGTGTAACAAGCTAAGAACATATAACAGTGGAGAGATATTACTTTGGTTTTAAGCAGACTTAGCTTGAATCTTAAATCGGTTTTTCATCTAACAGTGAATATTGAATGCTTTGTTACTAAGCTATCTTAGCTTTGATTGAAAGAAAACCCTGATTTGAAAGACTGTGTAAGGGAGATACAACAGTACAGGATATAATGTATTTGTAGTCACCCATGTAGTGTGTACGTGTGGTGAGTCAAATTATTATTTTTAGTTAATCACATTATAAATAATATGTTGTATTAATCATTTCTGCAGTGAACTGCATCTTATCTGTAATGGAAATGTAATACACTTCCATTCATAAATACACTGTTAGTATATCAAACTTGACAAGTGTCTTGTAAGAGTAGCGTCCATGCGTGTTAGCATCATCGTATTATTACCTTCTATGGCATAGTTGGCTAAATCAACAATATATATATATATATATATATCTCCAACTAAAAATTTGAGATCTAATTTTGTATTGTTCAGTAAGTCTCTCTAGGGTGAAAACCCGGGGGTCTAACAACCACACACAATATTTCGTTTAGGCAATCTGTATGGACTAACTCCAACATATTTCCAAGAGAACCAACTAGACAGTCAGACTCAATCAAGGAAAATAAATTCGAGAGTTATAGCTCAATTTATCAAATCAATCTAAAACCGAACAGATAGAAATCTGTGAGCCGGATTAATATGAGAAATAAATTGGATGGTACTAAACATCAATATCCAAGTGTCAATCAATTCATATCAACAACCAAAGGTTGGATTATTTAATTGATTGAACTATGCACAACCTGTGATATTTCAATTATATAAAAATATAATGCAGAAAAGAAATAACACAGATACCGGAAATTTTGTTAACGAGGAAACCGAAAATGTAGAAAAACCCCGGGATCTAGTCCAGATTTGAACACCACACTATATTAAGACGCTATAGACTCTAGCCTATGACCAATTAACTTCAGACTGGAATGTAGTTGAGCCCTAACCAATCTCAAACTGATTAAGGTACAATTGCATTCCTTACGCCTCTTGAACCACGCTGGATTATGCGTACTTGATTTCCTTAGATGATATCACCCACAACTAAGAGTTGCTACGACGCAAAGTCGAAGACTTGATAAACAAATCTGTCTCACATAGAAAAATCTATTGAGTAGATAAATCTGTCTCCCATAGAAATACCTACGAGTTTTTGTTCTGTCTTTTGATAAATCAAGGTGAACATGAACCAATAGATAATCCGGTCTTATATTACCGAAGAACAACTTAGAAATATCAATCACCTACAATAATCTTAATCGTATGGAAGCGAAACAAGATATTGTGGAATCACAAACGATGAGACGAATATGTTTGTGACTACTTTTTTATCTTACCTATCAGAAATTAAATCTCGAGCAAATCTTAGAGAAGATAGTACTCAACACGATAAAAAAAAGTAAGATCAGAACACGCAACTATAGAGAAAATAGTTGGGTCTGGCTTCAGAATCCCAATGAAGTATTTATGTCGTTAACCTATAATGGTTTTAGGAAAAACCTAGGTTAAAGGAAAAGGACTCTAGTCGCAACTAGTATCACACATGATGTGTGGGGATTAGGTTTCCCAGTTGTTAGAGTTCTCCCTTATATAATATTCAAATCATGGTTTGAAATCAATGCTACCTTGGTAAAAAAGCATTGAATATTCACCTTTATATGAAAACCTTATTAGAATCAAGCTAATATCTTTCAACCGTTAGATCGAACTTAGCTTGTTATACACAAATGAAATGTGACTTCATTTAGGTATGAGTAACCGTACCCAAACGTGTGCATATAGTTGGCCCAACAATAGTTAACCGAAGTTATCCATATGAACACTTTCGTATCAACCTTGTCAATCTTAATCATAACTAGTTCAAATGACACTAGTTATGGAGTTGTTCAATTGTTTATATTTTCATAGAAATATACAAGACACAATTGAACCAAAATCGATTTTGATTCACATGAATCAATTCATGAACATTATAACCACGGTTTAAAAAAGATTGCATTCCTTAATATATAAATACATTTGTTCATGAACAAACCGATTTTAAAACTTAACCCACTCAAGTATGCAAACGGCTACGCATACTTAGAGTTCCGGACTTGGTCTGGGTTCGCCAGTATGCAAACGGGTACGCATATTGTCGCACGTGACCAACCTCAGTTGAATTCCCAGACTTGAACTTCTCAGTCGGTACGCATACGGGTATGCATACTACGGTTCCCGGGCTTCAACGATCAAACCAGTACGCATACGGGTATGCACACTATGGTTCCCGTACTTTGAACAACTTGCAACAGTTAGCATACAAGTACGCATACTGTGTTATATCCAATCAATGGTTAATCGTTCTAAACTCCATCTTAATCATTGAAACATTCTTGGAAGACGAGAATAGCTGTCTCACACAAACTATTAGCTTCAAAATAATTTTCAAGTGATCAATACGAAATATTCCGAGTCTACATCAAATGACTGTCGCACATAAATCATGTAAGATGTAATCAGGCAATTTTCACATGATCATCTTTTGACTTTCGTCAAGAATAAAGATGAACTTGGTTAAACCGAAATCTTACCAACACATATTTCGAGAAATATGTAAGCGAGTTAAATTCATCTCAAAATATGAAATGTGTATAATATAAAGTCTATATAGCTATACGACTTTTGTCTAATATGAGATAAAATAGAAATAGACTTCTGAGTGATAGATGAGTTCAAGTCTCCGTATACCTTTTGTTGATGAAGTTCCACAAGCTTCCCTTAGTAGTTCTTCGTCTTCAATCGATGAACGTCGTGAAGTCTAATGCTCAACTACACATTCTATCCTAATCTGAGACATAGCTATAAGTAGACTAGAAATCAAGACTTATAGTTTTGGCAACTAAACTTGAAAACAAGCTTGAGATAGCAACGCTTGCGAGTTCAACCGAGCAGTGCTCTAACACAGGGTTTACAAACTATTGCAGTTAACTAAATATTGGTGAGGTAAGAGTAATAATATCTTTAAGATGATATCTTCATGTAGTTTTTGCATCTTAATAATTTTTCTTTTTTTGATCAGTTTCTCCATTTTAATAAAAAAAAATTCTTGGTTGGTCCAGGGGCGACCCAAAAAGAATTAGGGCAACTACTAATTCAAAATAGGATCAGTAAGAAGCAAAATGAACCCACCCCTTATCCAACATTTTTCGTGATGGCTAATCTACCCTTAATTAATTAGTGTTAATCGACAGATAATTAGTTTTAATCAGTAATTATATAGTTAGTGTTAGGAAATCATTTGAGTTATTGAGTTCTGAAGTTTTAGAGTAGTAAAAGAAGAAGAAGAAGAAGAAGAAGAAGTGGGAGAAAACTATGTTTACTTAAAATCAATAACAAAAATGGATGAGTATGAAGAAGAAGGTGGGAAATATCATGAAGAACATCATGTTGAAGGTTCAATAATGATTATAGAGACGATTGAATGCTTTCAGTGTCATTAACGTCCCACAATCAGTATATAATACAATACTTTATCTACCGATTATACTGTTCTGTTCCAATAGAGAAGCACAATCGGTAGTTTCATGATGTTCATTATCTACCGATTGTACAGTCGATATTTCGTGATGTTCATTACTTATCCATTGTGATAATATCCCAAATTCTAACTTTTTTCAAAAATAATAAAATGTTGAATGTTTCTATTTTCATAATCGGTAATTTCGTGATGTTCACTATCTACAGATTGTGATAGTATCCCCAATTCTATTTTTCAATAGATAATAAATTGAATTTCTCTACTTTCACAATCGGTAGTTTCGTGATGTTCATTATCTAACGATTTTGATAGTAGCCCCAAATTCTATTTTTTTTTTCAAAAATAATTAAATCTTGAATTTCTCTATTTTCATAATCGGTAGTTTCGTGATGTTCATTATCTATCGATTATGATAGTATCCCAAATTCTAATTTTTCAAAAGCTAATAAAATTTCGAACTTCTCTATTTCCATAATCGGTAATTCTGTGATGTTTATTATCTACTGATTGTTTAATCAGTAGTTTTGAGATGTTCATTATCTACTGATTGTGATAGTAGCCCAAAATTCTAATTTTTCAAAAACTAATAAAATTTTGAATTTCTTAACTTTGACAATTGGTAGACATGAGTGGATGATATCTACCGATTATGCTTAAATTTTGGTACAGAAAAATTGAAAGTTTTGACGCAAGAATGATCGGTAGATAACAATCTATTTTACCTACTGATAATGGTTGATGTTCTTAAGAAATGAAGAACATCAACCATAATCGGTGGATAATATCAACTTTATACCTACCGATTGTATTTCTGCAACTATAAATCCTAGAAAAAATTTCGATCAATTTTTTGATTTCAAACAATCAAATGTTAATTTTGGATCACAACTACTATTATCTATCAGTTTTGTTTGTTTAACAAAAATTTTCTTTTGTGATGTTCTAAGTTTCAACTTTAAGGTTACTGGATTTTGGGTTTTAATTTTAAACAATTAATCACAAAATTTCTTTGATCGACGATATTTGGTTTCTATCAAAATTAAAATGATGAAAAAAAATTCAATCGGTAGTATAAAGAAGGAGAAGAGGAATGTTATGATTATGAAAAAGGATATAGGTTTAGATTTAGTATAAAGGTGAAGGACGGTATAGACAATTTTTATTTTTAAGAACCCGTAACCATCTTCACTGGATGGGTATAAAAAAGTCGCCCCTAATTATTTTTAAGTCGCCTATAAAAATGTCATGATATTAATGATAGGGGCTGTAAATAATGCCACTACATGGCCTGCATGGACCCGCCCGAGCTTGCCTATATCCGTAGGAGACCAAAGCATGTTACATCTCGTCATGGGCCGCCTGGCCTGGCTATCATAAACGGGAGGGGTTGGTTTTTCACTAAATTTAAATAGCCTGGCCTGGTACATGTCCAAATAACCCGACGTGGTACCCGTTTGAATAATCTTTAGAGTTTTAGTTTTACATTGAAATAAATTGTTATGTATTTTGATTATATTTTGGATTAAACTTTTCATTTTCATTTATATTTTAGATTAGACGATTAACTATTTAAATTTTTTTTAAACTACAGTTCATTCAGTTTTTAAATTCCAAACATGAGTTAAATCAGTTATTACATAATTTCAAAAATACAAGAAGCTCGTAGCCTGTTTGGTTTGTCTGGCCTGGCCTGTTAGTAAAATAGGTTTTGGACAAGCTTTGAGCATCAATTTAAAATTCTTTACCTAACCTGATGGGCTTGAGAGCTTTCTAGGTAGTTGATAATGAGACCCGCCTGGCCTGGCCTATATTAAGAAACGAACCAGGCTGCCCGGCCTTGCCCAATTTACCCCCTAATTAATGATATGATCCAGCACCGAAAATTAGAATATCAATACTAACTTTAATTGATCAACAGATTGGAGATCAACAACCTAAATTAAGTTTAGCCACCAGAATTAAGTACATGTTAAAGTAGAAACTGAATATGAAAGAACAAAATAAGAGAAAATCTTATTGATTGAGATAAGTTACATGTTACATAGGTTCAAGCCTTTATATATAGGTTATGAGGTAAACCCTGGTTACATCTATATGGGCCTCACATACATGGGCTCAAAGTCCTATAACACTCTCCCTTGTGCGGTCCAATATTAGTGCTTCATATGCAGTGCTTCACATATAGTCTTTCAGATGTAGTTCTTCAAATGTAGTTCTCTCCTTGATAACCACCGTATCTAAGTCTATTGCCTCATTAAAACCTCTTCAGGAAAACTCAGAGGTGAAAAAGTGGGGGTACAACAACCTCACCCAATATTTCGCTTAGAAATCTGTATGGACTAACTCCAATATACTTTTAAGAGAATCAACTAGACAGTTAGACTCAATCTTAATAAAAAGTATATCAAAGAGTTATATCTCAATTTCTCGATTCAATCCTTACTCAAAAAAATAGAAATCTGCTAGCCTGATTGAATACAAGAGAAATAACTTGAACGGTACTAAAGACTAATGTTCAAGGATCAATCAATTTCAATCAACAACCAAAGGTTGGATTTACCAATTGATCGATTCAACGCACAACCTGTGATATTTGAATTATATAAAAAAATATAATGCGGAAAAGAAATAACAGAGACAACAGAAGTTTTGTTAACGAGGAAACCACAAATGCAGAAAAACCACGGGACCTAGTCCAGATTGAACACACATTGTATTAAGCCGCTACAGGCACTATCCTACTACAAACTAACTTCGGCCTGGACTGTAGTTGAACCCCAACCAATCTCACACTGATCCAAGGTGCAGTTGCGCTCCTTACGTCTCTGATCCCAGAAGGATACTATGGACTTGATTCCCTTAGCTGATCTCACCCATAACTAAGAGTTGCTACGACCAAAAGCCGAAGACTTTAATAAACAAATCTGTATCACACAGAAAAATCTATTGAATAGATAAATATGTCTCCCACAGATATACCTACGAGTTTTTGTCCCGTCTTTTGATAAATCAAGGTGAACAGGAACCAATTGATAAACCGGACTTATATTCCCGAAGAACAGCCTAGAAATATCAATCACCTCACAATAATCTTAATCGACTAGCGAAACAAGATATTGTGGAATCACAAACGATGAGACGAAGATGTTTGTGACTACTTTTCTATCTTGCCTATCGGAGAAATTAATCTCAAGCCAATCTTACGATTGTACGCAAATACGAAAGAAACAACAAGATCATATCACGCAACTGCAGAGAAAATAGTTGGGTTTGGCTTCACAATCCCAATGAAGTCTTCAAGTCGTTAACCTACAGGGTCTCGGTAGAAACCTAAGGTTAAAGGAGAATCGACTCTAGCTTATACAAATAATATCACACATAAGGTGTGGGGGTTAGGTTTCCCAGTTGCTAGAGTTCTCCTTTATATAGTCTCCAAATCAGGGTTTGCAATCAATGCTACCTTGGTAACAAAGCATTCAATATTTACCGTTAGATGAAAACCTGATTAGATTCAAGCTAATATCTTTCAAACGTTAGATCGAACTTAGCTTGTTATACACACATGAAATGTAACTTCATTTAGGTTTGAGTAACCGTACCTAAACGTGTACAAGTCGTAGGTTCAATAGTAGTTAACCAATGGTTAGCCATATGAGCACTTTCATATCAACCTTATTCTTTTTTTCCATAACTAGTTCAAATGACTCAAAATAACTAGTTAGAGAGTTTTTCAATTGCTTAGATCTCATAGAAGTATACAAGACACAATCGAAGCAAAAAAAGTTTTTTGATTCATTCAAATCGATTCATGAACATTATAGCCACGGTTTGCAAATTGCATTCCTTAATTTATAAATGTCTTAGTTCACGAATTAAACTGTGTTTAGAAAATAACACACCTAAGTGCGCATACTGGTACGCATACTTAAGTACCCGGACTGAGCTTGTTTTCAATTCACAAACTCCAACAGATATTCAAGGGATGTGACTTCTGATAATACGCGTACAGGTACGCGGACTTACCTACGTCATCCTGATCAACAAACACTTACACAAGTATGAATACACGTACAATGTTTATATCCAAACATGGTTATATATTCTAAATTCTCATTTCAATCATTGAAACATTCTTAGAGGATGTTATATAGTTGTTATTCATAAACTATTTTTCATCAGAGTGATTTTCAAGTAATTGAAATAATCATGACTTTCGTCACTAGTAAAGATGAACTTGGCCAAAGCGAAATCTTACCAACACATATTTTGAGAAATAGATAAGCGAGATAAACTCGGCTCGGAATAACAAATGTGTATAATTGAAGTCTATATAGCAATACGACTTTTGTCTCAATATAGGAGATAGAGTAGATAGACTTTTGAGTGATAGATAAGTTCAAGTCTCCACATACCTTTTTGTCGATGAAGTTCCACCAGTTCCTTGAGTAGTTATTCGTATTTTCATGATGAACACCGTGGAGTCTAGAGCTCAACTATGTTTTCTATCCTAGTCCGAGATTTAGCTATAAGTATACTAGAAATCAAGACTTATAGTTTTGGCAACTAAACTTGACAAACAAGTTTGAGATAGCAACGCTTGCGAGTTCGACTGAGCAGTGATTTAACAAGAGGGACAAAACCTGAACTAAGGAAACGGAGTACAATATTAAGAAAATATAGAATAGGGTTGCACTTTTAATGACCCGTCCCTCCATCGATATTGTCCCCACTTGGCCACTGCGGTTATCCGGCAGTGTAGGGTTTTCGACGGGCATCTTTGTGATAATCCAACAACAACTTCCCGGGAGGTCACACTGAAAAACCGGGGGTCTAACAACCTCACCCAATATTTTGTTTAGCAATCGGTATGGACTAACTCCAATATACTTTCAAGAGAATCGACTAGACAGTCATACTCAATCTTAATAAAAAAGTATATCAAATAGTTATATCTCAATTTCTCGATTCAATCCGCAATCAAACAAATAGAAATTTGCGAGCCTGATTGAATACAAGAGAAACAACTTGAACGGTACCAAAGACCAAAGTTCAAGGATCAATCAGTTTCAATCAACAACCAAAGGTTTGATTTACCAATTGATCGATTCAACGCAGAAACTGTGATATTTTAATTATATAACAAAATATAATACAGAAAAGAAATAACACAGACACCAGAAGTTTTGTTAACGAAGAAACCTTAAATGCAGAAAAACCCCGGGACCTAGTCCAGATTTGAACACCACACTGTATTAAGCCGCTACAGACACTAGCCTACTATAAGTTAACTTCAGAATGGAATATAGTTGAACCCTAATGAATATCACACTGATTCAAGGTACAGTCGTGCTCCTTACATCTTTGATCCCAGCAGGATACTACGCACTTGATTTCCTTAGATGATCTCACCCACAACTAAGAGTTGCTACGACCCAAAGTCGAAGACTTGATAAACAAATTTGTATCACACGGAAAAATCTATTGAATAGATAAATCTGTCTCCCACGGATATACCTACGAGTTTTTGTTCCGTCTTTTGATAAATCAAGGTGAACAGGAACCAATTGATAAACCGGACTTATATTCCCGAAGAACAGCCTAGTATTATCAATCACCTCACAATATTCTAAATCGTATGATGGCGAAACTAGATATTTTGGAATCACAAACGATGAGACGAAGATGTTTGTGATCATGTTTTATCTTGCCTATCGGAGAAATTAATCTAGAGCAAATCTTAGTGAAGATAGTACTCAAACGATAGAATCGGGCAAGATCAGAACACGCAACTTAAAGAGAAATAGTTGGGTCTGGATTCACAATCTCAATGAAATGTTTCAAGTCGTTAACCTATAGGGTCTTGATAGAAACCTAAGGTTAAAGGAGAATCGACTCTAGTTGATGCAACTAGTAACACACATGAGGTATGGGGATTAGGTTTCCCAGTTGCTAGAGTTCTCCTTTATATAGTTTTCAAATCAAGGTTTGCAATCTAAGTTACCTTGGTAACAAAGCATTCAATATTCATCGTTAGATGAAAAACTAATTATATTCAAGCTAATATCTTTCAACCGTTGGATCAAACTTAGCTTGTTATACACAATTAAATGCACCTTCATTTAGGTTTGAGTAACCGTACTTAAACGTGTACACCTAGTTGGTTCAACAATAGTTAACCAATGGTTATCCATATAAGCACTCTCATATCAACCTTATTCATCTTCACCATAACTAGTTCAAATGACTGAAATGAACTAGTTAGAGAGTTGTTCAATGGTTTAGATCTCATAGAAGTATATAAGATACAATAGAAGCAAAATCGATTTTGATTCACTCGAATCAATTCATGAACATTATAGTCACGGTTTCCAAAGATTGCATTCCTTATTATATAAATTTTTTAGTTCATGAACAAACCGATTTTAGAAAGTAACCTTCTTAAGTATACAAACGGGTATGCATACTTAAGTGACCGGATTGAGTTTGTTTTTCACTTCCAAACTCCAGCAGAAATTCACGAACGTGAAACTTCCTCCAGTATGCGTACAGGTACGCATACTCACCCGGAATTCCAAAACCGCCGGTACGCGTACGGGTACGCATACTTTAGGTTCCCGGTTTTGGACTTTTACACAAATGTGAAAACACACTATGTTAATATGCAAACATGGTTGCTTGTTCTAAACTCTCATTTCAATCATTGAAACTTTCTTAGAGGATGTTAAAATAGTTATTGTTCACAAACTATTTTCATCAAAGCGATTTTCAAGTTATTGAAATAATCAACATGACTTTCATCACGAGTAAAGATGAATTTGGTCAATAACAACACATATTTCGAGAAATAGATAAGCGAGATAAAAAATGGAAAACACCAGCAAATGATATCTTTAAGATTAATTTTGATGGTTCACATATAGACAAACTTACACCTTCAGGTTGGGGTCTAATATTTCGTGATTCTGCAGGTAATAGCTATGGACTGCGAGGAGGTACATCATTAGCTATTGACCATGAGCAAGCTGAGGCTCAGGCTCTCTTGGAGGCAGTCCGTTGGGCAAAGCAAAAGGGTGGAGAAAGATACACTTGGAAGGGGACTGTATGAATGTGATAGCAGCACTTAATGGGAATTCAACAACAATAAAATGGACTACAAACAATATAGTCCATGATACATTATCTATTTTAGTTTCTTTTGAGTTTTGGGTGTGTATTTATGCACATAGATATGCAAACCATATAGCTAATTCTCTATCTAAGTATGCAAGATCTCAATTAGTATGTTTTAATTGGTTACACATTGTGCCTGAATGGATCAGTTCTCTAATCCAACAGGATAAGAATAATCTTTAATCTCTTCACTTTTAATATATCCTTTCTTTCCTATTAAAAAAAAAACAACCACACCCAAAAATTCGTTTGGCAATCTGAGAGGACTTGCTCCAATATACTTTCTAGAGAATCAACTAGACAGTCAGAATCAATATAGAGAAAAGTATATCAAAGAGTATTATATCTCTAACTCTTAATTCAATCCGCAATCAGCAAATAGAAATCTGCGAGCCTGATTGAATATAAGAGGAATAAACTTGAACGTACCAAAGACCAGTGTTCAAGGAACAATCAATTTCAATCAACAACCAAAGGTTCGATTTCCCAATTGATTGATTCAACGCACAACCTGTGATATTTCAATTATATAACAAAATATAATGCGGAAAACAAAAAAACACAGACACCATAATTTTGTTAACGAGGAAACCGCAAATGTAAAAAAACCCGGGACTTAGTCCAGATTGAACACCACACTATATTAAGCCGCTACAGACACTAGCCTACTACCAATGAACTTCAGACAGGACTATAGTCGAACCCTAATCAATCTCACGCTGATTCAAGGTACAGTTGTGCTCCTTATGTCTCTGATCCCAGCAGGATACTACGCACTTGATTCCCTTAGCTAATCTCACCCACAACTAAGAGTAGCTACGACCCAAAGTCGAAGACTTGACAAACATATCTGTCTCACATAGAAAAGTCTATAGATTGAATAAATATGTCTCCCACAGAAATACCCAAGAGTTTTTGTTCCGTCTTTTGATAAATCAAGGTGAACAGGAACCAATTGATAAACCAAACTTATATTCCCGAAGAACATCCTAGTATTATCAATCACCTCACAATAATCTAAATTGTATGATGGCGAAACTAGATATTGTGGAATCACAAATGATGAGACGAAGATGTTTGTGATCACGTTTTATCTTGCCTATAGGAGAAATTAATCTCGAGCAAATGTTAGAGAAGATAGTACTCAAACGATAGAATCGGGCAAGATCAGAACACGCAACTACAAGAGAAATAGTTGAGTCTGGCTTCACAATCCCAATGAAGTGTTTCAAGTCGTTAACCTACAGGTTCTCGATAGAAACCTAAGGTTAAAGGAGAATCGACTCTAGTTGATGCAACTAGTAACACACAGGAGATGTGGGGGTTAGGTTTCCCACTTGCTAGAGTTCTCCTTTATATAGTTTTTAAATCAGGGTTTGCAGTCTAAGTTACCTTGGTAACAAAGTATTCATTATTCACCGTTAGATGAAAAACCTGATTCAACCAAGCAAATATCTTTCAACAATTAGATCGAACTTAGCTTGTTACACACGAATGAAATGTACCCTCATTTAGGTTTATGTAACCATACCCAAACGTGTACACCATGTTGGCTAATCAATAGTTAGCCGAAGTTAGCCATATGATTAACTCTCATATCAACCTTATTAATCTTAACCATAACTAGTTCAAATGAATCAAATGAAACTAGTTAAAGAGCCATTCTATTGTTATATTCTCATAGAAGTATACAAGAACACAATTGAAGCAAAATCGGTTTGATTCACTCGAATCAATTCATGAACAATATAGCCACGGTTTGCAAAGATTGCATTCCTTATTATATAAATGTTTAAGTTCATGTACACAACCGTTTTAGAAAGTAACCCACTCAAGTATGCAAACGGGTACGCATACTTAAGTAGCCGGACCGAGTTTGGTTACGCCAGTACACGTACGGGTGTGCATACTACAACACTCTTCCAAACTCCAGCAGAATTTTACGGAGGTGAACTTTCCACCGTATGCCTACGGGTACGCATACTTGCCAAGACATCAGCAACCGTCATCAGGCTCCCGGTTTTGGACTTGCACTCTAATGTGATTAACACACTATGTTTATATCCAAACATGGTTACTTGATTCTAAACTCTTTATTTCAATCATTGAAACTTTCTTAGAGGATGACAATAGTCGTTTTCACAATACTATTAGCATCAAAGCGATTTTCAAGCTATTGAAATTATCATAATGAAACATTTCAAGTCTTCACCAAAATGTTTGTATCACAAACCATGTAAGATGTTACTCGGAAATTTTCATATGATCATATTCTGACTTTCGTCAAGAATGTAAGATGAACTTGGTAGAAGCGAAAGCTTGCCAACACATATTCCGGGAAATATGTAAGCGAGTTAAACTCAGCCCGAAATCTCAAATGTGTATAATAGAAAACTATATCGTAACACGACTTATGTCTCAAGATAGAGCAGAAATAGACTTTCCAAGTGATAGATGAATTTTAGTCTCCACATACCTTTTATCGATGAAGTTCCACAAGATCCCCTTAGTAGTCCTTCGTCTTCAAATGATGAACGCCATGAAATCTAAATCTCAACTACACAATCTATGCCCTAGTCCGAGACATCTAAATAGGCTAGAAATCAAGACTTATAGTTTTGATCACTAACATTGACAAACATGCTTGAGATAGCAACGCATGCGAGTTCGACCAAGCAATGCTCTAACAATCTCCCCCTTTGTCAATTTTAGTGACAAAACTATCAATACATATGGATCACAAAATAAATAAAAACTTTGTAGCTTCTCATCCAAATGCTTGATCTCCTTAGCATCTTCAACACGACTCGAAATCTTCGTCACTTCCAAGTACTCCATGATTCTAAACGTGTTCAACTCAGCATCATAATTATTGAAGATCCGTAGCAATAACAATGAGAAAACAAGTGCTTTCGATCATTTTTATACAGTGTCATTGTATTATTATACAGCATCAAAGTTCAATTGTATCACAACTTTGACAACAATACTATGGTGATATTCACCACTCCCCCTTACACATTAATTCTCCCCCTTTTTGTCAGTGCAAATTGGAAAAGGTACAAAAACTAGTGGGATCGTCATGAAATTTCCATAGAGATTCTTCATGACCAAAAGAGAACGACATACCAACTTATTTAGATGAAATCATAAAGCCGAAGCTAAATGCATTCATCATGGAGTTTATAAAGATACAAGATAACCCCTGTAATATTCCACCGCCGCACTCCCCACAAAGATATGGCAGTTAAGCACAAGTTCAAAAATAACTCTCCCCCATAAAATATTATTCCCGAAATAACAACAAAGTCGACCTTGCTTTTACAAGAAAAGAAGAATTTTTTGGATATAACCAAATCACATGAATAAATGAATTTGTATCTAAAATCTCAATTGAATCAACCACAAAAATGATCAATTCAATTGGTCATTCTCAACATAATAAAACTTTCGGAGCAACACAATACATACACAAAGATGTGGATCATGGAAGATTAATACTGCGGAATAAACAAGAATTCATTCTATTTTTCATCACTATTTGCACAATGACATATAATAAACTTAATCCTTGTAAACAAAAGTTCATCCTTTCTTCCATAAATATTTGCATAATGACATGAAAGGCTGAACTTTTGTAAGTCAAAAGTTCATTCTATCTTTTATCAATACTTTCATACCGACATATAACAGAGATAAGTTTTAAACAAATATGGGACAGTCAAATTTCACGGACGTAAACAACATATCCCATAAAAATTTGCAATACATAAAACCTTAAAGATTAATACTGCAAAAATCATCTTGCAAATAACTTAGAATTTAAATAAATAAATCTAAAAACATTGAAGATGTTAGCTATGTGTAATCAAAATAATGGCTATTACAAACCCTGGTAATCCTTCTAAACAAAAACAATAACAAAAATTCTCATAAGAAGTTTCCTAGACAAAACTAACACAAGAGTATTTTCAAAACCAAAAATCTCAACACAATTGACAAGACATGGAAAGACTAGACGTCATCTTCATCATCAGAAACCATAAGAGTGGCTTGAATCCTATCCATGTCATCCTTGATATCCAGAAACTTAGTAGCAATTACAAGTAATTGTTCTTGAACACACCTTACTTTGACACCAATCTTACAAACATCTTTGTGAATTCGATGAAGAATATTCATGGAGGAGGAATCACATGAGACATCAAGTGTTTCCAAATTAAGGTGTGTTCAAGAACATGCGTGTTGCTTCTTTGTCTCTTGCAAGCATTTTCCTTCATCCGATTAAAGTTACAAAGGTGGACTAGATTGGGAGTACCAATAGAGTTACCAATCGGATCTATAAAAAAGTGCAACAAAATCGCCCAATCAATCAAGGAAATCCTAGATTCTTGTTGGTAGAATTCATCGACAACATTTGATATATGAAAAACCCACAAATGTCGAGACTTTGATATTCCAACACAAGAAAATAGACCAATTCCGCAAACTCACGACTCCAACGAGAATTCTCAATCGTGGAGGGACAAAGATTAGATATTCCAAGTTTACCAAAAGACATCAAAGCAAGACTAAGATCATTAGCTGGAATCTTTCCTTCATTCCAAACAATACTCTTACCACATAGACCAATGGATATGGTTTCATAAGAAGGACGTTCATGACAAGGTCTTGGAAGGCGAAAATTCCCAAGGGGAATATTAGTAATTCCTGAAATTAACTCTCTAGTTACATGAATCCTTTGTCTATTAACCATGGTCTTGAATTCCATGTCATTATGATTAACATCATGGATGTTCGTATATAAGATTCTTGTAACAAAGCCAAAACCTTCACCAAGACCATCAAAAATATTTACAAGCTTGAATTTCTCAAAGAAAATTAAATCCTCCTTATGTCCACTAGTGAAATCCAATTTCTTTTCAAGAATAAATCCATTTGATGAAATTCGTTCAAAAACTTGACCACAAGAATCATTGACAAATCTAATCCTAAGAGAATTTTGATCTATAGGCAAATTCATGCTAGAAGATGAAGAACCCAAATTTTTTGAAATTCCTTTTGAAGCCTTGAAATTCATCATGAGATCTAGAAATTGGAAACAAAAAGTAGAGATACTTACTTGGAGTGGACCTTGAAAAACCCTTTTTCTTATTTTTCTCCAAAGGTGTTTTAGTGGAGGAAATACATGAACCCTAGAACGCTCACGTACGCGGACAAGATGGGAGGATGAAGGAGGTACGCGTACCGCTGCTTTATATACCCAAAAGTGGGCTTGGACCCGTTTTTGAACCACGGCCCACAAAAGGAAAGTATGATTTCTTGGGTGTTTAAACACCAAGGTTATGCACCACGTACATGTACACAGACGTGAGAAAAAATGGTGCAGTAGAAAGCCAAAATAATGTTGACCATAGTACATACTAATCAAACCGTTTTTTGCCCCATCTTAAGATATATACAGATGGGGTTATACCAAACATGTTACCAAGCGACAAGATGTGCAGATAGAATCTCATGCACCATTTCCGATTGATATTTGTGAACAGTACTAGTGATATGATAATCTGGGTTAACAGAGCTTCCTAACTTCCTTTTCATATGACTGGAAGGAAGATTTTTCCGATAGCCTGAACCTGTATCAAAAACACAAGAACCCGTTGTATTGGACCCACTCGTGTTCTCAACAAGATTAGTTCGTACATCATGATTCCATGATTTGACATGTACATAAATTTCATCGGAGTGATTCTTATTCTTAATCGAATTAAGTTTTTCTAAGAATCTAAAAACGTTTTCAAATGCTCTAAATAGATCTTTGTCAATTGATCCATCACGACGGTATTCCTCAAAAAGATTAAGAGTTAATCTAGTGAGATTCCACAACCTTGAGAGTAAAGAACGTTTTCTCGACTTTCCTTTCTTAGAAGAACATTTAATTTTTCCTCTAGATTATTTCTCATCATCTAAGTTTTCCAAAGTCTTAGATGGAGTGAGATTTTCATGAGAACAGAACTGTCTAGTCCATAAAAATCTCTGAACAATCTTTAAAGGATTCTGGCGTGCGTTATGCCAAGAGCAAGTTTCCCAAAGAAATTTCCCATGAGGACAAACTCTAGGATCAGTCAAACACAAACTTATTAGGTTTATAATGTTTGCCTGCTCTGATACCAATTGAAAATGCGGGGGTCTAACAACCATACCAAACAATTCGTTTGGCAATCTGAGAGAACTTACTCCAATATACTTTCTAGAGAATCAATCAGACAGTCAGACTCAATCTAAAGAAAAGTATATCAAAAAATATTATATCTCTAACTCTTACTTTAATCCGCAATCAGCAAATAGAAATCTGCGAGCCTGATTGAATATAATTAAACTTAAACGGTACTAGAGACCAATGTTCAAGGATCAATCAATTTCAATCAACAACCAAAGGTTGGATTTCCTAATTGATCGATTCAACGCACAACCTGTGATATTTCAATTATATAATAAAATATATACGGAAAAGAAATAACACATACACCAGAATTTTGTTAACGAGAAAACCGCAAATGCATAAAAACCCCGGGACCTAATCCGGATTGAACACCATATTGTATTAAGCCGCTACAGACACTAGCTTACTACCAATAAACTTCGGACTGGACTGTAGTTGAACCGTAATCAATCTCACACTGATTCAAGGTACTGTTGTGCTCCTTACGTCTCTGATCCCAGTAGGATACTACGCACTTGATTCCCTTAGCTGATCTCACCCACAACTAAGAGTTGCTACGACCCAAAGTCGAAGACTTAATAAACAAATATGTCTCACAGAGAAAAGTCTATAGATTGAATAGATCTGTCTCCATAAGAAATACCTACGAGTTTTAATTCTGTCTTTTGATAAATCAAGGTGAACATGAACCAATTGATAAACCGGACTTATATTCCCGAAGAACATCCTAGTATTATCAACCACCTCACAATAACCTAAATCGTATGATGGCGAAACTAGATATTGTGGAATCACAAACGATGAGACGAAGATGTTTGTGATCACGTTTTATCTTGCCTATCAGAGAAATTAGTCTCGAGCAAATATTAGTGAAGATAGTACTCAAACGATAGAATCGGACAAGATCAGAACACGCAACTACAAGAGAAATAGTTGGGTCTGGATTCACAATCCCAATGAAGTCGTTAACCTACAGGGTCTTGATAGAAACCTAAGGTTAAAGGAGAATCGACTCTAGTTGATGCAACTGGTAACACACAGGAGGTGTGGGGATTAGGTTTCCCAGTTGATAGAGTTCTCCTTTATATAGTTTTCAAGTCAAGGTTTTCAATATAAGTTACCTTGGTAACAAAGCATTCAATATTCACCGTTAGATGAAAACCTAATTAGATTCAAGCTAATATATTTCAACCGTTAGATCGAACTTAGATTGTTACACACAAATGAAAATGTAACCTAATTTAGGTTTATGTAACCGTACCCAAACATGTACACCATGTTCTCTTATCAATAGTTAACCGTAGTTAGCCATATGATTAACTCTCGTATCAACCTGATTCATCTTAACCATAACTAGTTCAAATAACTCAAATGAAGTCGTTCAATTGCTATATTCTCATAG
Organism: Papaver somniferum; assembly: GCF_003573695.1. Lineage (NCBI taxonomy): Eukaryota > Viridiplantae > Streptophyta > Magnoliopsida > Ranunculales > Papaveraceae > Papaver > Papaver somniferum. Next base: position 69,493,392 of record NC_039361.1, on the reverse strand, counting down.
AAGTATACAAGAGCACAATTGAAGCAAAATTGGTTTGATTCACTCGAATCAATTCATGAACATTTTAGCCACGGTTTGCAAAGATTACATTCCTTATTATATAAATGTTTAAGTTCATGTACACAACCGATTTTAGAAAGTAACCCACTCAAGTATGCAAACGGGTACGCATACTTAAGTAGCCGGACCGAGTTTGGTTACGCCAGTACGTGTATGGGTGCGCATACTACAACACTCTTCCAAACTCCGGCAGAATTTCACAGAGGTGAACTTTCCACCAGTATGCGTACGGGTAGGAATACTTGCCCAGACATCAGCAACCGCCAGTACGCGTACGGGTACGCATACTTCAGGCTCCCGGTTTTGGACTTGCACACTGATGTGATTAACACACTATGTTTACATCCAAACATGGTTACTTGATTCTAAACTCTTTATTTCAATCATTGAAGCTTTCTTAGAGGATGACAATAGTCGTTTTCACAATACTATTAGCATCAAAGCGATTTTCAAGTTATTGAAATTATCATAATGAAACATTCCAAGTCTTCACCAAAATGATTGTATCACACAAACCATGTAAGATGTTACTCGGAAATTTTCATATGATCATATTCTGACTTTTGTCAAGAATGTAAGATGAACTTGGTCGAAGCGAAAGCTTGCGAACACATATTCCCAGAAATATGTAAGCGAGTTAAACTCGGCTCGAAATCTCAAATGTGTATAATAGAAAACTATATTGTAACACGACTTATGTCTCAATATAGGAGATAGAGTAGAAATCGACTTTCCAAGTGATACATGAGTTTCAGTCTCCATATACCTTTTGTCGATGAAGTTCCACAAGCTCCCCTTAGTAGTTCTTCGTCTTCAAATGATGAACGCCATGAAATCTAAAGCTCAACTACACAATCTGTGTGCTAGTCTGAGACATCTAAATAGGCTAGAAATCAAGACTGATAGTTTTGATCACTAACATTGACAAACATGCTTGAAATATCAACGCATGCGAGTTCGACCGAGAAATGCTCTAACAATTGCAATGTGTATAATTGAAGTCTATATAGCAGTGCGACTTTTGTCTCAAAATAGGAGATAGAATTGATAGACTTTTGAGTGATAGATAAGTTCAAGTCTCCACATACCTCTTTGTTGATGAAGTTCTACAAGTTCCCTTGAGTAGTTCTCCGTCTTCATTCGATGAACGTCGTGGAGTCTAGATCTCAACTACACTTACTATCCTAATCCGAGACTTAGTTATAAGTAGACTAGAAATCAAGACTTATAGTTTTGGCAACTAAACTTGACAAACAAGCTTGAGATAGCAATGCTTGCGAGTTCGACTGAGCAATGCTCTAACACACCCATCCTTGGATTACTCCCTCCCGAGCACGCTTAACTGCATATTTTTCTGCTAACTCTGTAGCCAATTGTGCTGAAAAGGCCTCGGTGTTAGGAAAGGATAACTACATATTTTTCTACCAACTCTAGAGACATTTGTGTTGAAAAGGCCTCGGTGTTAGGAAATGACGATCCATTACTTGTATTCCATTGGGACAACCACTGCCAAATATCGGGGTATTACATAACTCGCATATGTTGTCTCGTGAAAACCTTGACAAGGGAAAACCAAGTGGGATAAAACCTTGAAGAAGGAAAAATAGTACAACGCGATAAGTCCGAAAGTATTCCTTTGCTGAATACCCATACATAATATCTTATCTATGTTCATATATGATTGATGAACACCTAGTATTGATACACAATATCAATACTACTAGTTGACTTGTGCCGAAAACTATTGTGATGCAATCCTTGCTTTGTTATGCTGATTCAGGCAGTGGTTTCACTTGACAAACTATCGAGTTTCATTTCTTTGATTTTGATCAGCAATTATATCAATACAATCTGCAGGGCTTCATCATTTATCATTTAGTTGGTGTAGTTATGGTTGCCTCGCTAAAAACCTTACCGAGTAACAAAAACCTCATGTGAAAAACTTATCTCGATCGAAGGGAAAAAAGAGTACAATACAGCTTCACATTTCAGAGTTTAAATATGTCGACATCATATCCTTGGATCCTCCCCCTGATTCCATTTAGAGGAGTTTCCAGACAGATCCTTTAGTCATATACTTTCCAAAAGTGAATATAGGAAATGACTTAGTAAATAAGTCAGTCATGTCTCTCCATGATTACTTTCACGGGAGAAGAGATTGTTATTCCTTTATATCAACTTTTGGATTACAATTCCATTAGAAATCCTCTTTATGTCTTTGTAGGGATATAAACGAACTCATGTCAATGATTCCTTTTAAGTATATGGTTACATTCATTATACCATTTCAAAGACATTGCATCGGCGCTAAGCTATATCTAGCTAATAAGTTCACTGAGGATGAAATTTTTGGTCGAGTACATTATGCTAAGTACAAAAATGCGTCTATTGCATTAGATAGGGGAATTTCATCTCCCAACACATCTTCGTCATCTTCCTTTAGACAAAATGGTCATTTACTTTCAGTTGTACCTCAACTGATCATGGGAGTGTTAGCAGGATGCATGTCCTTGTTAAATTTCCTGACAACTTTGGACATATGCAAACTGGTAGAATAATATACCACAAGCTCGGTGTCCGACCGATCTTTTCCCATATTTTCATCTCAATTTTGAATTTCAAGTAGCTTTTATAATATCTTATTGCATTAAGAGTATGTATATACCATGTCCATGCCATCGACATAGATAGATACAATTCAAATTCAGGAACTTTTCATGTGAGTACACAGGGAACAATACCTTACATGTTTATCCCTTCCAAAGCAAGTAGTCACTTAGACAGGCATACCAAATCCGCCTTATTGTTTCAATTCACAAGTGAACGTTCCAATCTAATTGAAAATGTACTATATGGTCTATAGTCATTGGTTTGGGTATAAAAATGCTATTAAACACTTTTGTAAATATGTTTATCTCTTAATCTTTACAGAGATAAGTAATAACCACATAAAACTGTTGCATTTCAAGTTCTTTTGAAACTACCAAGCTAACTAAGTAGCATAACGTTATAACATTCGTTACAAGAGAGTAAACAATTCTAGGGCGTTGTGAGCTCACGCCACAAGGCGAGTCTTTATATTTTACGACTTCATTATTCTCACTATGCTTAGTGACAAATAATCATGTATGTCCACAGGCTTTACACTTGGTTGGTTAGCACTAACACACCAAATACCTATATAAGAATCAAATTCTGCGTGGATTGTGTAGGCCAACTATGCTCTTTGTTGATATTTAAACAATAAGAAGCATGGTTTGATATCACTGTGTTCAATTTACTTAAGCAACTGTATATAAAAATAATAATCATTAATATGATCGCACAATCTTTCGATTGACTCGTGTGTGTTCTCATAATCCTTTAAGATTTCATTGTTCTCTGGAATCATTAAACTTCAGAGCGTCCTCCAGTTTGATTCATGGACATAATCAGAGACAATATAATGAGATGATTTAATCAATGATATATTAGGTTGTGCCTTGTTCACCTGGTTCCTTTCTAGGCGAGCATTGGTCGAACCTGGTGGTCTCTCCATCTTCCTTTATGGATCCACAGCCTCAACTACACTTCCACCAAGTGTAGTTGCAACACCTTAGTCTATGGTATACCTTATACTAAGGATTTCTAACCTTGAAGGCACATTTGTATGTGGTATGTGTGATCTTGTCACATTACCGATATCAGTGCAATTTCAGAAAATCGATTATTCTTTTCACTAAACATTTACATTTGTGGAATACAAGAATCAATATGAGACAGAGTGGGAACACACTACGACAATGCCTATCGTTCCTTTGGGAATTCCTTTTTGTTCTCTCCCCCTAGCAACGGGACGACTGTCTCATCAAAATAATGATCCGTAGATAGAAGATAAGAGATAGCCTGCTAAAGCTTTCAAATGCAGATAATTGTTGGGAATTCATATCCAACATAACTACTCAATCGTTTTGATGACCAAGTATAGTACGATTTGGAGTCGTAGTGGCACATATATAGCACAACCAAAAATGCATAAGAATACAAATGTGCTTATATCCATTTACCAACCAGTACGCAAAAATGGTTGACTAATTGTGGGTTCTAAAATGAATAAGTGGATATGCGTGTAATATTGCTTATCCCCCAAGCATTTATAGGAAGGTTTTTACGCATAACCTATCCTTAGACACCATATTTGTAACCTTTGATGGTTGCCTCTGCGAGACCATAGGGTGAGGATGTTCTGCACTGATACTATTAAATATGCAATATTCATCAAGTCCTTTTGATGTAAATATCTAGCATTGACAAGGTTGGTGAGTCCTTAAATTGTATAATATGTGCTAGGATTGTTTCAAAAACGCATTATTTCTTGTGATCAATAACTAATTCAATACTTCGAATCATCCACCAGAGCCATAAATCACTTAAATGGTCCACACTCTGAATTAATCACTTAATTCAACACTTCGCATTATTTCTTGTGTTCACAATATCACCTTGTTTCTTTTGAAAGAATGGGTTGTTTACCTTTTTACTAAAGAATGACTATGTAAAATGAGTTACATGCTTTATTACTTTAAAAGCATATCGGGAGGGGAGGTGGTGTTTCTATTACTTTAGAAAGAGTTGATTCACCCTCTGGTATAATGATGAAGTTGAAAAGATAAAAATGAAAAGATTTTTCCGACTCATGTCACCTTTTCTGTGAATTTATTTCCATAAAAGTTGAGGTGCTAATTTGCAACATGTCTTTGTTCAAGTTATTGACTCTTTTACAATCTAACAAGTGGAATCCATCCCACTGAACATTCAATTTTTCGGGGGGGAAATTTCATGAATTTTTCAAAAACTTCTTTCAGAGAATTTCATCGTCTGAAGTCAATATATTGCCTTGAAAATATAAAATCTAGGTCTTTACCTTTTGAACAATACATCGTCATTGGTTGAAGGTTTTTATGATGGAAATATAGCCCTTGCAGACACAAATTACATTTGTATCAGAGACTCTTTAATAGCACCCAAGTACTTCTGAGTATCGAGTTGGTTTAGTCAAAACCCGGTTAACTGTTTGGTCAAGGCTCGGCCCATTGGGTTGACTAGGTGTTAACAACTCACATATATATGGTTCATTATATATGAAGTACTCATGCCCATTTTTATCATATGGTCCATTGATTATATATAGTCCATTATATATGAAGTACTCAGGCCCATTTTTATCAATATGATCCACTGATTTTAAGAATTCTTATTACATTTGTTTTCTCATTACAATATATTTGAAACTATTAGCATATGGGCCCAAGTATACTGTAATCAGAAAACAAATGTAAACGTATCCAATGATGAAGAAACTTTTACAAAAGATTCATAATAAGGTTTTTCCAAACATACAATAAACTTTCAAGGTAATCCAACGGCTATATAAAAAGATATTCATGAAGCCGTATGACTGTTTCAAATAATATTTGTGTGGACACAGCTGGAAATATCACGTGCTTTGAAGTATTTTCCATGATTTGATCTTTATGAAATTTTTACAGTGTCTCAACAAGAACTATATATAACACATAACAAAAATACATCATAATCCAACGGTTGGAATTCTTAAAACCGTTTTTCGACGCTGCTATAAATTAGGGTTTTCCTGAATGGACACATATTCTTTTGTTAAAAGAGATTACCTGGTAAGGCATCATCCATAATATAAAAATAATAAGATCAGTACTCTTTTGTTAAAGGAAATTACCTAGTAACGCATCCATAATATGAAAAAGCAAGCACAGCTGAGGACAAACTCAACGAGGAAGTCAGTTAATAGAGAGGTTTTTCTTTTTTTTTTTCGGTAAGTAGAAAGGTTTGTTTGCACATGTAGGATCAAATAATTGGCTGGATACTGTCTCCTGCTACGACGGATATTAAAGTGTCCTTCGGAAATTTCTACGCTGGTAACCATGCCTTTTCCCACCCTCATAATACTTGACCATTTCTCTACAACGTGACCCCACGAGTAATTGTAGTGGTGTGCAAGACCAAAACCACCAACGTAGACGCTTCATAAATACGTCAGACGTAATAGGGATCAGTGAGTCTTCGTATCATTTTGTTTTTAATGTGGGGAGTCGAAAGTCTCTGTCACGGGAGAAACACTAAACCAGACAGAATAGTTTAGTGCAGTACGACAGAAAGCAGACAGAATGTCTGATGTATGTGATGCTTTCTCAGCAGCAAAAGGATCCATTACATTTGCTACAAATGGTAACTGAGCAGTAACTTTCTACGTCAGTCTCGAACCCAGTTACTTACAGTTATATCTCACGAGGAGCCACCTCCATTTATGATCCTAGGCCAGAGTTCCTTGTCCTAGACTCCAGGTCCAAGTACACTGTAAGATGTCATGTACCACAGTTTTGTCTTTCTTCTGTCTCTGTCATCGTGCAGCTTCGAACTCAAAGCTTCGGTGACGTACGATCAGGTACTTGCCACAAAAAACATGACAAAAGGCAAGAAAACACTTTTCAGCTGTACCAAGAATTAAAAGCATTTACTGAAAATCCTTCGCTTTTTAATACTTCAAATGGTCTGATGTGTGTACTAATGCATCATTTCTCATAAAAATCCAGCTTTTATTTTGTTATTTTTTTAAACTTCATATGGTACACTGAGCAGTCAGTTTCTAGGTTGGTCTCAGGCTCAGCGACTGTGTATCCCACCTCATTTAAGATTTTCGGTCACAGAAGTTAGTAAAATTAGTATGCTGACAAGATTGAATCGGAAACTCCATCACTTTTATAAAATTAATATACAAGAAAGCCTACATATATACTGATGAAAAAATTGATACTGATGCCGAAGTACATTAAAGAGTAAGCCCCCTAATATATAATGATTAAAGTGAGAGACATTGTACCCCCTCGGGAACATTTCTAGGCATTGCAGAGGCTGTAACATATCTTTGTGGGGCTGTTTTCAGTATAGCTGACCCAGAAGCATCACCCACATCCACATTACCACGGCCATGGAACTTGGCAAAACGGTTGATAACTGAAAATCTCTCTAGATCCTGGCACTCCAGTCTTAAGTCCAAAATCGATGCCCTTTTGTCCAATCTGTACACACCACCAAAAATAATTAAAGATCCAGAAAAGATATTTTCAAAAATCCATCAAGCATTTTGCAAGACTAACTACAAGATTTACCTATATAAATCACTTTCAAGCTTCTTTGCTCTAGAAATGAAATTTTCCACCACCTCCGAGAAATGCAGATCACACGCTCTGTTTGTAATTTTAGTTCTCGTAGGTGTCCTGGACACGAGATAAATTTTATTCAACATTCAGTATACCCTTCCTGTACAGTATATGATTGCTTAAAGCAAAAGCTCTTACTAGCTTTTTGTTCACTATTGTTGTAACACAAAAGAAGTATTAGAATCCTAGGCCAAAACCGAGTAGTGCAAGTAATCTCTTTTTTTATTGGGGTACATGAAAGCCAAGGGGTCATAGATTAACCATGCTGGTTAGTTATACACATTCATTTTTCATTTATGCCATATAAGACTAAGAGCAGTTCTTACGTGTTTCCATTCTCAGGAGCTACATCTGAATCATTTCCTGAGTAAGAAGAGATCAGGCTGCATGTGTCCCCTAATGCTAACTTTGCAGCAGTGTATGTCACGCTTTCATAATTTGATGTCGCATCTGAAGAGAGGATGGCCAGCGGAGGGGGGCGAAGGAGCTGCTGCATTAACTGTGTAGTCAAGATAAGCCTTCTTCGTGAGCGTAGCAGCAGTTGCCCATCTTCACCCATTTCAGTTTCATCTTCCAACTGCAAGAGAAACTCAGATGGTCAACTCGCGCCTCATCAAGCATTTATTACAAAAGGAGAATGACTGAGTTTATTTTGTCATTGCAACTAGCTTACCTTTTCAACAAGCCGATTTGTAGCTTGAGCCCAACCTTCTTCCGCCGCACTATGAACACAAAATGATTAGCAAAACAAGGAAAGAGGATACAAGATATACAATAAAAATCTAAGTTGATAAGAGTAGCATTATAATACCAGAAACATAGTGTCTGAGATTATGAAATTGTAATGCAATGGTAGCCCAATGGCAAAAGTAGACAAGTACCTGAGATTTTGGAGCCTTTGGGAACCATGTGCCACTTCTTTATGCCACGGTAGCAGCTCTAAGCTAGCACTTTTCCGCTTCTTTGGTTCCACAACCGCTAAACCTTTATCACCATTATCTGGAGGAGAAGAGTGAGACACAATATCACCTCCTAACAGACTGGTGGGTGCAGTTTCCCCTCCAAATTGATTGGCATCAGCATGGATTTGATTGGTCAAAGCATCTTCATGCAACCTCTCCGAAGCCTTCCCAAAAACTGAGTTTTGTGCAATGTTTTTCAACGTTCCTTGAGCAGCATGCATCTGCAGCAGCTGCCCGTTTTTAAAATCCCCATACTGCTCAAACCAGGTGGCGGCCATTTGTGGACTAACATGACGACTCTCAGATCCACCAGATGTCAAACTAGGATGGCCAGAATGAATTCGATGATTCATCTGCCCCATCGTGAGCCCAACTTGAGAAGGTATATCACCATGACCAGGTTCAGAAGACGCAGGTCTAACCTGAACTTCTCTTGCCTCGGAAGAAAAGGTCAGTGGCTTATTGCCATCAGATGGATATGAAGAATGCTGACCTGCTTCCTTCGGGTCATTATCAACACCGTCTCTGGCAACTGAATTTTGCCCGTAGAATAATTGCTGTCCTGACCTAGAAACTATCCTTTGCATATCCGTACCGTAATTTGCTCCTTTAAACCTCTTAGCATCATTCATAATGGAATCATTCTCCACGCCCTTCACAGCCTGAACTTGTTGTAGCAAGGAGTAACTTTGATGTAAATTTTGAGATGGTCTCAAAGAGCGACCAAAGGCTTCAATATCTCTGCTGCAAGCAGCAGTGGTTTGCTGAGATGCGTGATCTGTATGGGCAACCATAGATGAGTCTTTTCCATATTTTTCCCTATCAGCTTCCTGCTGGTGTGCACGGGCTGCCATGACTTGGGGTTCTTGGGAAGCACCGGATATCTGTGAGACCAGGCCCGTCCTTTCAGATGGTGGCTGCCGCCAGGAGCTTTCTTTTTCAAATCGCTCCTCCCCGAAGGACTGCTGAGAATTGACAGAACATATACCATAATCAGATGGAACATTTTCTCTTTTCGAGATTTCTTGACTATTGTGCGTGGCTAAAGTAGATGCAGGATTATTATTCGACGAGTGGATGGATTGAAGGGGAACCTTGTGAGGTCGAATACTAGCTGGATGGTGCTGAGTGGGGACATTATTCCAAACATTAGGCAGCACTGAAGAGGTACCCTGATGAGACATGCCTGGAATAAGAGTAGGCTGCAAGGCTGGATCATGATTTGAGGGTGAAATCTTGCTAGTTGCACCAGGCAGTGAAGCGTGGGTAGATTGATCAGCTAGGGGTGCATCATGTGAGTTGGGTGGCCGTATAAAGGAAGAGTGTCTAGCAAAGGTATGATTGTTCATCACTTGGCCACTTGCACCAGATATGTGCTGTCGTTGCAGTTCATTGTTTGAGGATGTTGCCTCAGAAGATTTTGCATGCGTATTCCAGGTTTGACTTCCAGATTGGCCTGCACCACTAAGTTTGTTGTCTTGATTTACTCCTTCAGATATTTCATGAGAAGGGTGTGAAGTTGGCATAACATGTGTCTCTCCAACATCAGATTCAACATATCTTGAATTCAGATCATTAACTGCTTTTGAAGGATTCTGAGGAGAGAAAACATGGTTTGATGCAGGTACCCGTTGAGATGGAGGACCCAAGCGTAAACCAAACCCTTGCATAGAAGAAGGATGGTTCACTTGATGTTGAGTAATGGATCCATGGGAAGCTTCTGACTCTGGCATCTCAGATGAAGGATGTGCACCGGAGGAGCCTAAGTGCCTTACAACGCTTTGCTCCCTTGATTGATCTACCTTATGAATTAGCTCAAGCATATTTTGATTGCCATGGCCAAAATCACTGGAATTTTACAAAACAAAGTATGTCATTAATGAGTAAGCATAAAAAGGAATAGTTCGGGACAAACTCAATAAGTAAATACAAAATTAAGTTGGCAAGAATAAGTAAGTTGTTGAAGGATGAGCCAGACTTAAGATGTTGGACACTCGACATGCGCAAGAAGCACTTTGGTGCAACTAAAGGTTCTAAAAACATGATGGTAGAAATGTCAGAAAATAGAAATTGCAAATGATCTTGTGTCATATTAGTGTAGGGGCATGTATGATGGATGAATTAAATGCAGGTGCGTCGCCTAACGGAAAAAAAAAAATCAGCTAAAATTTTTTTTGGTTAATGATAGAGCAATTGCATAAAACTATGAAATGAAAATAATACATTCATACGTTTGTTATGAACTTATTCCCAAACGCTTGAAAGAAGCTAAGATCTACAAGGAAAAGGAACCAAAGGAACTTTTGACTACCTAGATTGAAGAGCCTTTGGGCTTGAAGTGACAAGGCCAGACTTTCCATCAAAAGAGCCAGTTATGCGAGAACCATAACCTGGACGAGTGCCTCTGGGAGGCATCTCCATTGATCCGTCTGGATTTCCATGAATTTCAGAAGAATGCCCCTGAAATGACAACATTTTAGACAGCTGAAGAAAGATGAAAGCATAATCTGAATTAATATTTAAGTCTACCACATACCTTTCCCATGTCTATAGCTTTGTCACGAAGATGGCCAACAAATTTTGACTGCCCAAAGTGCCCTAATTCATGAGACTTTGATCCTGGAATTACTTGCTGAGATTGGTTATCTGGGTGGATTACATGATCCCTGCTGTCAGTAGGATCCATATCCAAATTTCCCACTGGATGATGCTGAAAATCACGTGGACCATGTGCTGGTCGTCCGAGCTTTGCCTCAAACATCTGATTGCCACTAGTCAATGCATGTGAATCACTTCCAGTTAACACATTTTTTCGCAGACTCCCACTTAAAACAGTATGATGAGATTGGTTAGACTTCTGACTATCATTTGAGCTCTCTTTCTGGTAGAAGTTTTCTTGCTTCCCATTGAAATTTTCAGTTGTTCCATTGTCTGAGTTATTCATAGATGATTCGAAAACCCGTGGTCCATTGTCAAAATGATGCTGGAAGTTTTCCACAGTCTCCACTCTATCTGTTTGATGTATTTGGATATGTCGGTTTTTTCCTGGTTTCCCCTTGCAATGGTTGGATTTGGTACTCCAGACGAACTAGGGAAGGAATTTTCCATGTGACTGTCACTGACCTTCCATATACCATTATCATGGCCTTTGTGTTTGCATTCCTCTCTTCTGGTCACTTCCTTGAGAAAGTTGTATGTTGCTTAAATTATCAGAAACGTCGATGCCACATTTCCCCTTTGTGACATAGTATCATTAACATTCCAACCATTTTGATTATTAGAAGGTGTGCCGCTAGTGTTATACGAAGACATGCTCTTTCTATGAACCCAAGAGCCTTGCATCGCATGAGCATTCAACTCAGTTTCAGCCGAATGTGCAGAACTTTCCGATTGCTCATAAGAATGGCCATTCCAAGCACCTTCTGGAGCATTATCCACCACCGTTGACGATTGAACTTGACTAATCCCCTCAACCTGTGACTTCTTTTGAATATTTTGATTCAACCACTGGCCTCCCATGGGGGTTTCCTGGATAAATTCGTGGGCACATTGTTCTGTACCGCTTGCCCTTGTTGAAAGGATGATTTGATGCCTGGTTGCTGAAATCCAGGGATGCTAGAACTATTTGGACCCATATTGGCATCATCAAACAACGGGAAAGACCGCGAAGTCAAAGAAGAGGTTTTATGTGTATTGTATCAACCCAACTGGCCCGTTCCTTACCACTTTCACTAAACGTCCCAGGTTGATTTCCAGTTGATTGATCCGTCTGTTGATAACTCAAACCACTCCACTCATCCTGAACTCCAGTGTCACTGCTAGACGTTTCTGCCACGGCAGACTGCATTAAAGCACTCCAACTACCACTCTGCATGGAAGAAATGCAAATTCTGAGCTTCCATAGCGTTACCAAGCCTCCTGCTCCAGTGTTTCCAACCCCACCACCAAATGGAGATTCCCAATTCTCATCTTCATTGAACAAAATCTTTTTCTCTGTAGGATCTAAGCTGACTGATCCTGAGAAGGTCCAACTTGAGAGATCACTTTTTCTTGTAAGTTTCCAGGCCACCCACTAGGATCAAGCCTTCCACGAAATTCCTGCATTGGTGTATCACACATATAAAGTTGGAAAGATAAGGACAGGCATTGTATAAAGTAATATAGTATTAGTTTAATAGAAGTTTCCAAACTGAACTCTACTTACAAAATTTCACTAGGAAGATGCACAAACAAAAATTTCCTCGACTTACCTGCTTAGAAGTGAAATGGTTATCAGGCGTGCTTACATCATCTTGAAATATCGTGGATTGGTGCCATGAAAAGAATTATTAAAAGCCGGTGACTGAACCACAGGCTTTGATCCTTGGTTGCCTCTAGCCTTGTTTGATGCATCATCGTAATCATGAGACGTTCCTTGATTGCGAATCTGATTAAATGCACCTCTTGTGTTAGCAACAGGAGCACCATATAACGACTGATCAAACTGCTGTTGTACCAGTCCCGAGGAACGAGCCACCTGCCCATGATCATGTGAAAACATAGGTCCATTGGCAGATCCATGCATAGAAGGAGATCCAGCATGCTGCGACCAATTCATATTGCCACCATGACCGCTTGTGAGGTATTTGGAACTTTTGGTTCACCTCCCATGTGCTCACCCGGCCAAAAAAAGTTGGATCCATCGTGAACGGGCATTCCATTGACAACAGATGGTAACTGCTCAGCTAACTGTCTCGCCAACGCGGGCGGAATGTTCATCGGATTCTGCTGTTGTTGTAGTAGCTGAATTTGACGCTGTCTCTGAAGCTCCTGCAATCGACTAAGCATAAGATTTTGTTGCCATACCGGCAAGTCATTAAGCCCTGGCTGCTGCTGCTGCCTTGACTGAGGTTGTGACCCGCCAACCTGCTGACCCCTCATGAGTGGCTGCCCACCATGGAAATTTCTAGAAGCTTCAGCAGCTTCCAGCCTTCCTGAGTCTCTATTCATGACAGCATTTCCTTGCTGTGGTTCAAGAACAAAAAAAGCTTCCAGATGTTAGATTATGGCTATGGCTATCAAGTAGACGTCACTCATAAAAACCTCAACTTCTGCTTAATCTCTCTTAGCTAAAAATCCTGATGTTCACGTGTGAAGCCCTTCAAACTCACCTGCTGGTTTCTCAATTGGTTCTTCGCAAACTCAGTCCTGGAAGTCAACTGTGTAAGATTTGAACCAAGGGGAATTCGTGGAGGAGTGCCACTTCCTCTTTCAGTATCTGCCAACACCAAGTACAAGCTAAAAGAGTAAGAGACATTTGAGCAGAATGGATAGTCAAACTAAATACAAATATTCATTGAAGGCTCTAGCAGCAACAGAAAAAAATATAGACATAATTGACTAGAAAACTTAATGAATTGGAATCAAAGTTCATCACCTGATTGTTGTACACCGTAAGTCTTTAGATTGGAAGCAAGCTGGGTTCCAACTTGTCTCTGGCTTCCAACCCACAAGTTGCTATTTGGCAACGGCCAATTGCCACCTGGAACTTGAGATTGATGCTGTCCCTGGACAAGTTGTCTTGCTCAAAGAAATTGTGGACCTTGTCTGCGACTTCGTTACCAGGCATAGATAACCTAGACCACAGGTCATTTACAACAGTTCTTTTACTTGGAAAATATTTACCTAAAAGAGAACATGAGAAATGAGAGGTCAAAGTTTTCTCGTTACACAACTCTTATCAAATTGCATTGATTCAGAGGACCCAATAAGTATGTAACTTGATGTGTAAACAGACTCCTCAAAATCTGATTTGCTGCTTATTATGCTCAGTACATATTAATGGCATGCATGTACCACTGCCTAAACCTCTTCCTGCAAAAGATCGAAGAAATGAATTAAAACGACTCAAAATCATGGAGTAATAACCAAATATGATCACAATGAGGCAGAACCCTCAATAGTTACCATCATCAACAGCATGCAGAGTCCTTGATAACCAATTCATAAAATTGTAAATAGCATCATTAGGTAAGAATCTAATTCCTCAAGTGGCATCATTACGTTTAAGAATCTAATTCATAAAATTGTAACTAGCATCATTAGATATATTTTTATACATACCCAAGGAAACCCAAAATTAGCTGGTGGTACAGTCGAATATTAGGGGAAAACATAAGAATTCACCAAACTATAGTTCCCCCAAACATGAGTATATTAACCATATGGACTGCAGATAGTCGCATTCCATTTTTTGCCTTTGAGTCAATGTTCCAGCTACAGATAGCAATCAAACATAAAAATACTGAAACTCACTACATCGAGCCATGCAAACATGTGTACAATTAGCTGATTCTAGACAGAGCAAATACAAATTTGGGTAAATGCAAAAGCATGGAAAACCTAATAAAATAATTAGTTTAGTGAGCCTTTGACTAAAGCTAGGGTACACATAGAGATAAACAGAGTTTAAAACCACAGGATATACCAGCAACATTACACCGAGTTAGAGCTTTAAGCAAGGAAATGCACCTTTAACTTGGGAAAATTTGCTGACAGTCTTCTAAGTTGAAGGATGGACAAACCGTAGAACTATTAACCTTTGAGTTTTTGAAAGACAGAACATTATGTTATCTTTCCACAAACAAACAATTCCCAAAAACGTTGCCAATAAATGCTTATTTAACGGATAGTACTAATTAAGCAACACGTTCAGCACTAAATAAATGACAAGTTTAGTCGGTGTTCATTGAACATTCCACTTCAAGATTTCAACAAAAACCAATATGTGTGTTACCATAAATGAAATGAAAAACACAGCACACCACGTGTGATGCTTTGATTGTGACTAAGTTAATCATAACATTTTCATTTCATAAAACCCAGTGAACCACATCTCCTAAAGAATACACTTTTCAGTTCAGGATTACCCCCATTCAAGAATCAAACCACATCAAGACAACAAATAACACTCATTTTCAAAACACTAGCTCAAACAACCTCAACATACAAAACCCTACTACTCCACACTCATCTACCACTCAAATTATCAAATCCAAAAATCTCCACCTACCAACCCTAAAAACATCATTTCTACTAAAATTCCAACTCAAATTCATGACATAATCAAACAAAAACAAGCTAAGAAAATGTTCATTCCAAACCAAAATGAAACCAAAACCCTAAAATCAACTTACTCCAACAACTGATGATAAAAGAAAATTAGGGTTTCAAGAAATGTACAAACTTACTTGGTTAATGAAGTTGACAGAAATGGAGATCGAAATCGGTGTACTGTAAATTAGGGTTTGAGAAGTCGAAATGGTTTTGTTGCGAGGAGTTTAATTTTAGACGGCTTTTGTTGAGGGAGGAGGAAAGGGGAAAGAAAGATAAAGTTAGATTGAAAATAGTGTTAAATTTTCAACGAACTGATATCGGAGAAAAAAATGAAATGAAAGAGACACAGGTCTGGAACCGAACCTATGCTTTGGTTGCAAATATGAGATTGGTTAGGTTCCGAACCTGGTAAGATTTGAGATATGTATCGTGTACAAATGGGAGCACTAGATTAATTGCCGACGTGTTTCGAGACTCTTTGTACAATATGAAGTTAATTACAGTTTTTCTGTTTTTAGTTAAGAAGTACTTTTCTTGTACTTTGGTTACACTTTACCCCCTTTTTGTAAGGGAGTTACGTCAACATGGCCAGCCAGAGAGACAGGACACGGGCGGACAGGGGCCAGAGTTAGGACTGACGGCTGCTTGGATGATACGTGGGTTTAACAGTATCTGTTTTGAGAAAATTGTACTCAGTTTGGTTAACAAAAAACAATCGTCAAATTAAATAATATATCAGCATGCATTTAATTATACTCGGATGGGAAGAGATGTTAATTACACATACATTTATGTGGCAAATGGGTTCGTAATTTATGACTAATTTAATTTGGTCACGAGTTTTTTTTTAGTTCTAAGATCATTTTACTCCCTCCATCTCTAATATAAAGGCGGAGAAGTTAAATTCTTTAGTCTGAATAGATAGGCATAAAACCAATTCCAATATGGTTTCTTCCGTATTTATTCTTATTAAAGAGTATGACATTAACAAGCTTAGTTAATGTTTTTGGTAATTCCCAAAAAGAATTATACTATTTTAATATTTTAGTGGGATAAAAACTCTTATCTTATTGATATTTTCCATGTTTCCTAGACAAATATATTGGAATTGATGAGGGTAAATCAGGCAACATTAGAGAAATTTATAAAAACAAAAAAAAAACTTATTCTAAGAGAATTCTACTTCTCCGCCTATATATAGGAGACGGAGGGAGTAATAATTAAGAAGATCTAGCATAATTAGTTTAAATATGTCATTTTTTAGACCTGAAGTTATTTGGAAGCGCACTTTTGTTGTCCTAAATTTACCTAAATCTTATTCCATCTAATCCCAATAAATGATTCGTAATCTTCGAAAAAACTGTTTTAATCCATTTATTTCAAGAGATATTTTGTAAAAGGGTCGGATGTTTAGTGTCTAATTAGGGTCTGGGTCCTAGAAGATGCAGTTGATGCGATAGGGTCGTCGACTGACTTTGACCGTCAATTTTTTTACCAAAATATCCTTGTCAAAATATTAAATCACATTATATCTTAACAGCAGTTAAAAGCGTCACCGGAAAAAAAAATTAACAGAGACATTCCGTCGAACACTTTGACTATTTATATCTTCACATAAAGTTCGACATTAATATACATATCCAGAATTAATTTCTCGGAGAAAAATACAAACCAAGATTTTGGTATTTATTGTTTATGAAACGAAATCAGAAGTGATTCCCTAAATTACCGTGGGAATCAATAAATCGAAGCGTATACAAATTCATGAGGATAAAAAAGAAAATATAAAGAGTGAAAAGAAGGCATACCACCATCGTTGATGAATGACATTCTGAGAGTTTTTCTTAGCATATCAAGTTGTTTAGAGAAATTTAAAAAGATGGCGGTGTAGATAATTTAAACCAGTAAAGAGGGGAAGGAATCAGTTGTTACTTTCACCATTAAGAGTGAGTAATTCCTAATTTAAAAAACGAATGAAAATCGTCAGAGAATTTTTAGAATTGGGGATTTTTTTTTATTATTTTTTTTGTGTGTGTGGTGAGGGAGCTGTGAAATATTCCCAGAGATCAACAAATGAAATATAATGTTCTTCAAGAGCACCAACAAAAGCTTTAACGATAATTACAGTAGTTGCAGCAGCAATCGATTGTAACTCTGTGGTTGACAAGAAGTTTTGAGATACATGAATTCAGGGAAGAAGATGGATAAGGACGAAAAAGATACAACGTTTGACATTATATAAGCGATAAACGGAAGTCATTTGGTGGTCAAGGTTTTCTGTAAAATTAAAAATTCAGCTAACGTTCTTTTAACGGTCTCCGGTTGGTCAATGACCCTATCACATCAACTATATCTTCTTCGACCCAGACCCTAATTAGGCGCTAAACATCCGACCCTTTTACCAAATATCTCTTATTTCAACCATGTCCCTTTTTAGTGTTGTAGGAATAATTTTACCACATCTTTTGACGCACATCACGGGGTAGAGAAGGAATCTCCAGAAAAACAATGGTCGCATCACGAGCAAATCATAATGATGAGAACGATAACAAAGATGCAAGAATACAAGGAAAACGAAGTGATGTTGATCACCTACTTCAAGAAGGACTTGAAACGTCAATTTCAACAACGATGTTAGGATATCCCTGCAAGAAATTATCCCCACGAGATAAGCAGAGGAAATTGTTGCGCACGTATTACAACTTCCCCTTTAAGCGGAAGTATCAATCTGAACAAATATCCAAGAAATTTTGATAAATATTAGACAAATATTTAAGTCCGTGTCGAAACTTCCTTATCAATATAGGCTTTCGTTTAAAATCGCGTATTTCGTAAATGCATAGCATCTAAGTAACTTATCAATGCAGTTTCTAAAGTGGTTGGCAAAACATTTTGGTTGTTCCAAAAAAAAAATGGTAAAATTAGAGTGTGTATTGATTTTACAAACTGAACAAAGCATGTCTTCCCTACTTGTTACCCATAGTTATAAATCTCGCCGATGCCACTTCATGATATGATAGATAGTCTTTTATGGAAGGGTATTCAATACATAAAGATAATGAAGAACATATCGCGTTCGTGACATATAAAGGGTTTTAATGTTATCTCATTATGTTATTCGGTATAAAAGACACAAAGCTAACTTATCAACGTCTAGTAAACAAACTTTTTAAAGATATGATAGGGAAAACCATAAAAGTTTACATCAACGATTTGTAAAATCCAAGCAAAATTTGTCTCATCTCTTGGACCTCAAGAAAACATTCGCGCGACTGAATCAATATAGAATATGTAAAAGAGGGCGTACCAAGTACACCATTAAATTTTAATTCGGAAACCTGTATGGACAAGCTTGTCATGATCAGTAGCACAAATCAACACTTAAGGATCTGATACCTGTTATTATGACAAGTTCAACTTGGATGATCTCAAAAATCAATATTCAAGCAATAACCTATGTGTGTGAACTATTACATAACTGAATTCCAACAAAAACAAGTCTTGTGATCTTTCTTCAAGGTAACAAACTCAAAAATAACTCTTGGAGGTTTTATATAGTTTTGTTGGCTTAAAACTGTCTAGGTTATTATAACATACTCCTTGCTATATTTCAATTATAAATATAAACAATGTAGTGCGGGGAAAAAAATAACAAAAGGCACCAAAAAATTTGTTAGCGAGGAAAACTGTAAAGCAGAAAAACCCCGGGACCTAGTCCATAACTTGAGCACCACATTGTATTAAGCCGCTACAAGAGCTAGCCACACTTTGGACTGAAATTATTTGATACCGAATCGACCCCTACGAGCAATTCGGCTTCAGTTGTGCACCTTTACATCTATTGGATCTCGCAAGACCCTGTGCAACACGATTCCCTAGCTTACGTCCTTTATAGTTATATGAGTTGCCTTAACCTGAATAGAGACTTTTATGACTATTCAGCTTCTAACAAAAAGCCTATTTTATTTCCATCAGAAATATATTCAATCAAAGTAATGGAAATCTATATGCTTATGAGGGATATTTAAGAAAAGAAGCTATCAAGCAAAACTCAAGATTAGGTTGAACTTATTATCTTAAAAATTTATAGAGATGCCTAATCAAATATACCTCACAAGAACAATCTAAATAAATCAAATCAGAAGTATTTTAGATATTTATATGTAGAATCACAAAGTATGAGACGAATAGAAATTTTTATGAATCAAGTTTCTGATCTAAAGTCTCGAGAACTTAGAAGATTGATAAGAACAAAATCCGGGTAACAAGAAGTATCAGGTAAAAAATATTCTGACCGGGCTTCACGAAACCCCTAATGAAGTCTTTTAAAGTCGTAAACCTAATACAGTTTCATAGAGTAGACTAGTCTCAAAGAACAAAACTTAGGTTTTTATAGGACGATTCTAGTCTGCAACTAGGACGCATAAGTGTCGGGATTGAGTTTTTAGCGTGTGGGGAGTCCTCTTTATTAGAGCATTGATCGGTCGAACTTGCAAGTTTTGATACCACAAGCTTGTTGTCGATGTTAGATTCACAAAACTATATCTTGAGTTCTGGTATACTAAAGTCAAGTCTTGGACTAGGATTAGAATATGGAAGTTGAGTATCAGAAATCACCGGATACCCTTGAATACTGAAGACTATAGAACAAACGAAGATATCTAAGAGGACATCATCAACAAAGGTATGTAGATACTGATTTCATTTGGAACTCTTGTTTAACTCTACCTTTTTAATCTATTGAAATGAGTCCTCACTCTATGGAATAATTTATATGATGGTAAATATACATAACGTATGCGCTCGAGGATATTTGAGCCCAAGAAAATAGTGATAATGATGAGTGCTAAAAAGTGCATATTTCTATATATTTTTGTTGGCATTTAACTCATCTTTTGTGCATTAATTCTACATTTTATCCCATATTCTGTATTTTCATTGTTTTCAAGAATAAATATTTTTATTAATTAATTTTGCATTTTTAGGTAATAAATAAAGTTAGATGAATTGCGGAGCGGAAAAGAGCTGAAGAGTAATGAAAAGCCGGAAGAATTACGCAAGGAAGCCGCAAAGAATGGAGCGCAAGACCAAAAAGCTAGGAATGGGCTCAAGAAGGAAGAATTGTTCTTAAAGAAGATATGGGCTTGGCATACCCAAGGCCCAAAACCCTTACCCAAACCCATTTTCTATATCCATACCCGCCTCCATTCTCAGCCGTTAGATCGGATCCATCTCATTATCCAATGGTCGCTTCTTCATCGTTCATCAAAATCTGAAGTCCCTGAAAAACACCATAGTACCTAAATTCCAAGCCTTCAGATTAGATCACATTTAGATCCTACGGTCGCTTCTTTGCCTGCTCATCAAATCTCGATACTTCCTCTTAACACTACAACACCTAACCTCGATCTTCGCCGTCAGTTTTGATGTATCTCGTCATCCAACGGTCTCCCCTCATCCATTTCAATCGCGCCGTTGGATCATTCCATCATCCTATAATCCTACGGTCCAGCTTTGCGAAACATCAAAATCCTCTACACCTTCTCAACACCCTAGTACCTAATATCTATACCCGCAAAACAAACAGCCCCTTCCTCAAACCCCATCGACTCCATCTTCTCTTCCCCCCCTCTCTGCAACAGAACCACCATCCCCTGCCGTACCACCACCTACTCCACTTCCACAACCACCACTACCTACTCCTCTACCACCACCACACCTCCACCATCATCACCCCTACCTTCCTACAGCTATTACCCATCTTTATAGCCCCCTAATTCGTCAATTTATCCCCTGCCGAAACCCTAGGTGAGTGGTTGACGAATTAGTGAAGCTAGAAAAGCAATTGAAGGCATGGAGAGGAGCAGGAGACCGAGGAGAGGAATGGGTTGAAGAGGGAAGCGTCAAATCGCAGGTTTGGTAAGAAAAATCCCTAACCCTAATTTTTCTGATTTGGGAACTTTTTGGGGGAAATCAATTGTACGTCTAATTGAAGCATGGGTTGGTTGATTGGGTTGTTATCAGTGTGTTAGGTGAGTGAATTTTGGATTTTTGGGTACACCCTAGCTTCACTGATTTTGGGGATTTTTCTTATATGTAACTATAAATAGAGTTGTGATGTGTGTGAAAGGGGTTATGCCTGGATTAGCCAGAGCACCACCTCAGAGGCCTGGACTAGCCAGTGCCCTCAATTATCCATGTTCTGTGAATTTCTATATAGTTCTTAATTCAATTAATTTCCATTTCAAATGTTAATTATGTTTATCATGTTTTTGTAATTGCTCACCATGGTGTGTTGTTTGAATTACCTTGTATGATGTTTATTGTTGTTCACAAGATTAGCATGAGCTAAGTTGCACTGGCTAAGGCTCAGATGAAGCCTAGTGCACTGTTTAAATGATGAATTGCTAGGATAGTCGTCTTAATGCTTGTCTTGCTTGAGTAATGGGAAGAAGTCAGTGCTCTGATATGCCTGTGATTGGCTGTGCTGTCAAAAGACAGTCAATACTAGGGGCATATCAGTGAGCAAGATGATTCTCCTCCCATTCTAATGTATGTTTAAGATCCTAATTTCAACCTAGAATTGCATTGCTTGATTAGGACACAAGGTGGATTCTAAGCCCTTAGCTTAACCACAATCCCTTTTACAGTCACTTATAAATTCAATTCTGTTTTGCTCCCTGCTCAGCTAAATTTCTTAGCTATCTTGCTGTTTATTTCTTGTATTTTGAAGCTTGCTGTGCACTGAAATCAGTGCACTGCCTTCCCTGCCCTTGGCTCATAGCCTTGGTTCCTTGCTGTTTTACCATCTCTGTTTCACTGTCACTGCAACCTTGTGACCTTGCATTTAGTTTTGCATCAATTATCAGCATAGTGAAACTTCATAACACCCCAAGTCCCTGTGGAATGACCCTGTTCTTGCACACAAGCTACAACTGACCCTGTGCACTTGCAGGTATCACTGTAGGCTGTCTTTTGCTCTTATTTTATACATATCCCAAAGCCTACCAAGTTTTGGCGCCGCTGCCGGGGACTTGGCGCTGTGTGTTGATTTGTTCTTTGCTGTTTTGTTGCATTCACTTTCATCTTCATATTTGCATCATAGTTCATTGCATTTGCATCTTTCCCTGCATTGCATACTCATTTGCATATTGTTCACTTACATTCCTGCATCATAGCTTGGATCTTTACTCACTTTTTGTTTTGAGCCAACAGGTGTTGCTGCTGCTGCTTCCTGTTGCTGCTGCCAGCCTCTGCAGCTGTGCTGCTGCTGAGCTTGCCACTTACTGCTGCCTGCTGTGCTCCTGAACTGTGGAGCTGTTGCTCCTCTGGTGCTCTTGTTTGTTGCTGCAGCTGTGCTGCTGCTTTCTTCTTCTCCCTGCTGCTGCTGCTACTTCTTCCTGCTGCTGCTGGTGCTTGGGCCATTGCTACAGCCAGCCTCTGGTGCTGCTGTTGTTTCTTGCTGGTCTGAGCTTGTGCTGAGAGCCAAAGCCCAACTGGGCTGTAAGCTGCAGAAGGAGAGGAAATTGAACCAAGCCCAACTGGGCCTTGAGTGTTGAAGCCAAAGCTTAGGATGATCCAAAGCCCAACTGGGCTTTTGCAACCAAACTGAGCAGCTGGGCTGTGCTTCAAAGGTAGGCCTAAACCCATTAAGAGAACCCAACCTGTGGGCTTCCATTTTTAATCTGTGGGCTTGTAATAATTTTTTTTTTATTTTAATTTTATTTCTTTCTTTATTTGGAATTGTAATAATTTTAGTTTTATTTTTATTTTCTTTTTTTTGGGTTTGTAATAATAGTTTTATTTTTATTTCTTTCTTTATTTGGGCTTGTAATTTAGTTGTTTGTTAGGCTTGTAGTTTCTTTTTAAAATTTGGGCTTCAAACCCAACCCAAAAAAAAAAAAAAATATTTGCTCCTTATTTCAAAAATCAAAATTTTCCCAAAAATCCAAACCCATTAAACCAAATATTTTCCCCAAAAAATCCAAACCCATTAAAACCAAATAGTGGGCTTTGTGTCTTTTCAATATGGGCCAACCTCGTGCTCTCCATGAATACATGTATCCGACAATAAAAATTCCATTATCATGTATTGTATTACCTCAAACCAATAACCCTTTTAAAATAAATGCAAGCATGATACAAATACTTCCTATATTTCGAGGGTTCGATTCTGAGAACCCCTATACTCATGTAAGAGAGTTTGAACAAATTTGTCGGACTATGCAACCTGATCATATGTCCGAAGACTCTTTGAAATTGCGTTTGTTTACATTTTCTCTAAAGGAAAGGGCCAAAACATGGTTTTACGGTTTGAGACCACAATCAATCAACACTTGGGACCAACTCACAGATCTATTTTTCAAAAAATTCTTTCCACATCATAGGACCATCGCTATTCGTCAAAGTATCAATTGTTTTGTCCAATTGGATGAGGAAACTGTTTTTGACTATTTTGAACGTTTTAATGATTTGTTGAGCGAATGTCCACACCATGGATTTGAGAAGTGGAGACTTGTCACTATCCTCTATGAGGGACTAGACTTTAAATCTCGAGCCATGGTTGAGTGTATGTGTAATGGTGAATTTCTTGATAAAACTGTGGATGATGCATGTAAATTTTTAGCTGAGATTGCAGAGAAAACCCGTCACTGGGAATCCATTAGGGAAACTGAGACACTGTCACATGATATAGGTGGTAATGAATTGAACTTTGGAAATATCATGTCTAGTCCTTCTCATGTGTATGATATTGAATATGAACCTAATCTAGAGGAACATGAGTTGACTAATGACACCATAACTGCTAATAGGGACAAGTATGCATATTACTATGATGATGATGATGATGTTATGTTAGAAGAACATGTCTATACTGAAAATGTTGTGGAACCTTTGGTTTCAAATACATTAGGCTTTTCTGCCCCGACCTTCATGAATGATATTTCTTCTAGTATTTCATATGCATGTGATGTTGATACTGATTTAGATATTGTGCAATTATCCTGTGAAGAGCATGACTTAGGTAAATCTTCTGTTGACACTAATGATCCTATGCATGAAAACATAGTTGATGTGTCTGATTCCATACTTAAGCCACAATATATTGCTTCTGTTGATGATAATTTGAATATATTGGATAACCATGATTCTGAATTAGGACTTGTGCAAATTTTTTGTGATGATGAGCATGCTACACATCTTGAGTGTGACTCAGATAATGCTGATGTGACTGATAATATTGATACTCTTGATCTCATGCATGTGAGACGCTTAGATGTCACTTTCTTGCCTAAGTCACAATCTGATAGCCTTGCATCCTACCTAGATTTAGTTTGTCACAATATTGTCAAACCAATTTTCATGAGAATACCTAATCTAGGTCTGGAACTGTGTGCTTCCCAAGTCCTTTTGGACTATTTTGCTTCTAAGTATAACATTTGAGGAACCACAGTTGGAATTAGCATGTGTACCCGTCCCTAGCAAAGTTCATTTCGAGTTAGACCTTGTGCATGATGAACCCCCAAAACTGCGAGATTTTGTTTCCAAAATTTTATCCGTTGAAAAATCCAGGTTTGGGGGTAGCTCATTTTGTTTCACAGCTTCACTTGCATGCCTATCATATTATTATTGTGTGAAGCTGTTGAAACCTCTACACTTTGTCTTTTGGGTTGATCCTCAACTCTTTAGATTGTTAGTGTATGGTGAATTTTTGTATATAATCCAGTAGATAAAATTTCTTAAAAACCTTTTGTTCCTTTTGTATATTTTGCTAATCCAATATGATCTCGGCTGACATATGTTGGATTCTTGCCTTGAATAACGGAGTTCTAATATTGCTTTCGCCGAAATCGGGTATTCTCTTTCCTTTTTCTCTACTCAACATGATCCTCTTCATATGTTGTATTATAATTTTGTTCATATTTTGAAACATTGAGGACAATGTTTAGTTTAGGTTTGGGGGTGAAAAGTAGATACTTTGATAATATGCCATAGTTGAAAACAAGAACTCCTTCTTTTTGAAAAATGAAAAAATCAAAAAAAAAAATTAAAAATTGAAAAAAAAAAAAAAAAACATAAAAATGGAGCTCATTTACCTTGAAATGTTGACTCTTGTGCAAATATGTAATTATTAGGAGTCTTAGTCTAGATATTTAGGCACCCTGATTCTAGCACAATTCACATAGTGATAAGAAACTTGCACGCGCACGATCTACCAATACATGTATAGCCTCGATCTTCAAGGTGTTTGATAGGAAGTCACGATTGCCAATCACTTTAGAATACTGAACGAAACTTGACTAGCTTGTTCTTTGGTTGGTTGGGATAGAAGGTGGAGGTTACATTAAGAAAACAACCATCGAATTTAACTGGGTGCATCAAAAAGGGCTACCTCTTGCAAAGTGTCATGTAATTTTTGTTTCCTTTTTTGTATGTATCAAAACTGTTTCCTTATCAAAAAAAAAAAAAAAAAAAGCGATGTATATATTCAGAAAAAAAATATCAAAAAAAAAAAAAAAAAATCAAGTATTTATCAATTCCATCCTCTTTGTTCCAAAAATAAAAGAGAGTAGTCAATGTAAATAAGAGTCATGTAAAGAGTCATTTTGTTGTTTCATTGTAATAAGCAAGGAAGGGTGTATGCCATTGATGTACAACGCGAGTAATTGTGAAATACCTCCAACTCATTCACAATTCTCGTAAAGTCCGGACAGCTAGCTAGATTTCGACCTTGGTTCTTAGCCTGAGAAACTATCTCTTGGTGATTAGTAGTCATAACTTCAGATCTTTCTTTACACATGTGTAGATACACTTTACACTCTTATCACATGTCTTTTTTTGTTATCAGTGCTAGGATTGTGCCTTTGATAGCTAGATTGACATCTCCATTTTGCTGTGAGCTTAAACTGACTTGCACATGTCACATTTGATGGAATCTGAGCTTATATTTTGACCTAGAACTTTGTAGGTACGTTCTAAGCAAACCTTCACGAGACTTCACTCGTCCACTAGGGACACTTAGTGGTTTAAAAGGCTTAGTGCATACGCTAAATGCATTCGAGAGACCAACGACAGTGGTATAGTTAGGATTTCCTTAGTTTTGTTTTACTTGAGGACAAGTAAAATTCAGGTTTGGGGGTATTTGATGAGTGCTAAAAAGTGCATATTTCTATATATTTTTGTTGGCATTTAACTCATCTTTTGTGCATTAATTCTACATTTTATCCCATATTCTGTATTTTCATTGTTTTCAAGAATAAATATTTTTATTAATTAATTTTGCATTTTTAGGTAATAAATAAAGTTAGATGAATTGCGGAGCGGAAAAGAGCTGAAGAGTAATGAAAAGCCGGAAGAATTACGCAAGGAAGCCGCAAAGAATGGAGCGCAAGACCAAAAAGCTAGGAATGGGCTCAAGAAGGAAGAATTGTTCTTAAAGAAGATATGGGCTTGGCATACCCAAGGCCCAAAACCCTTACCCAAACCCATTTTCTATATCCATACCCGCCTCCATTCTCAGCCGTTAGATCGGATCCATCTCATTATCCAATGGTCGCTTCTTCATCGTTCATCAAAATCTGAAGTCCCTGAAAAACACCATAGTACCTAAATTCCAAGCCTTCAGATTAAATCACATTTAGATCCTACGGTCGCTTCTTTGCCTGCTCATCAAATCTCGATACTTCCTCTTAACACTACAACACCTAACCTCGATCTTCGCCGTCAGTTTTGATGTATCTCGTCATCCAACGGTCTCCCCTCATCCATTTCAATCGCGTCGTTGGATCATTCCATCATCCTATAATCCTACGGTCCAGCTTTGCGAAACATCAAAATCCTCTACACCTTCTCAACACCCTAGTACCTAATATCTATACCCGCAAAACAAACAGCCCCTTCCTCAAACCCCATCGACTCCATCTTCTCTTCCCCCCCTCTCTGCAACAGAACCACCATCCCCTGCCGTACCACCACCTACTCCACTTCCACAACCACCACTACCTACTCCTCTACCACCACCACACCTCCACCATCATCACCCCTACCTTCCTACAGCTATTACCCATCTTTATAGCCCCCTAATTCGTCAATTTCTCCCCTGCCGAAACCCTAGGTGAGTGGTTGACGAATTAGTGAAGCTAGAAAAGCAATTGAAGGCATGGAGAGGAGCAGGAGACCGAGGAGAGGAATGGGTTGAAGAGGGAAGCGTCAAATCGCAGGTTTGGTAAGAAAAATCCCTAACCCTAATTTTTCTGATTTGGGAACTTTTTGGGGGAAATCAATTGTACGTCTAATTGAAGCATGGGTTGGTTGATTGGGTTGTTATCAGTGTGTTAGGTGAGTGAATTTTGGATTTTTGGGTACACCCTAGCTTCACTGATTTTTGGGGATTTTTCTTATATGTAACTATAAATAGAGTTGTGATGTGTGTGAAAGGGGTTATGCCTGGATTATCCAGAGCACCACCTCAGAGGCCTGGACTAGCCAGTGCCCTCAATTATCCATGTTCTGTGAATTTCTATTATAGTTCTTAATTCAGTTAATTTCCATTTCAAATGTTAATTATGTTTATCATGTTTTTGTAATTGCTCACCATGTGTGTGTTGTTTGAATTACCTTGTATGATGTTTATTGTTGTTCACAAGATTAGCATGAGCTAAGTTGCACTGGTTAAGGCTCAGATGAAGCCTAGTGCACTGTTAAATGATGAATTGCTAGGATAGTCGTCTTAATGCTTGTCTTGCTTGAGTAATGGGAAGAAGTCAGTGCTCTGATATGCCTGTGATTGGCTGTGCTGTCAAAAGACAGTCAATACTAGGGGCATATCAGTGAGCAAGCTGATTCTCCTCCCATTCTAATGTATGCTTAAGATCCTAATTTCAACCTAGAATTGCATTGCTTGATTAGGACACAAGGTGGATTCTAAGCCCTTAGCTTAACCACAAATCCCTTTTACAGTCACTTATAAATTCAATTCTGTTTTGCTCCCTGCTCAGCTAAATTTCTTAGCTATCTTGCTGTTTATTTCTTGTATTTTGAAGCTTGCTGTGCACTGAAATCAGTGCACTGCCTTCCCTGCCCTTGGCTCATAGCCTTGGTTCCTTGCTGTTTTACCATCTCTGTTTCACTGTCACTGCAACCTTGTGACCTTGCATTTAGTTTTGCATCAATTATCAACATAGTGAAACTTCATAACACCCCAAGTCCCTGTGGAATGACCCTGTTCTTGCACACAAGCTACAACTGACCCTGTGCACTTGCAGGTATCACTGTAGGCTGTCTTTTGCTCTTATTTTATACATATCCCAAAGCCTACCAGATAATGACCTTGATACCTGAGGTCCTCATGTTCTAGTGGATGAGCATACAAATCCAACGAGCCAAGAATTACTCAATCCTGAGTTGTGAGTGATAATATGTGTTGCAGTTCGTGAATATGAAATAGTCCAGCAGTTCGTGAATATGAAACAGTCCACAAACTGTTTGTAACGGTTCACAGACTAAACCGTAAAAACATGATGGATTTTTCAGTCAAGTTTTTGATATTTCCTCTTTTAGGCAGGATGTCTATTCTTCCACATATAATTAATTTCCATACTAAAGTGTGTGTGATGTTTTAAACTTCGTCCTAAGTTAAATTAAGATTTATCTTATTTAATTAAGAGACAATTACAAAAATACAATATACGCTAAGTAATTATTTATGCTAGAGTTGTAACTTAGGAAAAACTCTCAAAATAAGGAGAGTCTTGAAAAAAGAAAATTGTTAGAGCATAACTCAGTTGAACTCACCAAACGTTGGTATGTCAAGTTTGGTTGTCATATTTTAGTATCAAAACTCATTTAGAGTCGGTTGATTATATATTAGAGTCAACTTCGTTTAGGTTAGACTAGAAAGTATAGGAATGTTGAGATATACAAGTATTACTTTAAAGACCTGAATAATGTGAAGAAGTAACGAACTACAACAACGACATCATCCTTCCACTTGAGGTTAGTGTTAGAGCACTGCTCGGTCGAACTCGCATGCGATGCTATATCAAGCATGTTTTTCAATGTTAGTGATTAAAACTATTGTTAGATCACTGCTCGGTCGAACTCGTATGCGTTGTTATATCAAGCATGTTTGTCAATATTAGTGATCAAAACTATAAGTCTTGATTTCTAGTATACTATAGCTAAGTCTTGTACTAGGATAGAAAGTGTAGTTGAGCTCAAGAACTCCATGGCGATCATCATACAAGACGAAGCACTACTCAAAGAACTGGTGGAACTTCATCGACTAAAAGGTATGTGGAGACTTGAACTTATATGTCACTCAAAAGTCTATCTACTATATCTCCTATCTTGAGACAAAAGTCGTTTTGCTATATAGACTTTGATTATACACATTTGCTATTTCGAGCCGAGTTTATCTCGCTTATCTATCTCTCGAAATATGTGTTGGTAAGCTTTCGCTTTGGCCGAGTTCATCTTTACCTAGTGACGAAAGTCATATTATGTTTCAATTGCTTGAAAATGGCTTTGGCGAAAAATAGTTTGTGAACTACAACTATATAAAGTCCTCTAAGAATGTTTCAATGATTGAAATGAGAGTTTAGATTATATAACCCTTGTTGGATATAAGCATTGTATGGTAACACATATGTGTATAAGTCATTATTCCTTGAACTAAAGTATGCGTACTTTGCTGCTCAGGAAAACCGGTACAGAGTCCGCGAACCCAGTCCGCGAACTGTCGGAGGTTCTCTTCCTGAGAAAATCTGCTGGAGTTTGTAAACCATTTACAAACTTATATAAACTAAAGAATGCAAGTTTGCAAACCGTGGCTATAAAGTTCATGAATCGATTCGAGTGAATCAAATCGTTTTTGCTTCAATTGTGTCTTGTATATTTCTATAAGATATAAGCAATCAAACTACTCTTTAACTAGTTCATTTGAGTCCTTTGAACTAGTTATGGTAAAGAAGAATATGGTTGATATGAAAGTGCTCATATGGATAACCAATTGGTTAACTATTGTTGAACCAACGAATGTACATGTTTGGGTACGGTTACACATACCTAAAATCGTGCATTTCATTTGTGTGTCACAAGCTAAGTTTTCGATCTAACGGTTCAAAGATATTAGCTTGAATCTAATCAGGCTTTCATCTAACGGTGAATATTGAATTCTTTGTTACTAAGCTAACATTGATTGCAAACCCTGATTTGAAAGATTATATAAGGGATAACTCTAGCAACTTGGAAACCTAATCCCCACACCTCCTATGTGATACTAGTTGTATAAGCTAAAGTCGACTCTCCCTTAACCTTAGGTTTCTATGGATACCATGTAGGTTAACGACTTGAAGACTTCATTGGGATTGTGAAGCCGGACCGATACTACTTTCTCGTAGTTGTGTGATATGATCTTGCAGTTTCTATCGTACGAGTACAATCGTAAAGATTCGCTTGAGATTGATATCTCCGATAGGAAAGATATAAAAGTAATCACAAACATCTTTGTCTCATCATTTGTGATTCCACAGTATCTTCTTTCGCCATGTCGATTAAGATTAATGTGAGGTTATTGATAATACTGAGCTGTTCTTCGAGAATATAAGTCTGGTTTATCAATTGGTTCCCGTTCACCTTGATTTAACAAAAGACGGAACAAAACTCGTAGGTATTTCTGTGGGAGACAGATTTATCTATAACCATAGACTTTTCTGTGTAATACAATTTTGTTTATTAAAGTCTTCGATTTTGGGTCGTAGCAACTCTTAGTTGTGGGTGAGATCAGCTAAGGGAATCAAGCGCGTAGTATCCTGCTGGGATCAGAGACGTAGGAGCATAATTGTACCTTGGATCAGTGTGAGATTGATTGGGGTTCAACTATGGTCCAGACCAAAGTTAGTTTGTAGTAGGCTAGTGTCTGTAGCGGCTTAATACAATGTGTGTTCAATCTGACTAGGTCCCGGGGTTTTTCTGCATTTGTGGTTTCCTCGTTAACAAAAGTTCTGGTGTCTGTGTTATTTTTTTTTCCCATTATATCTTTTTATATAATTGAAATATCACAGGTTGTGCGTTTGAATCAATCAATTAGAATATCCAACCTTTGGTTGTTGATTTACATTGATTGGTACTTGAACATTGGTCTTTGTTACCGTTCAAGTGATTTCTCTTATATTCAATTAGACTCACAGATTTCTATTTTCTTGAGTAAGAATTGAATCGTGAAAGAGAAATATAACTCTTTGATATACTTTATGAAGATTGAGTCTAGTTGATTCTCTTGAAAGTATATTGGAGTTAGTCCATACAGATTGCTAAGCGAAATATTGGGTGTGGTTGTCGTACCCCCACTTTTTCAATTGGTATCAGAGAAAGCAAACACGTTTAAAGACCTTACAAGTATGTGTTTGTAGCAATCTGAATTTATGGACAGGATTTCTATCTCCATAAACGTACCACCAGTCTTCGATGGCTCTAACTACCTACGGTGGAAAATTGCTATGTGTGCTTTTCTTCAAGCTCGTGATTTTTAAACATGGTTACGTGTTGTTAATGGCTATGAACTTCCGGTTAATACATAAGGCGATGTACCTATACCGAAGGATATTGGTAGATACATACCAGAAGAAGTTCTTGCTACAAAGCAAAATTCTGACGGCTTAAATGCTATCGTACATGCCATTACCCCAGATCTTCAGCACCAGGTGACTATGTGCACAAATTCTAAAGAATCCTGGGATATCTTAGAAACCGTATTTGAAGGAAATACCAATGAGAAAGAATATAGACTTCAAAACCTAAGTTCTGATTGGGAAAACCTTCGTATGGCATATGAAGAAATGTTTGATGAGTTTAATCACAAAGTGTATGAAAATGTTAATGCATATTTTGCATTGGGTAAGACTATTCCTGAAAAGGAAATTGTGATGAAAATTCTCAGATCGCTGCCATCTAGATACGATTCTAAGAAGCATTCCATCGTTGAAGGAAATAATCTCGCAATGCTTTCTAGAAATACTCTGGTTGGGAAGCTAAAGATCTTTGATCATGAGCATACGTCCAAGTCTAGTAAGGATGTTGCTTTCAAAGCACTAATGAACACTAAATTACTTCATAAAAGTAAAAGTGTTTATATCTCTGAAGATGATCTTTCTGAGGCTGATTCATCAAATGAAGATCTTGACAAGTCAGTCTCGCTGATCACAAGACATTTTAGGGATCTTCTTTTGAAGAGAAGTAAACGGTGAGATAAATCCAAGTCGTCGGATAAACCTCATAATCGTATTCCTCCTAAAAATAGGGATATTGATGAAACTGATGACGAGGATATGCCTCAGTGCTTTAAGTTTAAAGGTTTTCGTCATTTTACAAATGAGTGTCCAAATCGAAAGAAATACACTGGGAACAAAGGTATTGCAACAACTCTTGGTGAAATGTCTGACAGCTATGATTCTAATGAAGACGAGAAATCAAGTGTTGTACTACTTTGTGAAAATATTGATTTTGATAACTGTAGCAATACATACATCAATCTTGATATTCTTTCAGAAGAAAACTCAACCAATGTGGAAGATAAAATTGACATTTCTATTGTAAACTCTGTGTATAATGTTCCAGGTTCTACTATGTGTCTTGCAACTTGCATGTCTCAGATGCGTGAACTATATGCTCATATTGTTCACTCAAAGGTCATGAATTATCAAAGTGTTACAAGCAAACACAAATTGAGACATGTCAACAAACTTCAACGAATAGCAAATCGTCTAGCAAACAAGCTTAAACTCGCTCAGAAGACCGCTGAGGTATGTAAGATTTTATCTTCGTTGAAGAAGTTAGTTTCTGAGGACAAAACAAGACCATTAGAGAAGAAAGTTTGGTCAAATCGTTTTGATAGACAGAGGTCTGTGGATTCCTCTCAAGAGGAACATGGTGTACAAATTGTTGTTCACTACAACACAACTTGATTGTGTTGATTTGTAATCTTGTCTCATGTCCCTGATCAAAAGAGACAAGGTTGTGCACCTCTCAGGAAAAGTTTGTTTTTCTTCTTGTTTTTTTTAATTCCCTGTCTATCTATAAAGGAGGGTTATTCTTGACAGTTTTACTCTCTCTATGGTTCAGAATTGTACGTGCACGAACCTGTTAAAAAGGTTGTGCAACCTTACATTCCTTTTTCCTTCCTTGGAACCTTTTTTATCTTGAGACTACTTGTTGAGTTTAAAATGTGATTTCCTCTCACAAACCCATACGTTTATGGATACTCCAAGCATTATGTCTTCTGATGGAAAAGATGTTAATATGATTGTCAAGCAGTCAACCATGAAGGAAAAAGAGAAATCTCCGTTATCTCCGACATTGAAAAGAAAAAGAAGGAATGTGAGGAAGCTAAGAGTTTTTCCTTCAAATTCTCAGAAGTTTTCTGATGTTCTTGAAGTGTTGACGGAGATGTGTAAGGATATTCAACAAATAAAGGCTTTTGTGTTCAGGACCCATGAGATTCAGAAGGCCCTGGTTCGACATTAGTCAAGAAGGTTTATTGATATTAACTCCTATTTTCATGAACCTTATGTCGCAACGGCTGTTGACGACAAGGAGTTCGGGGATGATAAAGAATTCTTCAAAGGTCTTAATGCCTAGAAAATCTTCTTATGAGAATTTTATTCTTGTGTTTTAGGAAGAATAACTAGAGTTTGGAATAACCATTATTGTGATTACACATATCTATGTCCAACGTTTCCATCTTCATGTTTTTAGGTTTATTTGTTTAAATTATAAAATTGTTTGGAAGATGATTTTTGTAGTATTAATCTTTATGGTTTATATATTGCAATTTGTTATGGGATATGTGTGTTTGCGTCCGTGAACTATGATTGTCACATACTTGTCAAAAGTTAAGTCTTTCGTATGTCGATATGCATGTATTGATAAAAGAATGAATGAACTTTTGACATTACAAAAGTTTGAAGCCTATTATGTCATGTTTTGATGGAAGATAGGATGTACTTTTGTTTACGAGGATTATGTCTATTGTATGCCATTGTGCAAATAGTGATTGAAAATAGAATGAATCCTTGTTTATTCCTCATTATTGATCTTCCCTGATCCATATTTTATGTATGTACTGTGTGGCTCCGTAAGTTCTCTTATGTCGAGCATTTCCGATTAGATTAATTATGGGTTTTCTTGTGGTTAATTTAATTGAGTATTTTTTGGATTCAAATTCATATTCGTATGTGATTTGTCATGTCCAAAGAAATCCTTCTTTTCTCTTAAAATTAAGGTCGATCTTGTTGTTCTTCCGGGAAAGACATTTTATGGGGGAGAGTTCTTAATTGAACTTGTGCTTAATTTCCAAATCTTTATGGGGAGTGCGGCTGTGGAATATTATAGGAGTTATCTTGTATCTTTATAAACTCCTTGATGAAAGCATTTAGCTTCGGCTTTATGATTGCATCTAAATAAGTTGATATGTGCTTGCTTTTGGTCAGGAAATGTCTCTATGAAAATTTTCATTAGGATCCCGTTTTCGTACCTTTGCCAATTTTATTGACAAAAAGGGGGAGAATTAATATGTAGTTCACACTACAAATACATATGGTTTTATGATCATTATGTAAGGGGGAGTGGTTTCCATGTGAGATGGAGTATTGACTAAGGGGGAGTGATACATATCACCATAGTATTGTTGTCGAAGTTGTGATACAATTTGAACTTTGATGATGTATAATAATACTATGATACTGTGTAACAATGATTGAGAATTCTTGTTTTCTCATTGTTATAGCTACGGATTTTCAACAACGATGATGCTAAACTTACAGCCTTTGGAATCATTGGAGTACTTGGAAGTGACGAAGATTTCGAGTAATGTTGAAGATTAGGCATGTGGAATAGGAGCCACAAAAGTTTATTTATCTATTTTTGTATTCCATATGTATTAATAGTTTTGTCAATAAAATTGACAAAGGGGGAGATTGTTAGAGCACTACTCAGTCGAACTCGCATGCGTTGCTATCTCAAGCATGTTTGTCAATGTTAGTGATCAAAACTATAAATCTTGATTTCTAGTATACTATAGCTAAGTCTCGGACTAGGATAGAAAGTGTAATTGAGCTCAAGAACTTTATGGGTATCATCATACAAGATGAAGAACTACTCAAGGAACTGGTGGAACTTCATCGACGAAAAGTTATGTGGAGACTTGAACTTATCTATCACTCAAAAGTCTATATACTCTATCTCCTATCTTTAGAAAAAAGTTGTTTGCTATATAAACTTTGATTATACATATTTTCTATTTCGAACCGAGTTTATCTCGCTTATCTATTTCTCGAAATATGTGTTGGTAAGCTTTCGCTTTGTCCAAGTTCATCGTTACCTAGTGACGAAAGTCATATTATGTTTCAATTACTTGAAAATGGCTTTGACGAAAAATAGTCTGTGAACAACAACTATATAACGTCCTGTAAGAATGTTTCAACGATTGAAATGAGAGTTTAGATTATATAACCATTGTTGCATATTTGCATTGTGTGGTAACACATATATGTATAAGTCTTATTCCTTGAACCAAAGTATGCGTACTTTGCTGCTCGGGAAAACCGGAACAGAGTCCGCGAACCCAGTCCGCATACTGTCGGAGGTTTTCTTCCCGAGAAAATCTGCTGGAGTTTGTAAACCATTTACAAACTTATTCCGGGTACTTAAGTCTGCGTACCTAGTCTGTGTACTTAGGTTGGTTATTTTATAAAAACAATTATTCGTGAAATTATATTTATATAAATTAAGGAATGCAAGTTTGCAAACCGTGGCTATAAAGTTCATTAATCGATTCGAGTGAATCAAATCGTTTTTGCTTCGATTGTGTCTTGTATACTTCTATAAGATCTAAGCAATTGAACAACTCTCTAACTAGTTCATTTGAGTCATTTGAACTAGTTATGGTAAATAAGAATATGGTTGATATGAAAGTGCTCATATGGCTAACCATTTGGTTAACTACTGTTGAACCAACGAATGTACATGTTTGGGTACGATTACACAAACCTAAAATCGTGCATTTCATTTGTGTGTAACAATCTAAGTTCTCGATCTAACAGTTGAAAGATATTAGCTTGAATCTAATCAGTTTTTCATCTAACGGTGGATATTGAATACTTTGTTACTAAGCTAACATTGATTGCAAACCCTGATTTGAAAGACTATATAAGGGAGAACTCCAGCAACTGGGAAACCTAATCCCCGCACCTCCTGTGTGATACTAGTTGTATAAGTTAGAGTCGATTCTCCTTTAACCTTAGGTTTTTATAGAGACCCTATAGGTCAACGACTTGAAGACTTCATTGGGATTGCGAAGCCAGACCGATACTACTTTCTCGTAGTTGTGTGATCTGATCTTGCAGTTTCTATAGTACGAGTACAATCGTAAAGATTGGCTTGAGATTGATATCTCCGATAAGCAATATATAAAAGTAATCACAAACATCTTCGTCTCATCGTTTGTGATTCCATAATATCTAATATATCTTCTTTCGCCGCGTCGATTAAGATTATTGTGAGGTGATTGATAATACCGAGCTGTTTTTCGGGAATATAAGTCCAGTTTATCAATTGGTTCCTGTTCACCTTGATTTATCAAAAGACAGAACAAAACTCGTAGGTAATTCTGTGGGAGACAGATTTATCTATTACCGTAGACTTTTCTGTGTGATACAGATTTGTTTATTAAAGTCTTCGAGTTTGGGTCGTAGCAACTCTTAGTTGTGGATGAGATCATCTAAGGGAATCAAGTGCGTAGTATCATGCTGGGATCAGAGACGTAGGAGCATAACTGTACCTTGTATCAGTGTGAGATTGATTGGGGTTCAACTACAGTCCAAACCTAAGTTAGTTTGTAGTAGGCTAGTGTCTGTAGCGGCTTAATACAATGTGTGTTCAATCTGGACTACGTCCCGGGGTTTTTATGCATTTTCGGTTTCCTCGTTAACAAAACTTCTGATGTCTGTGTTATTTCTTTTCCGCATTATATTTTGTTATATAATTGAAATAACAAAGGTTGTGCATTTGAATCAATCAATTAAAATGTCCAACCTTTGGTTGTTGATTTACATTGATTGATACTTGAACATTGGTCTTTGGTACCGTTCAAGTGAAATCTCTTATATTCATTAGACTTGCAGATTTCTATTTGCTTGAGTAAGAATTTAATCGAGAAACAAAATTACAACTCCTTGATATAATTTATTAAGATTGAGTCTAGTTGATTCTTTTAAAAGTATATTGGAGTTAGTCCATACAGATTGCTAAGCGAAATATTTGGTGTGGTTGTTGTACCCCCACTTTTTCAACTATAAGTCTTGATTTCTATCCTATTTATAGATGTCTCGTACTAGGACATAAATTGTGTAGTTGAGCTTAGACTTCATGGCGTTCATCATTTGAAGACGAAGAACTACTAAGGGGAGCTTGTGGAACTTCATCGACAAAAGGTATGTGGAGACTGAAACTCATCTATCACTTGGAAAGTCTATTTCTACTCTATCTCCTATATTGATACATAAGTCGTATCACGATATAGTTTTCTATATACACATTTGATATTTCGAGCCGAGTTTATCTCGCTTACATAATTATCTAAATATGTGTTGGCAAGCTTTCACTTCGACCAAGTTCATCTTATATCACGTGAAAATTGCCGAGTAACATCTTACATGGTTTGTGTGATACAATAATTTGGTGTAGTCTTGGATGTTTCGTTATTTTTTATTTCAATATCTTGGAAATTGCTTTGATGCTAATAGTGTGTGAAAAAGGCTATTGTCATCCTCTAAGAAAGTTTCAATGATTGAAATAAAGAGCTTAGAATCATGTAACCATGTTTGGATACAAACGTAGTGTGTTATCACATTTGTGTGTAAGCCCAAAACCGGCTGACGTATGTGTACCCGTATGCATACTGGCGGTTGTTGGATGTCTGGGCAAGTATGCGTACACGTACGCATACTGGCGGAAGTCTCACGTCCGTGAATTTCTGCTGGAGTTTGGAATGTAAATTGGTATGCGCACCCGTACGCGTACCGGCGTAACCAAACTCGGTTCGGCTACTTAAGTATGCGTACACGTTTGCATACTTGAGTTGGTTACTTTCTAAAATCGGTTTTGTACATGAACCTAAACATTCATAAAATAAGAAATGCAATCTTTGCTAACCGTGGCTATAATGTTCATGTATTGATTCGAGTGAATCAAATCGATTTTTCTTCAATTGTGTTCTTGTATACTTCTATGAGAATATAGCAATTAAACGGCTCTTTAACTAGTTTCATTTGAGTCATTTGAACTAGTTATGGTTAAGATGAATAAGGTTAATATGAGAGTAATCATGTGGCTAACTTCGTTTAACTATTGTTGAGCCAACATGGTGTACACGTTTGGGTACGGTTACATAAACCTAAATATTGTTGGAAAATTCGGCTCGAAAAGTTGCTCGGAGCACCCCGGAGGACATTTGCTATACAGACCCCCATTTTTGCTAACTGTCACCCACGGCTATATGTACCCCATTTTTGTCCACATCACCCATTTTTGTTCACGACACCCATCTTCTTCTTCACGGGAAAGATATTTGGCGGGAAAAGAAATCTCAACTGTGTGAGATTCTGGTCATGATATTATGGGGATATTTGTGTCTTTAAGACATGATTATCTTCTTACCATGACAATAAGATTTTGTACGTGTCTTGAATGGAAGGAAATCATATACTTTTGGATATTTTCGAAAATAGGGAAGGAATTATTCACAGAATTAATTGAAGATATTCTCTTCATTATTTGGCTCAATTAAGGGGAGGAAATATTTTCGTGAAATACTTTCATTAACTGCAAAGATATTTTGGAGTAATTGAGATGATTGTCGACCTAAGATTGGCTTCACAGTATAAATAAGAGTGTCTTGGGTATCAGTTGAGGAGATTGAGAGTTTGGGGATCGTTTAGAGCAAACCCGGTTTAATCATTATTTTCTCCCATTTCATCACTTGTAAACACTTTTGAGCAATGAAAAATTATTCTGAGTGTGTTTCCAATATGCGGAGCTAAATCCAATCCTTGGGGCTATGGAGGAAGTCGTTGTTTCGGTAAAAGTGATATATTTTTATTAATTAATTACGACAACTCTATTATGATTTTTGCATTGAACTAAAAATTGTTTATATGATTTTGATTAGTTAGGTGTATTTTTTCTTGATAAAATATGCTTGCTTTAGGGTTTTGATATTCTATGCTTGGATTAACATCTATTCTTTTATAAATCTACATGTCTAGGCAATACTATTAGAATCAATCTGAATGTTGAGTTGCATAATTATTGTTTTATTAAATCACTAATATCAACCAATGGTGGAATCCTAGTCCTATTCTCTCCATAATTTTCACAACATCTTTTTAATTTAGTTCGCTATTTTTATTTATTAAAAAAAAATCTAAAAATCCGCTTTCAGAAGTCTTGAACGAATCATACTACTACAACAACTTTGAAAACACACCAAATTTTTGGCGCCGCCGACGCGGGCTTGTCTTTAGGCTAGAGTTTTTAGATTTTTTTTTAGGTTTTTATTTTTATTTGTTCTTCTTTACGTTTTTGGGTTTTTGTCTTTTTTCTTTCAGATTTTGGAATTTGGAGCGAAAGAAAATTTTGCCAAAGCTTTTGGTGAATACTTAAAGACTGGAGTAAAAGGCAAAGCGAAAGGAGCGAAAGAAGAAAATTTTCTTTTTTATAAAAAAAGAGAGAAAAAAAAAGAGACATTTTTATTTTTATAGATTTTTTTTAGACTTTCTTTTTCTTTTGCACTTTATATTTTTGGACTTTGGACTTTAAATTTTGGGACATTATTTTTAAACCCTACGGAAGGGTAGTTTAAATATAAACTGTTTGCAAAGAAGGACGGTGATTACGATATCACCTCGGCCCCTAGGGTTCGTACATGACATAGGAGTCGTGTCCCGAGTCGACTACAAAGGTTCATCCCCCGTCTGGTACGGGAGGTAAGTTTGTCGAAACACTCGCGAATCCCCTGTCAGCGAGTTATTGTCTTCTTTTGTATGCATATATGTTGAGGACTTAAAAACGGCTGCTTTAATTTCCTAGTAAAGGGAAAGGACTGTCCATACAAGATAAGGTTCGGATTTCATCACCGTTCTCTTCTTGCCCGCCTTAGGAAAACGACACCAAACGTGAACCTAAGCCTAAAATTTTGACTAGAACGAGACCGATAGGGTAACGAGCTTAACAGGAAAGTCATTCAAAAAATATTGGTTACTCTTTTAAGCATACTTCGAAGTTCTTGACGGTTTCTGTAAGTTGAATGCGTGACTGCGCCGCCTTGTAATACCGGTGAGGCCTTGGGTATCAAAGCTCCACCGAGCTTCCCTCGCCTCTATTCAACTTACTTTAACTCAGATTGGTTCCAGAGGGGTTTGCTTAAATTGTAACGAATTCCCGTTCGAAGGATTAGAAGCTGGTCTAGAAACAATCTAAGTGGAGCCATCGTGCTTTTTGTTTGCTAGAAATCAGTAGGTTTGTTGTGGTGGAGTCAGCCTTGTTTGTGTTTGCATAGAACATCCCTTCCTTTTAGGGCTTTTCTTTTTGATTTTGTTTTTCTAGTGTATGCCCGAAGTTTTTAAACGGGCTTGGAAAAGAAACACTCTAGGTCGTTTGATTAGTGAAAAACCTAGTAGTTCTTCTTGTGAAGACGGGGAGCTCGAAGACTCTTCTTTTGAGAGCCCCGTTTTTGGAAACTTCAGTTTTGAGAATCTGTCTCTTTGTGAGGAAAGTACCCCTAGTACTCCTAGTCCTTTGGTAGTGCCAGAAATGGCAACTTTGAAAGCTTTGCTAAACCCAACTAGGACCTCTCGTCCGTCTTGTATCAAGTTAGCTGAAACCGAGGCAAATTATGAACTGAAACCTGGGACTTTACAGATGCTCCCAATGTTTTTAGGGAAGGAGAATGAGAACCCCTATTTTCATGTTAGGGAATTTGAGGAAGTTTGTAGTACTCTGAAAATTAAAAACCTAAGTGATGATGCGTTGAAACTTAGGTTATTCCCCTTTTCCTTAAAAGATAAAGCCAAATCTTGGCTGTATAGTTTGGACTCTGAGTCAATTGAAACCTATGACCAACTTACTTCTGCCTTTATACATAAGTTTTTCCCAAGGCATAAAACATCGTCTATTAGGACACAAATATGTACTTTTGCCCAACAAGAGGGAGAATCTTTATATAGGTACTTAGAAAGGTTCAATGACTTGATATCTCAATGTCCTCATCATGGTTTGGAGAAGGTTAGGTTAGTTCAGATCCTCTACGAGGGTTTAGATTATTCAACAACAACCATGGTTGAGTCCTTATGCACAGGTGGGTTTGAGAATAAAACTGTTGATGAAGCGATGACATTTTTGAATGAAATCGCCGATAAGACCCAACAATGGGAAAATAGTAGGGAACCCCAGAAAACAATTCTTCTAAGTAGAGGAAATGTTAATAGGGTAGAAGGATCTTATGAGTCAGATGCCAAAATAGCAGCTATAGCCAAAAGGTTAGAAGCCTTAGAATTAGGTCATTCTAGTGGTAGTAGTGGAAGAAATGAGCCTTTTTGGGAAGGCCATGCTGTTGAAGAGCAAGCCAATGCTCTTTATAACAACACTAGGTTTGATAACCAACAGAAGTTTGACCCATATTCAGAAACCTATAACCCTGGATGGAGAAACCATCCAAACCTTTCTTGGTCCAAGGGCCAGAATCAAGGTCAGTCTAGTAATGCTCAGGTTCCCCCAGGTTTTGGCTATACTAAGAATCCTTCAGCTCCGGCACAGTTTCAGAACCCTTCGGATAAGAAGATTATGAGTTTAGAAGAGTCTCTTGCTTTGTTAACTCGTAACACTGTGCAGTTTCAGCAATCTGTTGCTCAAGGTTTAGAAGAAAATAAGAGAATAGGTCAGGCTAACTCTCAGGCTATTTCCGAGTTGAAAACCCAGGTTAGTCAGATAAATGAGACATTGAGAGAAAAAGGAAAGTTTCCTAGTCAACCACAACCCCCCTAGGGGAGTCCATCAAATATCTTTAGCTGGTGAGAAATCATCCCATGTGAACTCGATAACAACCCTTAGGAGTGGTAAAACGGTAGACAATAAGGTAGCCATGCCTAGTGGACATACTGTAGTTCCACCTTCTACTTCCCAAGAGGAGCCCGTAGACGAGGAAACTGAAACAGTCTCTAAGGATTCCCAAGAAATTCCTGATAGGTCTACCTTTGTGCCTAGAGCCCCATATCCACATTTGTTAGCCCCAACAAAGAAGGAGTCGACTTTCAACGAGATAATGGAAACATTTAAGCAGGTGAACATCAACATTCCGCTATTAGAAGCAATTAGGCAGATGCCTGCTTATGCCAAGTTCCTTAAAGATCTTTGTACACGAAAGCGTAAGCTTAATGTCCATAAGAAAGCTTTTTTAGCTGGTCAGGTAAGTTCCATTCTTCTGAACCAAACACCCCCTAAGTATAAGGATCCTGGATGCCCCACCATATGTGCGATTGGTAATCACATGGTCGATAAAGCTTTACTTGACTTAGGATCTAGTGTTAACTTACTCCCGTATCATGTATACACCCAGCTAGGTCTTGGTAAGTTGAAACCGACTAAAATGACACTACAATTAGCTGATAGGTCTGTCAAAGTCCCTCGTGGTGTCATAGAGGATGTTCTGATTGAGGTTGATAAGTTTATTTATCCTGTGGATTTCGTTGTTCTAGACACCCAGCCTGTTCAGGACCCAAGTCGTCAAATCCCAGTGATTTTAGGTCGCCCATTTTTAGCCATAGCTAACGCTGTCATCAACTGTAGGACTGGGCTTATGAACATATCCTTTGGTAATATGACCACTGAACTAAATGTCTTTAATGTTACTAGACAACCTTCTGAGAACGATGATTTAGAAGAAGTGAATATGATTAGCACTTTAGTTCAGGATTTGGTTCAGGATTGACACTTTACTGGTAGATTCTTTAGATGATTTTGAGGAAACCATTCTCTTAGATCAGATATGTGATCAATCTTTAGAAGAAGCTCTTGAGTATTTTAAAGATTCTATGGACCCAGAAATTCAGGCAAGTTTTAGGTTTTTCTGAGAATAATGATGACCCTAAGTTTGGGGGTAGAGAACTAGAAGAATCTCTTGAGTATTTTAAGGACTCTGAAGATCCGGAATTCAAGAAATAGAGGTTTGTCTGTGAACCCTAAGTTCTGGGGGTATGATGGTTCTTGTGATTGTATCGTATCCCTAATTAGAGTCCCTAACTTGGGACTCGAGCCTTGTACATCTGAGATATTACTTGAGTCTTTTCAGACTCCGCAACCGATCCTCCTGACTGTCCAGGAGGTAACCCAGGTATTAGAGACCCGTTTTTCGGATGATCTATTTATCGAGCACACATCTGAAGTTCAATTACGCGCCGCAGATAACCCAGTTGTCTTGACAGAAACCTTAGATGAGGACGTGCTCCTTCTTTTCATTTTTCTGAATCAGTGCAGTTGTCTATACTGGTGTCAGCTCTATTTGGTCTTATGGACCCACAATTGTTTCGACTATTGATATATGACTTTGGAAGGTGACAATCCTTTTTGAGGTATTTGATGTCTAGCTAAAGACTTTAAATTTAGCATTTCCTGGGAGGTACTCATGCTTACGGTAATATCCTTCCTTATTTCTTTTTCCATCCATCAAGTGGTAACAGTTTCTTATTGTTCATTTCATCTTTAGAACATTGAGGACAATGTTAGATTTAAGTTTGGGGGTGGGGAAGAAACTTTTTGTTAGCTCTTAGCTGCAACAAATAAACTCCAGAGCCTAGAAATTTATGCTTATTAAGGTTGGCACTAACC
This sequence comes from Papaver somniferum, assembly GCF_003573695.1. Taxonomy (NCBI): domain Eukaryota; kingdom Viridiplantae; phylum Streptophyta; class Magnoliopsida; order Ranunculales; family Papaveraceae; genus Papaver; species Papaver somniferum. Next base: position 69,449,105 of record NC_039361.1, on the reverse strand, counting down.
AATCTAAGTGGATGGGAACATCTTGGTTGTAGGAGTTGAGGAACCAATCTGATTAGATGGAAACATCTAAAGAGTCTATTCATAAAAGCACAGAGCTCAGGTGTTAGAATTAAAAAAAACATGGTAGTTTCGCCATATCTCGTTGAATCCTAATCCTTCTGTTTTTATTTTTTAAGTGATTTGGTGGGGCACACGATTCAAGTTGTTACCTTTGCTAGGGTGGAATAGAGTGATTGAGATACCAACATAAAAAAAAAAAGACCAGACCATTAGACCAACCGGAATAAATTCAATAAAGTCGACCACTGGTGCCCTTGTATATGCCAGTTGTGTTGACCTAGAGTTAGGTTTATCGACCACTGGTCCCCTTGTATATGCCAGTTGTGTTGATATTAGTCAGACCGGTATCTCAGTCCATTAGGATAGGTTCACCTTGGCAGAGGCCTTCAGACAGATATGGGAAACACCGTTCACTTTTAACCATCTCTTTATCCATCTTCTTAATCTTTCCATGTGATTGGTTGACTCCGGTTATGATGTCTAGAAACTATCTTAGTAGAGCTCCGTCACTTATATATGAATTATAGTATGCTGAGTGCAAACTCGTGTACAACAATTGGAAATTCGCATCAGGGTACCTCCTCCTATAGTCAATGTTTGTATGCCAACCAAGGAGATTCTTTAGTGCCTTACAAGGTACTGCGTAGATAGCTAAGGTCTGGAGTAATGCTTTTGTGGGTGCACCTCTGGTAAACCCTCCGGAGACAACACTCCGCCGCTAGGGCCACCTAGCGGTTTAACGGCTTGCTGCACGTGATAAGTGTAGTTATTTTTATTTTCTAGATTAGATTTGCTCGAGGACTAGCAAATAATAAGTTTGGGGGTATTTGATAGACACATTTTTGTGTCTAAATTGTCCTCAATGTCTATATTGTTGGAACTCGATTTTTGTACTAATATTGTTTTTTTTATGTATTTTTAGGTATTTTTGGAAAGTTCGGCTCGAAAAGTTGCTCGGAGCACCCCGGAGGACATTTGCTATACGGACCCCCATTTTTGCTAACTGTCAACGACTATATGTAGCCCATTTTTGTCCACATCACCCATTTTTGTCCACGGCACCCATCTTCTTCTTCACGGGAAAGATATTTGGCGGGAAAAGAAATCTCAACTGTGTGAGATTCTGGTCATGATATTATGGGGATATTTGTGTCTTTAAGACATGATTATCTTCTTACCATGACAGTAAGATTTTGTACATGTCTTGAATGGAAGGAAATCGTATACTTTTGGATATTTTTGAAAACAGGGAAGGAATTATTCACGGAATTAATTGAAGATATTCTCTTCATTATTTGGCTCAATTAAGGGGAGGAAATATTTCCGTGAAATACTTTCATTAACTGCAAAGATCTTTTGGAGTAATTGAGATGATTGTCGACCTAAGATTGACTTCACAGTATAAATAAGAGTGTCTTGGGTATCAGTGAGGAGATGGAGAGTTTGGGGATCGTTTAGAGCAAACCCGGTTTAATCATTATTTTCTCCAATTTCATCACTTGTAAACACTTTTGAGCAATGAAAAATTATTCTGAGTGTGTTTCCAATATGCGGAGCTAAACCCAATCCTTGGGGCTATGGAGGAAGCCGTTGTTTCGGTAAAAGTGATATATTTTTATTAATTAATTACGACAAATCTATTATGATTTTTGCATTGAACTAAAAATTGTTTATATGATTTTGATTAGTTAGGTGTATTTTTTCTTGATAGAATATGCTTGATTTAGGGTTTTGATATTCTATGCTTGGATTAACATCTATTCTTTTATAAATCTACATGTCTAGGCAATACTATTAGAATCAATCTGAATGTTGAGTTGCATAATTATTGTTTTATTAAATCACTAATATCAACCAATGGTGGAATCCTAGTCCTATTCTCTCCATAATTTTCACAACATCTTTTTAATTTAGTTCGTTATTTTTATTTATTAAAAAAAAATCTAAAAATCCGCTTTCAGAAGTCTTGAACGAATCATACTACTACAACAACTTTGAAAACACACCACTAAGTTAGATCTAAGGGTTGAAAGATATTAACTTGGTTGAATCATGTTTTACATCTAACGGTGAATATTGAATGCTTTGTTACCAAGGTAACTTGGATTGCAAACCCTGATTTGAAATCTATATAAAGGAGAACTCTAGCAACTGGGAAACCTAATCCCCACACCTCTTGTGTGTTACTAGTTGCATCAACTAGAGTCGATTCTCCTTTAACCTTAGGTTTCTATGGGGACCCTGTAGGTTAACGACTTCAAAGTCTTCATTGGGATTGTAAAGCCAGACCAACTATTTTCTTTGTAGTTACATGTTCTGATCTTGCCCAATTCTATCGTATTGAGCACAATTGAAATAATTGACTCGAAATTAATTTCTCCGATAGGAAAGATAAAAGTAATCACAAACATCTTCATCTCATCGTTTGTGATTCCACAATATCTTGTTTCGCTAGTCGAATTAAGATTATTGTGAGGTGATTGATAATACTAGGCTGTTCTTCGGGAATATAAGACCGGTTTATCAATTGGTTCATGTTCACCTTGATTTATCAAAACACGGAACAAAAAATCTTGGGTATTTTTGTGGGGGACGGATTTATTCAATCTATAGACTTTTCTGTGTGAGACAGATTTGTTTATCAAGTCTTCGACTTTCGGTCGTATCAACTCTTGGTTGTGGTTGTGGTGAGATCATCTAAGGGAATCAAGTGCGTAGTATCCTGCTGGGATCAGAGACGTAAGGAACGGAACTGTACCTTGAATCAGTGTGAGATTGATTAGGGTTCAACTACAGTCCATTTCGAAGGTAATTGGTAGTAGGCTAGATTCTGTAGCGGCTTAATACAGTATGGTGTTCAATCTGGACTAGGTCCCGGGGTTTTTCTGCATTTGCGGTTTCTTCGTTAACAAAACTTCTGGTGTCTGTGTTATTTCTTTTCCGCATTATATTTTGTTATATAATTGAAATATCACAGGTTGTGCATTAAGATCAATCAATTAGAATATCCAACCTTTGGTTGTTGATTTAATATGATTGACACTTGAATATTGGTCTTTGGTACCATTCAAGTTGTTTCACATAATAATCAGGCTCGCATATTTTTATCTGTTTGATTTTCTGATTACATTGTAAAACATAGATTTTAAACTCTTTGATATACTTTACTCTAGATTAAGTCTGTCTGTCTAGTTGATTCTCTAGAAAGTGTATTGGAGTAAGTCCCCTCAAATTTCCAAACGAATTGTTGGGTGTGGTTGTTAGACCCTAGTATTTTCAGTTAGTAATACTGACTAGAACTTGTTTCAATTCCTAATGTATCTTTCAAGTCGTGCATATTGAAAACATAACATGCGAAGCTGTATATATTGTATATTATACTCTAGTGATGTGACATGATCATAATAGTCCGATCATAGTATTAAGGAATTAGACTATGAAGTATAACACTTATCTTTTGAACTTCGTAGATATGACATCGACATAATCTTGTATATAGTTTTATGATTATGTGTATGGGTTATGGTGAAGATTTCATCATAGGAAACAATATTTTACATTTGTTTAAAGGAAGTACATTCATGAACTTGTTTCATGAATCGAAAGGAAAATCAATAGGTTTATTGGTCTTGCTTCATTGCATAACTTTAGATGACCAATATGTGTGAGTTGGTAGAACCGATCTTAACTCGGGTCATGTATCTTGGTATAACCGATCACAATACCTAAACTTATGATTTGGTATGACCGGTCCTGATAATTGGTGTAACCGATCCTAAGTAATCACCATGAGATGGCATAACCGATAATTGTAATTGGCGTGACCGATCTTGGTAATTGGAGTGACCAATCATAAGTTTTGTGTGACCAATCCTTGTAATTGGTGTGACCGATCCTAGTGACTAGTGTGACCGATCACAAGTAGATACCATGTTTAGGTAGAACTGATCCTAGTGATTGGTATAACCGATCCAGACCCATGTATGTGACTTGGTAGGACCGATCACAACTAACCATTGTGACTTTGTATGACTGATCACATATTAGTCTTGGAAACTGGTAAACCAATTCTAATATTGTTTGAAAGTGTGGTAGAACTGATTCCAAGAAGCAAATTCATGTAGATATGAAATAAGGATTTGCAGTGAAAAGACTAATATGTCAACATACTTTGAACACAAGCAGTAACTCTTATCATTTATTGTCCAAAGATATTCCTTGGTACTCAAGGTAATCTTGTGCCGAAATAAATTAAGAATCTTTTTAATTAAGGTTTTTTGGTTTTATATGCTTTAATTACCAGCAATTAATGCATAGCTCAAGAGAATAAAATTTAGTAATGTGCATTTACTAATTGGAGATTTTTATTGAGAGGTTTCAAAAATATTGGACCAACATTTATTGGAATTAGAAAACCGAATTTGGGCATTCATTGCATATCTTGAGAATATTTTCGGTTTTGGAAATTCCTTGGTGTCCAAACATCACTGGTCTATAAATGCTTAATTAAGTTTGCAATTCTAGCGAACCTTCCTAAGAGCCAGACAAACGTTATTTCTCTTTGTTTCTGGTGGAGCTGTCTATTCGGAGAGGAAAACATCCTAATTAGGTAAAATCTCTTAAGACCGCTCGTTTAAAGACTTCTGAGGATCAAGAAGCTCTATGAGTACCGTTGGTGGGAAACTAGATAATTGCAGTGTTATTAGCTTTCGATTTGATTTGATTGACTAACGGTTGTTGAAACTTTGATTTCACCTAGTTTGTTTATTCTTGAGAATCTTCTCTTCTGATATAACTCAGACTAGATCAAAGTATCGACGGGATCTTTTGAACTGTTTTTAGATCTAAAGACATCTTGTAATAATCCATTATTAATAGACTCTGTTATGTGCATGATTGATGACAAGAGATTCAAGTGGTATTGTGCAGGTATTTGAAGGCAATAGAAGATTTTAAGACGAAGAAGAATTCTTATTAGTTTTCGTATCTTGTGGATTTAGTGCACAAACCTTGATCGTCTGGGATCCAACTAGAATCGATTTGTCTTTGATAGCTCTGATTGATTAGTTGCGCGAGATCGGCATTCTCTACAGTTCTCTTTGAGATATATTTTGATTGAGTGCTAATCTATAATTAGACTATTTCGGTAGTTATAGTTGGATTGATCTAACCGAAAAAGAAGTTTATTAGATTAAACATAAGAGCCTTTATCAACGACTCATATATATCTTGTAGCAAGATTGATCAGAGTGGTTACTAAACAAATTCTTCCTTTGCTGTTTGGAATACGATCAAAGGGACTTGTTATTCACGTGCGTGACTCTAGAAGTCGAAGGCACATGGATACTGAGGGGACTAAGTATCTAGGGGTAGTCTGCTTGGTCTCAACTATACGAAGTTGGTATTAGATTTTGTATAGCGGCTTAATTATGGGAGTATTCAAAACTGGACTAGGTCCCGGGGTTTTTCTGCATTTGCAGTTTCCTCGTTAACAAAATCTTGTTGTGCCATTTACTTTACTTTTCCGCATTATAATTGTTTTATTATAATTAAAGTAAATTGCACTTTACGTTAAATCCGAAATACTTGATAGTGATCCTATAAAGTTTGGTTATTACCGAACCTATTATCAAGTACACATGTATCCATCCATAGTCAATCACAAAAGTTATTTTGTTGTTGTATTATCTCTCTCGTATCCATAGACGATCACACGAAGTGTGAACCGATTTGTCGTATTGTCTCGACTCTGTCCATAGACGATCACATTCGGTATATGACGTACAGGTTGATAAATAAAATATTGTGGTTATTTGGGTACCCTCGTCTTTTCAATTGGTATCATATAAGGAAAACACGAAAAGATCTTACAATCTTTGTTTGGTGCGATCCAACCTATAAGATTTGAGTCTATGTCTGATTCAATTTACGTTATACAAGATTGTGAATACTCAAAAGTAGAAAATGTTACTACTTCGTGTTGATGGTGGCTTTTAGTACATGGTCAAAATTGTAAAACCCTGTATTTAAATGTGCTGTCATCCTGCAAAGGAACAGAAGCTATTTGAAAATGACGAGTGCTAAAACCTTTTTACTTACATATGTATTGAACAACTCAGTATATATATGAAATTCATTCAGAATGGTGCGCGCAGTAGCAATCCCAAATACTCTGAGAATTCTATCTTATGCCGGCATTATTAATTAATGCCTGATTTGCCAGGTATTTTCCGTGCTATGTTCTCAGCCGAACTCTCATTACTGACATGACATGACGATGAAGTGTTCACTCTCAGCAGAGTAGCATGAATCTCCCGAAGTGCCAGTATTGAGATCTGCATAAAATACTCATACGACAAAGAGATCAATGCGTTCACACACTTTAGATAGCGTGATCGAACACACATTTATTCTTAAAAAAAATGTAGACTGCTAATGTCAGTCTGAGAAACAATCACGGCCACACAACTTGGCCGCATGATTTAACAAACATAGCTTACTCCTAGCAGGACCAGGCAATCACCGTAGCAACCGCCGGCGGGCCCACCAGTCCTCTAGTTGATCGACCCCCATGTTTCTCATTCACGAGCACTTCAAACATTGACCCAAACGTGAGCGTCTGGCTGCGTAAAAACCAAACTCGAACGAGCCAAGACCGTAAAAAACGGTCTCAAAAGCTATTATACCCGTCCAACTTCGCCAGCCTGGTTGGACGAATTAGATCATCCCATGAATGATTGGGGAGGCGCTAACTCACACGTTGGCGGGCCCACTTTACCTTTACCTGATCGGTTTGCTCATGACGTGGTCATGGAGCAATGAACGTTTTCCCGAAACATGATGGACGTGATGCTTTCCAAGGGTCGCGGAAGTCCACTAGTGTCTTAAATCGATCACAACCATCCAACTTAGCCAGCCTATTTGGATCGCTTAAACCGCATTTAGGACCACCAGGAAGGTGCACATGCGTTCACCGTCAGCCCAACATGGGACCCACGTGATCGATCTTTCCAAAAGAGGATCACGGCGTGCCAAACCACTTGGCCAAAGTCACGTGTGCATGACTGATTCAAAACCCTAATTAGGGTTTGCGGCAATGCACATCTGTCGTAGTTCGATCGTGACCGTCCATCTTCCCTAGCCTAAACAGAGGGTGTAGACGTAAGCTCAAGAGGTCTCAAGGATGTCAACGTGGTCCCACCTTTGCGCGTGACCGTCCGGCCTATGCAGACTAGGCCCGGCGCCTCGAAACGCGCCCCCCAAAGGTGGCATGCCACACAACCTTTAAACCTCTTTGCGGCAATATGTTTCTGTTGCAAATCGATCACGACCACTCATATTTACCGGTCAAATTGAATGTCCAAGATCGAATATTTGTGGGACCGAGAGGGGCAGGCATGTACGACAGTGAGCCATCTTCACGCACACCTGATCGGGTCACTCAAATATAGCGCCCCTACTTGGATTTGACCAAGCCAAATAGGTATGTTTGCGCACCTCTTAAAACCTTAAATTCCATCGACGACAACAAATATATGCTGTAAATAATCTTGTCCGTCCAACTTTGCCAGCTTGGTCGAACGGTTTAAATTAAAAATTAGGTGATCAATGAAGAGTCTCAATGATCACCGTCTGCCACTCCGCCACAGGGAGTGATCGACCAGAGGGTGTACCACCTATGCGGCCTCCAAACGACCACTCGAAGATGGTTGGGCGTGTTTCTATTTTAAGACGCTTGATCCGCGACTTATTCAATCAATCTTTAAAACAGGGATGCTTCATGCATATCGATTGCTTTGAGGTGCTTGCTTAAAAACAATGCATTACATACATCGAGCATGCACGATATTTCATGAATATTAATTCCTTAAATAACTTAGTTATTTATCCTAATAGCACCGTATGCTATTTTTTACGGCTGGCCCCACGACTTGACCCGCTCGTTCGAGACATCAAACATGTCACAAACTGAGGGATACTTACTGGGGTATTGGTTTGGCGGTTTACAGCGTGCGGGGTGCAACGCGCCCATTACGAGAACGTGTCAGGAGGAATGGACAGTTAACGATGATGAGGGAAGTGGGAAAATACGTGATCGTGTGACAATCACCTACACGACCCCACTACTCCATCACTTCACTTCCTCCACTTCCTATGAGATGAGGGTTGCGCTCAATGACTTGTATAAATAGGTTCTCCGACCTACTTTCAAAACACACAGAAAAAACCAAGTGTTATCACAGTATCCAGAAAACACCCAGAACTGATAGCTTACATTGTGCAAGCCAGTTCAAAATTCTGATACAAGTCATAAACATCCAACACCTTCACAATATCAACACCTTCTTCGCTTCCCTCCCTAAGATCAACCCTTCTCTTTCACCTTGTGACCGAATTGAATCTGGAACGACCATTTCTTGGTTTAGGCCGGAGTCTTACAGATTTATTTCTCGAACCTAAAATCACTCCCGTGCAGTGCATTTGTTTAGGGTTTGAACTCGTTTCTCACCAACACACCCCACATTACCAAAAATAGTAGAATCAGTTTTTACCCATAAACAACTGGCGACCACAGTGGGAGATTAATCTCTCGGTTGCAAGATCAAATCTCAATTTAATTTCATCTTTCTCAAAATTCAGAATGGTTGGTCTTAGGATCAATTTAACTTCAAACTCCGAGCGGGACCCTTCAAATGGTGATGTTCATCCTTCCAGTACTGATCGCACAACCAACGGGGAAATTCCGACCCTAATAGAATTGGATCGAGTACAGGAAATCCACACGAGGAACATGAACTTAATGAAAGAGACGATAGAGAACATACTCAACTTCCTCGTCAAGATCACATCGGATTTAAGTCGCTTCCCTGCTCCAGAGATTCCAACAATGAGGACTAACTCTTCGACGTATGACTGTCCTCGAATCAATAGCTTCACCACCAACAAACGACCGGTGGACCATGAGGCGGCTTCTTTAGTAGAAATTTTGTGTGAACTCCTGCACCTCTCAAATGAACAACGAGTGGAAACGTTTGCTGCAATCAATCAAATAGCTCTGGACGCACGTTTTCCCCCTTCGCGCAATCAAGCCTTGGAAACATCGGAGGTGTCCATAAACAATGTCACGTTCATCGAAGACGACATGATGGCAGAGGAGGGTCACAACCGGGCCTTACATGTTACCGCACGCATCAAGGATTCAGAGTTCAATAGGGCCCTCATCGACACGGGAGCCTCTTCAAATGTGATTACTCTCAAGACACTCAGGATGGACAAGGTCCTCCCAAGCAAGATCGTGCGACAGCCTACCACGATGACAGACTTTGAAGGAAACCAAACCAACACGTACGGGTATGTCAATCTGAATTTATCTATAGGACCCGTTGATAAGCACGAAAGTGTGACGCATTTTCACCCATAAATACATTAGCTGGGACTCATTTTATCATTAATAAACTTCTTTGTAGGTGCTTTTGGGAAAATAAACGCTTTTTAGAAGAATCGGCTCGAAAAACTGTTAAGGGCATCTCCGGAGGACATTTGCCATTCGGCTCTCATTGTTGGCTAAGGGGCACCTCAATTACTAAGGGGCACCCAGTTGCTAAGGGGCATATTAATTGCTATTTACACCTCATGGCTATTCGAACCCCAGAACAGGATAGGGGAACTCCACCTTCTTCTTAATTTCAAATTTAAGTTTTGGCGGGAAAGCTTTGCAGGCGACTGGCAGAACTAGGGTTCACCATTTGGAGGAATTTTAGGGAGACTCAACGGCTGAATTTGAATGGGTTTGTTCCTATGGGATTAACAGACGTGGTGTGATATTCGAAATCAATCCAGTTGGACCTTATAATCGGTGAGAATGAAGCAACATTCACGGGAAAGTTGTTGTGAAACTACGAGATTTTCTGGATTCGGTTTGGAGAATTCCTGGTGAGACTCGATCGAATACTTGGCATGGTTTGGGCCTGTTAAACTCAAACAGGACTGGTAAGTCCTTCAGCTTCGAAAAGGCTGGGTTGAATATATGGATTTGGTTAAAACAGAGAACATAAGATATTCACGGGCTTCTGCGAGTAACTTTGAGAGATTCTGTTGGAGATTTTATCGGTAGTATTTGTGCTGTGATTGAAGATTGCATGAGGCCACACGAGTTTAACTCATCCAAGAGTCATGTAACAAACATGTTTGGATCATGTACACCACCAGAAGACATGGAAATAGAATAAAAAAGGAAGTTATTGTCGTGACAGACCGAGGAGAATAAAAAAGAATAATAGAGAATAATGTGGTAATTAACTCGAGATTCGATGGTGCTACTGGGTATAAAAAGGATCCTTGGGAGTCAGATAAAAGGGATCGAGAGTTTGGAGAGGCTACAGAGAAGAATAAGAAGGTGCAGAGCAGATTTCTCTGCTGCTGCAGAAAAGGAGAAGCTGAAGAACAAATAACCAATAAGAACTGTCGTTCTTGACCGTCACATTTTCATAACATAAACAACAGTTCTTCTGCGACACCATATAACTATAGTTCTTCACAACAGTTGTAACAGTGAGTTGTAACGACCATTAAGCGTTGCAAACTTCTGGTTTATATTATTTTCCTCCCTTTTCTTCGTTGTAAACACCATTTGAGCTATAAAAATATATTTTGAGCGTGTTTTTCACTATGTGGAGCTAAACCTTTCTCTGGGACGACGGAGGAAACCAAAATTCGTCATGTGGTAAATTCATTTAATTCTTTATATGACTATTTGCATTGAATTAAAATTAATTTTTTTTCTTAATTAATTGTCATTTCGTTTGATGGTTTATGCTTATGATTAATTCTTTTTATATGCCATGCTTAAGATTTACAATTAATATTTTAAGAATCTACCTTAGGCAAAGAAATAGAGTCAAAATTATTATTGAATGAGCTACAATGGTTTAGAATAAATAGGTGAACCGCATGAATTTGAATATTTGGTGAAATCCTAGTCCCAGTAACTCTCGCCTTTGTTTATTATTTTATTTAAACCTTTAAATTTAATCTCCACAAGTCTCAGAGTTCGAATCTTATTTACAACAACGACAATTAAAATCTCATCACCCATCCAATCAAAGGTGAAATTCGAAGTTATAGAAAAGGAGCCGGACTACCATATAATACTGGGGAGACCATGGATTCATGATAATAGGATCGTCCCCTCGACGTAACACCAATGCCTAAAGACTATGCTGAATGAAAGTCTTTCGTATTCCTGCATCATTGTCTCCTTAGCCACCAATATGTGGAGTGGAATTGTTTGAACCAAGAGAGGCTCCGCGCGAAGAATCAGAAAAAGTTCATTGCATCCCACTCCCCACGTGGGCGTCAATCCAGGAGAAGGACCGACTTGCATCATCGAAGGCAAAGCCCCATGATGCATCTTTGCGTCCCAATTCTTCTTCATCAAGTGAAGCCGCGACCCACGTTCACGCTAAGAGGGAACGAACTTTTATGGCTGCCCGGGACCAGCAAGGTAAAACCGTATATCGTCGCCGCTGTTAGCAATTAGCAGGGGAGGCTGTCACCCAGTCTCTCAGGCCAATAGAATGCAATCACAGCGAAAAGCTGCAAGAAGAAGTACCGGATACCCGGCGACAGTTGCAGGACGACACCGACTCCACAACCGATGAACTCGAAGTCATCAATATCGGAGATGAATAATCTCCACGACCTATATCCATCAGTTCGACTTTACGTAAGCGCGAACGCGCAAAGCTCGTAAACCATCTCAAAAAATATCAAGACATATTTGCATGGACGTATGAGAAAATGCCCGGCTTGAATGAAAAACTGGTTACCCATCATCTACACATAAAGTCTGGATCTAAACCGATCAAACAATCTCCAAGGCAATTCAGACACGACGTGGAGGAACAGATCAAAACTGAGATTCAGAAGCTTTTGACTGCTGGCTTCATCAAGCCCATTCACCATCCTACCTGGTTAGCCAACGTAGTTCCTATAAATAAGAAAAGAGGCCAAACTAGATGTTCTGTTGATTTCAGATATTTGAACACGTGTTGTCCCAAAGACGATTTTCCCCTTCCCAACATTGACATGCTAGTAGATGCTACCAGCGGGCATTGCATGTTCTCTTTCATGGATGGGTACAACGGCTACAACCAGATAAAAATGTATGAACACGATGCAAGTAAGAAAGCTTTTCGAACTCCTCTCGAAAACTTTTACTATACTGTGATGCCTTTTGGTTTGAAGAATGCTAGTGCTACATATCAACGCGCCATGACTGCAATTTTTCACGATATGATGCACAAGCAAGTCGAAGACTATGTGGATGACATAGTGGTTAAATCAAAGACTCGTGCGGCCCATACAGACGTCCTACAACAAGTGTTTGAAAGATGTCGCGAGTACAAATTGAAGATGAACCCTCTGAAATGCGCTTTCGGTGTCTCTTCCGGCAATTTTTTGGGATTTCAAGTCACCTCTGAAGGAATCAAAGTCGATCCAACCAAGACCCAAGCTATCCTTACGATGCCTCCCCCACAAACTGTGAAAGAACTTCAAAGCTTCATGGGCAAGGTAAACTATATCCGATGTTTTATACCTGGTTTGGCCCAACTTATCGCTGCATTTACTCCCCTGTTGAAGAAGGGAGCAAGCTTCATTTGGAGTACAAAGCAACAAGAAGCATTTCGGAAGATCCAAGAAATATTATCGTCACCTGCCATTCTAGCGACACTTCTGTCGGGGCCCTCCTTTCTCAGGAAGATGATGAGGGGATTGGACATCATATATACTACTTCAGCCGTACGTTGAGAGATGCTAAACTCAGGTACCCTAAAGCAGAGAAAGCATGCTTAGCCCTAGTTCACGCTGTGCAGAAATTAAGACATTATCTACTGTCGAACAAGGTGGTGTTAATATCCAGAGCTGATCCTATCAATTTCTTACTCTCGAAACCATCCTTGATAGGCAGACCGACCAAATGGCTGCTTCAAACGTTAGAGTTTGATATAACATGCGCTCCTCCAAGAGCTATCAAAGGGCAAGCGGTGGAAAATCTTCTAGCAGCATTCCCAGGAGAAGGAACCACCGCACTACATGAAGACCTTCCCGGAGAGTTTCCCAAAATCTCTTTTATCGAAGAAGAAGCGTGGCTATTGTATTTCGACGGTTCTGCTACGCCTAGCAATAATACTGGAGGAGTGGGCATGGTTCTAGTGCCCCCAACGGGAGAGGTCTTTTCACATTCTTTCAAGTTGGACTTTCAATGCACCAACAATTCGGCATAATACGAAGCTTTCCTCATAGGATTGTCACTAGACAAAAAAGCAGGATCCACGCGCCTGGAAGTAAGTGGTGACTCTAAGCTGCTAGTCAATCAGATGAACGATGTCTACTCACTCAAGGAAGTAACGCTGGCCCCTTATAGATCCGAGGCGCAAAAGCTATTGAACTACTTTGCCGACGTGACCATAACACATATTGGCCACAATAACAACAAACACGCCGATTACCTAGCCACATTGTCCTCGAAGCTGCAATTTGAAGGTTTGGAAGAAAATTTGATTGTGAAGAGACGGAATGTAGCGTCGACATGGCTTGCAGAATCTAAATATGATGAAACTGACGACTGGAGGACTCCAATCATTCAAGAGCTAAACAATTCACCCCAAGGAAAGGTCAGTCTCAAAACCCTGCAAAGCTTTTTCATGCTTCACGGAGTGTTGTACCGCCTGAATCCATATGGGTCTCTGTCGAGATGTCTTGGAGACGAGGAAGCGCAACTACAAATTAACCATATTCATAACGAGATTTGCGGACAAACGTTCGTAGTGACTCTTTACCGACGTCTTCAACGCCTTGACTTCTACTGGTCGGATATGGAGACTCAATCTCGATCACTCCAGGGGTCTTGCTCCAATTGTCAACTACCACCACATCAATTGGAGGTTTTCAACGTGGTCCCCGCTGGGGACTGACGAGAGCCGTATGTCAGTTACCTTCGTGACGGAGTACTCCCGGACAGCAAGAAGGACGCAGTTAAAATGAAGTAACGAGCCAAGAGATTCGTATTTCATGAAGGAATACTTTACCGCAAAAGCTTTGGAGGTGACCTATTACGGTTCCTGGCCAAGGTGGAAATCCCGATTCTGATGAAAGAAATGCACGAAGGTGAACACCAGGGAAAGAATAAGCTATTTCTCCAGATACACGAGAAATACTACTAGCCAACCATGGAAGACGATGCCGCTGCGTTTATGCAACGAATTTCAAATTCACAGAAATCTTATTCATGCATCTTCTACTCCTTTACACTCGGTGAGTAGTCCGTGGCCGTTTTTCAGTTAGGGACTTGACATCATCGGGAAGATCAGCCCGCCCTCCTCAAAACAGCACAAGTATATCATAACCGCGACGAAATATATTACCAAGTGGGTTGAAGCCATTCCTCTACGAGGGACTACTGGAGCAACAATCGCGACGTTCATTAAGGAACACATCATTTGTCGGTTTGGCATGCCTAAACATATCATTACCGATAATGGCACTCCTTTCGCCAACAAACAGGTACGAGAGTTGCTCGAGGAATATGGAATTAAGCAGGTCTTCTCCACCATCTACTACCCTCAGGGGAACGGGCAAGCCGAAAGCACCAATAAAACCTTAATTCGGATTCTCAGTCGAACAGTGCATGATCATCCCAGGACATGGCACGAACAACTACCAATGGTATTGTGGCCGTATCAGACGTCACCTAGGAGTTCTACTGGCGTTTCCCCTTACTCACTCGTTTATGGTACTGACGTGATTCTCCCGGCAGAGATAAAAATTACGTCAGCCAGAATTGCAGCAACAAGTGGGGTCCACTGGAATGAAGCCGAAGCATCGAACTCCAGGATTGCCGAGTTAGACGCCCTAGACTCCAGGAGAGATAAGGCATAGGAACGTACTCAAACATACAGGAGTAGGATCTCCAAAGCATACGACAAAGCTGCGAAACCACGAGTTTTCAAAGTGGGAGATTTAGTTTTCAAAACTGCCAAGCACATACAACAAGACATGTCCGCATTAAAATTCTCTCCAATATGGCAAGGTCCCTATGTGATTACCAAGGCTTACGGCACTGGCTACTACAACCCGATAACTAGAAGATAAACATCTCATATGAACATCGAAACGCGATCCTGCGTTGGGGTACTCGTAGGAGGAAATGCCCAAATCAGCGTCTTCCAAATCAACGGCAGACGTTTTTGAGCTTGAAGGGAGAGGAGTGGTTAAATCATCATCATTGACCACTGTTACATATGTCCCAGAAGGATGCCTCTACAAAAAAAAATATATATAAAAGAGAGAAAGGGGAGGGTTACATCACCAACTAGCTATGGAAGATGGATACATATTCTCCAGTAGAAGATATACCGGTATAATCTTCTTGACTCGCATGATTCGAACAGTAGAATTGTCGCAAGGCTCAGGGATTCGGCCGCTCTGAAAGAAAATAATGATTAGACGCCGAAGGAAAAAGAAGAACTCTTACTTCAAAATCATAAAATGTTTAAAATCATACTCTGGATACAAGTCGCTTGCGTTTAGCAAAGGAGTCTGGCTGAGCTGAAGAAGATGATCCGCTTCTATCTGACATAATGAAAGCAAGAGTTTCAATAAGAAAATCTTTATCTCGGCACGGTAAGGGTGTCCCCGTATATGTACATGACAGAATCCCTAAAACGAAACTGGAAAGCTGTAACGAGATTCATCCGATAAGGGAGGATTTAACGCCAACCAAGTCATACTTCCAGTTGACCCTAATTAAGAGCCAGGAAGGGACCGTTGGATAGTCAAAGAAGGAACGCGTTCAAGCCAAATCTGAGTCCTAGTCAGCCTGACTGGGGATGCGAGGTTGTTGTTCCAAATTCAAGTAGCGGTCGCTTCCTTGATGCAATGATGGGAGATCGACACGGAATACCAGCTGCCACAAGAGAATACACGGACGACATGCACGTAGGAAGCCGGGTTAACAATACATCGGTACTTATACTTATTGCAAGAGTTGAGCAAGCGTTTCCTGGTAATCCTTCTATGCCTCGTCTTTCAAATTTGTTCTTGTCTGTCACCATCTATTGCTTACCCCGCAACAATGTCACTGTTACGTGCTAAGTAGGGGACTTAATGTTGATGGTGGCTTTTAGTACATGGTCAAAATTGTAAAAGCCTGTATTTAAATTGCTGTCATCCTACAAAGGAACAGAAGCTATTTGAAAATGACGAGTGCTAAAACCTATTTACTTAAATATGTATTGAACAACTCAGTATATATATGAAATTCATTCAGAATGGTGAGCGTAGTACCAATTCCAATACTCTGTGAATTCCATCTTATGCCAGCATTATTTATTAATGCCTGATTTTCCCGACATTTTCCCGTGCTATATTCCCAGCCGAACTCTCATTACTGACATGACATGACGATGAAGTGTTCACTCTCAGCAGAGTCGCATGAATCTCCCGAAGTGCCAGTATTGAGATATGCATAAAATACTCATACGGCAAAGAGATCAATGCGTTCAGACACTTTAGATAGCGTGATCGAACACACATTTATTCTTAAAGAAAATCTAGACTGTTAATGTCAGTCTCAGAAACAATCACGGCCACACAACTTGGTCGCATGATTTAACAAACATAGCTTACTCCTAGCAGGACCAGGCAATCACCGTAGGAACCGCCGGCGGGCCCACTGATAGGTGAATTATTTGCACTAGTTTGGTACTCAAATGCTTTGCTTTATTGGTAGTTTTTGTATCATTATGCTTTGATTTAGTTTGCTTTTGAGTTTGTTAGGTATTTGAGGATATCTTAACCCAAAGGAAGTGGAACTCGCTCAAATTCGAGATTTCTTCGCATCACCTTGAAGAGAACGAAAATACGAAGGCAACGGCGAAATAATGAGGTCATTCCGACCTCGTATGAAGAAGTTAGAAGCAATTGAAGCAAGCTAAAGTTGTGAAAGTCAGAGAATGCACAGAATTGATAAAGGCACACACGCCTTTTATTAGGGGCAGTCTAAGCAGCTCTAAAGGAATTTAAACTGTCAGTCTTCCAAGACTGACGGTAGAAAGAAGTAATTAAGGCTGCCATCGTCTTCTCCATTGCAGACATGCCTGTATAGTTAGCTGATCTTGAGTATTAACAACAGGTGGAGCTGTGGAGAACTAACGATGATGGAAAATATGATGCTGATGCCGTATACAGAGGAGATGCTGCTGCTGGTGATCGATCGGTGCTGTGTATGGTGGTTTGTTGGTTACTCTGTGGAGAACGATGGCAAACGAGGAAGGTATGGTTAGCTGATGTCGATGGAGTTGGTTGACGTTGTTTACAGCCGTGGGTGATGAAGAAGAACTCAAATTCGAGATGAGCAATGGTGTTGGTGACGAGAAGTTGGAGTGTGAAAGAGAAGCTCGAGATAAAACAAGGGATGAAATCTGTTGGATGATGAATCCAGGGTATTGTTGGTGCTGCTTGGGTTTGTAATGGCAGAGAGGATGAAAGTCTGCAATGAACTGTTTTGTGGAGTTTCCAATAGAGTTTGAGAAGATATGAGAAAGTTAAGACGAGATGGAGATGTTGCTGACGTTTGATCGGTGTTGAGCTAATGGTGATAGAACTCGAGAGCGGTGGACTTGAGTTTGCTGGAATGATGACGCTGCGATGCTATGGTGCTGTGAACTCGATAAAGCAAAGATAGTGATGGAGGATTGGCAGTGCTCGGTGATTCAGGGAGGAAGTTGTGGTCGCTGCTGGCAGAATGACAAGGAAAAAATGGTCAAGTTTGTGGCTCGAACTGGTTACTATCATTGTTTCCCGAGATGGATCAGTTGGTTAAAACAGGGACACGAGGAGCTGATGAGACAATGGAGAGGTGCTGCAATGTCCTATCGGTGGTTAGTGGTGATGAAGAGTGATGAAGCTCGAGAGAAGGTGACGGTTTGCTGTTAATGGAATTGGTGAGTAGAAAAGTCAGGGGAAAATAAATAGAAAAGTCAGGGGAAAATAAAACTCACGGAGGTTGATATGTCCGTGACTCCGGCGGAGAAAAAATCAAAATCCAGGGAAAAATAAAACTCGCGTTGAGATGACTGTCCGTGAGGGAAAGAGAAGATTTGCTTGTCAGTTCGCTATAACTGACATGCCTGTTGTTTAAATGGGCTGACTTCTAAGTCTGATGCGCAAGCCCGATGGAAGTGTTAGCCATTCTAAGTCTTATGCGAGTTTGGCAAGTCTTGGCAACTAATTTGCACAGGATTTGGCGCAAAAGCACAGCTACAATACGGGTACCTGTACACAGGAGAGATTTCGATAATATCTTGATTACTTTTTTTTTGATCGATAAAGAAAGAATTTTACTGATCAGAGAAGGGATACAAGAGACTTGAACCACCTAGGGGAAAAGAAAAAAGAAAGAAAAGGAAAAAAAACTTGTCACAGCAAGTGAAAACCCAAAAAATTCCTAAAACAAAACTAAGGTGGGAAATATACAGTAACCCAGTTCTCAACAACTGAGTTAAATGAAATATCTTCGAACTCCTTAAAAGCCAAAACCCATTCAAACAGACTATACTTAACCATATGAATAACATGCGTCTTATTGTGAGCTTTGTTTGTTAAAACTCTTGCATTTCTTTCCTTCCAGGTACACCAAACAATTGCTGCTGCTAGGAGATTCCACAATAACTTCCGTTGAACAGTATTAAAATTCATTTGCCAAGCTAAAAGAGTTGCTGGAACATTAGAAGGCATTGTGAAATGAACATTCAATTTTCCCATGAAGTGCTGCCATATTCCAGCAACAAACTCACACTCTAAAAATAGATGTGCAGCTGTTTCATCACTATTGCAGAAAAGGCAAGTTGAATCAGTAACAATACCTTTGCGGATAAGAGAGTCTCTAGTAGGAAATCTGAAGTGACTTAAACACCAAATAAAGAAGGCCACTTTTGGAGGATACTTTTGCTGCCAGAGAAATTGAAAAATATCTTCATTTGGTTCTTCAACTGTTGCCAAAAGCTTGTCATAACAAGATTTAACAGTAAATTTCTTTTTTGCTGTTAGAACCCATTGAAGTATGTCTTTACAGTTTGGATTTAGACTGAAATTTGTCAGACTTTCATTAATAATATCAAATTCACCATTTGCTTCAACTGATAATCTTCTAGGGAGTTTTAAATTCTCAAAGAGGTCAGTTAGAGTACCTGAACAAATACTAGCCACATATTGAGATTTGGACCTAGCAACAACATATAGATGAGGAAAAATATTGCATAGAGCATCATCCATCAGCCACTTATCTTCCCAGAATCTTGTTTTATGACCATTGTTAACTTTGAGTTTAAAATTTTCTAAGAATAATTCTTTTCTCTGCATAATACCCCTCCAAACAGAGACACCATAAGTACCTTTTGGCTGCTTAGAGATCCAATCCAAACCATCAGTACCATACTTTTCTGCAACTATTTTCCTCCATAAAGCTTCAGGTTCATGTGCAAATCTCCATAACCATTTTACTAAAAGAGCATTATTCATAGTTCTCAATTTTTTTACTCCCAAACCTCCATTTTTCCTCCTTCTACAGACTGCATCCCATTTAACCAAGTGCAGCTTCCTGTGACCTTTGTTATCATTCCACAAAAAATTCTTCATTATCCTTTCCAGTTTGAGCTCCACAGATTTTGGCATATCAAACAAAGACATAAAATAAACCGGAAAACTGGAGAGAACACTATTAATGAGAGAAATCTTACCAGCTCTTGTAAGATAAGGTCTTTTCCACCCTGCAAGCTTTGCATTGAACCTGTCAATTATTCTGTCTCATTTGTGAATGCCTTTATACTTATCACCAAGAGGAAGGACTAGATATATGGTAGGAAGGGCAGAATTGTAACAACCTAGTAAAGAAGTAAACTCATTCATGTCACCATTATAACCCACATCAAACAAATGACTCTTTGCAAAGTTGATTCTTAATCCAGTAAGCAATTCAAAACACAACAAGAGAATTCTAAGAAACTGAACTTGTTCCACAGAAGCATCCAAAAAAATTAAGATGTCATCAGCAAACTGCAGATGACTAACTTTTGTACCTGTATTTGACACTTGAAAGCCATTAATAAAACCATCTTCCTTAGCCTTTTTCATCATTGCAGTAAGAGTTTCGCCAACAATTAAAAATAAGAAAGGTGACAAGGGATCACCTTGCCTAATTCCCTTTTTACTTTTGAAGTACCCCTCATATGAACCATTAATAAGCACTGAGAACCTTACATGCTCAACGCAACACTGTATCCATCTTCTCCACTTCAGTCCATATCCCATCTTCTGTAAAGCTTTATCAATGAAATTCCAATTAACATAGTCAAATGCCTTTTCAAAATCAATTTTACAAAGTAAACCAGGAACTTCACTCTTAAGCCTTGAGTCAATAAGCTCATTTGCAATAAGAACCCCATCCAAAATTTGTCTTTGCTTGATGAAAGCAGACTGCTGCTGAGAAATAACATGAGGAAGAGACATTTTGAATCTTTCTGCCAGAACTTTAGATAAAATTTTGTAAACACCATTTACAAGACTTATAGGCCTCAAAATTTTGGTTATGATGACGATGACATCTTGATGATTCATTTTTTGCACACAAGAGAGGAACAAGAGCTAGGGCTTGGGAGTTGCGATCGATACCACAATTTCTAGGGTTTGCTATTTGATTTCTTCTTATTATTTTTTCATGGGTTTTGAGAAATCCATGAGTAACTAAACTCTTCTTATTGGTTAGAGATGTAGTCCTAAGTTGGAAAACATGTTATTCAATTGAAGTATTCATTCTTATTCATTCGTAATTTGTTAGTATCGTTTATGTGCTACCGTTTATAACTCCATGTATGATTGATTGCTAGTTTGTTTAAGTTACAAAATAAATGAGCATGCATTCATATCTATTGCTAAACTAGGGTTTGAGATCCGGAATTGTCGAATAATCCTTGTTAGAAGTAGCATAATATTGTTGTTAACGACGGGATGTTGCCATACAATTATATGTAGAAGTGAACCTAGGTTAAATCCATGTGGCTCTTGCGCCGGATTGCTTAGAATAACCTCAACTCATAAATATTAGTGCTTTCATTGGGTTAAACTTGAGTGGATCTTGCGCTAAGTTATTTAGTGGAAAGGATTCAAAGAGTGGCTCTTGCGGCTTTGATGATAATAGGAGTTTTGCCGGAGTAAGCCTACGATAGGAGTCATAGGACGCTCTAGGGTTATTGATATCGATAGAAAATGAATGTTGAGATTGATTCAGTTGATAACATGTTGGAAGATGGAAGATGAAAACTCTAACCGGTACTTTTTATCTCTGATATTCGTATTATTCTTTTTGCTTTATTCTTATTTAGTTATAATCACAAACAAAACCTCCCCAGTTTCTATAAGTAATCAAAACAATTTGACATCCCATATCTCACTGTGGAACAAATCTGTTCTTATAACTATACTCTTATTTATAATTGTGAAGTGAAAAAAGTTAAATTATTTTTGCGTCGGCTGACGACCGACAAAATTTTGGCGCCGTTGCCGGGGAGGCATAGCGGATTTTTTTTTTGGTTTCTTATTTTTAATTTTTTTTTTGAGAATCTTGTTTTAGGTACTTGATATCTGGTACCCAAACGTTGGGATTACCAACGGTGTGGAATTTCAACTCGCAGAGGAACAATACTACAAGAACCTCGAAATCCACAACAAGAAGAGATGATTGTAGGAACGAACAACAATAACACTGGTAACCAGGGAAACCAGGGAAATGATGGCGCTCCACCACCTCCACCTCCCAAGAGGACACTCAAAGATCTGACATCCCCGTCGTTTGATCAACAAAAAGTGTGTGTCAACTTGGAAGATTCAATTGAGCTCAAATCTCAGTTGATTCATTGGTTACCGAAGTTCAAAGGGATTCCAGGAGACGATCCAAATCGTCATTTACTACTGTTTCAACATAGGTTGACAAGTTTGAAGCCAACTGGAACTGATCAAGGAAGAACTTTACTGACAGCTTTCCCGTTCTCTCTAATTGATTCTGCAGAAGAATGGTTTTACAGTCTTCCACCTGGAAGTATCACAACGTGGAATGAGATGCAGGAAAATTTTTTAGAAAAGTACTTTCCCGCCTCTAAAACAACAACTATTCGTAAAGAAATTAGTGGGATTGAACAAATTACTGGTGAGGATGTTTACGACTATTGGGAACGGTACAAGAAGTTGCTAGCGAGCTGCCCACATCATCAAATCTATGAGCAACTCATAGTGCAGTATTTTTATGATGGTTTGCTCCAATCCGATAGAAACCTTGTTGATGCAGTTAGTGGTGGTGCTTTGACAAAAAAAACCATTGACGAAGCGATGGAATTGATCGAGAATATGGCTGCAAACACGCAACAATTCAACTCAAGAGGCGTGTCAATGGGTCGAAGGGTTAATGAGGTTACTTCTTCACCGCACTTAGAACATAGGATTGGTAACATGGAGAAGATGATTCAACAAATGGCCGCAGTAATCATTCCCTCTTATGAGATAGAAGCTGAACAAGTCAATGCAGTGTTCCCGAATCAGCAGAGACAAAGATATGATCCCTATTCCAACACCTATAATCCAGGATGGAGAGATCACCCCAATTTCAGCTATGCGAATACGCAAGTAGCAGCTCCATGGCCGGTTTTTAATCGTCCTAGTGGTTTCCAACAACCACAACCAGCGCATAACCCAAAATCATCAGAGATGCTTGCTATGATGAAGAATCTAACCACAATGGTGCAAAAAAAATCAGCAAACGACTGATGGTGCAATCAAGGAGTTGCAGACACAAATGAGCACCATGGCAGGTAGGTTGAACCTTTTGGAGACGCAGAATAGTGGGAAACTCCCTTCTCAACCTATTAATTCTAGAGAAACTGTTAATGTTGTGACATTGAGAAGTGGTACACGAACTGTGCAACCAGAAGATGCTGAGAAAAGCAAAGACCCCAAGGGGCCGGTTTTGGAGAAAGAGATTATTGACTCTTCCCAAACCGATGAGGTACCTAAAACAAACTCTAAACCTCTTGTTTCAACTTATGTTCCTCCTTTACCGTTTCCTGGCAGGTTTGCTAACAAAAATGTGGAACAAGACAAAGAGATTTTAGATGTACTCAAAACAATTCATGTGAATATCCCGCTGATAGATGCAATTAGGCAGGTACCTAAGTACGCAAGAGTTTTGAAAGACCTATGCACCAAGAAGAAAAGATTAACCGGTAATGAGGTGATGAGTGTGGGGGGAAACGTTTCTGCTATCCTCCAAAAGAAACTTCCACCTAAATGCAAGGATACAGGTAGTTTCGATATACCTGTTGTGATTGGTAATAAAAGGTTTGGAAAAGCTATGCTTGATTTAGGAGCATCAGTTAATGTTATGCCCGCATCTATTTATGAGTCTTTGAATTTGGGTCCTTTGAAAGAAACCCGTATTGTTCTTGAACTAGCTGATCGTTCTAATGTTTACCCTAGAGGTAATATTGAAGATGTGCTTGTGCAGGTGAATCAACTCATAGTTCCAGCTGATTTC
The DNA here is from genome assembly GCF_003573695.1 of Papaver somniferum. Classification (NCBI taxonomy): domain Eukaryota; kingdom Viridiplantae; phylum Streptophyta; class Magnoliopsida; order Ranunculales; family Papaveraceae; genus Papaver; species Papaver somniferum. Next base: position 69,425,404 of record NC_039361.1, on the reverse strand, counting down.
GTTGTATTGGAAATGGATAGCGGGTCAGATGCATCTATACCGCTGTTATTGGGGAGGCCTTTCATGAAAACGGCCAAAACCGTTATTGATGTTGACAACGGAACTCTCACTATGGAATTTGATGATGAAAAGATTTGCTTCAATATTTTTGGAGCAATGCGGTATCCTAGCGATGTTTATTCGGATTTTCATGCTAATGTCGTAGACGCAAGCTAAGGAATAGCCAAAGAGTCTACAGTCGAGCTAACGACATTAAACTAAGCGCTTAATGGGAGGCAACCCATAGGTTTTGTATCTTAAATCCTTTTACTTTTTGTTTTTATTGTTTCTATCCCCATGTTTAATTTCATTTAGTCCGGAATCTATTTTAGAAGAGAATTATGACGAATACCTTTTCGTCAGAAAAATTCAGACTGCACGTAGTTCAGTCCAGAGACCATAACTGTCATACCGTTTGTCAAAACACTGTTCTCTTTTGACACTGTGTAGAAAATACGTAGGCGAACAACTTTTGTGAAATGATGTTTTTTCCAAATTCCTTACCAATTTGTACAGTTTTCGTGTTTAATATGCTTGTACGTCAGAATTCAGAATTTTCAGTTTTGCACATTGAGGACAATGTGAAGTTTAAGTGTGGGGGAGTATTTTGCATATAGAGTTTTTAGATCTTTTTGCCTAGATTTTTAAAAAATTTGTATCTATTTGCATAAAACCTCCAAATTTTAGAGATTTTAGAGTCACTAGCATGCTTCTAGGTATGTTTACATAGAGTTTCTGACCGAAATAACCGAACTTGGAAGTGTTAGGGAACTACATTCGGATTTCTTACGAATTAGAGTGTTAAATAATGGATTTAATCATGCAGGTGATGCAAATGAGGTGCATGGAGAAATGCATTATTAGAGTTGCTGATCAATCATTCGTGGAGACTACCCATTTTCATATCAACCGAGGCACCATACCAGATTTCTTTATAAATGACTAAATAGCTTTCTTTTGAGTGTGTGTCACCGTACGTTAATTCCGGGTAGAATGGTGAGCTACCCAACCTCCTACCAATAGAAGCACTACTTGTGATCTCTTGAGTGATAATTTTGTCAATCATGAGGGTGACGTCTATAGACGAAAACCACCTTCTTGTAGTTTGATTTGCAGTTAGCACCATTTTCTCTCTCGCCAACAACAGGCCCATAGAAACACATCATCATCATAAACAAGGGAGCGACATCAAAATCTACAAGGAAAGTTGAAGACGTTTGAGGTTTACAAGCAACAAAACAAGGAAGATCAAATTTCACATCTAAGTAAAGCGATATACAATGGGCAGATTTTTATATACATGTTGAAGACTTATTTACAAGAGCGGAGAAAATAAAAAGATGAGAACTATATCGAAGTTTATGATACGAAGACAATACAAGTTGTGAAGAATCAAACGGTAACATACTTATCCCATAGCCATAACAATTTCATTATTTATTTTATATTCAACTTCTAGTTATTTCTCTTGTCAAAAAAAAAAAAGACAAGAGAAATTCTTTGTATTATTTTGGTTTGTATTTCTTTTTGTATTCGTTTAATAAATCCATGGGGAAGAAGAAAAATCTATGAAGAAGTTTCAAGCAACAAGGAATTGAAGAGAAAGAGTTACAAATTGTCGAAGTTCTACGAAGTTCAAGAGTTTATCATCAATAGTTGAAGATCGAAGACCAAGACCAAGAAGATGAAGAAGACGAGCTGAAGACTACGTTTCTATTGGGTGCTGTGAGAGTGGTGTTATCATCATTGCAATCAAATGTGAAGGTGGTAAGTACTCTCATCCTCTATTTTTAATAATTATGGTTGATTTCCTTTCTTAGAGATCATCAGAAATATTCTTGTTTTCCACGATTTTGTGGAGTCTCCAGAAATAATTCGGAAGGTTTCCTTCCCACAATTCAACGTGTGTAGGATTCTCTCTTCATTCTTACCTACACACATGTGAGACCCATAAAAAAGCCGTCTTATTGAGTGCAATTATCATAAAATCCTTTTAAGTGAGGTAGAAGTCGAGGCGAAATGCTTATTGATCCCTCTCAAACACGCATTCTCTCATTATGGTATGGTTATTTCTCACTCAAGATTTAAGAATGAATATGTTCTTTGGTACTTCTAACTTCTTATTACGAGCATGCAGAAACTCTATGTCCTCATAGCTCTTTGGATGCTTGGGATGCTGAAACGCTTTGAAGTTGGAGTAGGTTTTGTGGGTATACCTCTCGTAAGCCCTCACGAGACTATAACTCGTCCACTAGGGACATCTACGGGTTTAAAGGCTTGTTGCATATGCTAAATGCAACTGTGTCCTCGACGATAGGGAGTTGTTGTACTTTATTTTATTTTTGTAGTTTGCTCGAGGACTAGCAAAAGGCAGGTGTCGGGGAATTTGATAGGTGCATTATTTGCACTAGTTTGGTACTCAAATGCTTTGCTTTATTGGTAATTTTTGTATCATTATGTTTTGATTTCATTTGCTTTTGAGTTTGTTAGGTATTTGAGGCTATCTTAACCAAAAGGAAGTGGAACTAGCTCAAATTCGAGATTTCTACGCATCACCTTGAAGAGAACGAAAAGACGAAGGCAACGGCGAAAGGATGAGGTCATTCCGACCTCATATGAAGAAGTTAGAAGAAGTTGAAGCAAGCTAAAGTTGTGAAAGTCAGAGAATGCACAGAATTGATAAAGGCACACACGCCTTTTATTAGGGGCAGTCTAAGCAGCTCTAAAGGAATTTAAACTGTCAGTCTTCAAAGACCGACGGTAGAAAGAAGTAATTAAGGCTGCCATCGTCTTCTCCATTGCAGACATGCCTGTATAGTTAGCTGATCATGATTATTAACAACAGGTGGAGCTGTGGAGAACTAACGGTGATGGAAAATATGATGCTGCTGCCGTATACAGAGGAGATGCTGCTGCTGGTGATCGATCGGTGCTGTGTATGGTGGTTTGTTGGTTACTCGGTGGAGAATGATGGCAAACGAGGAAGGTATGGTTAGCTGATGTCGATGGAGTTGGTTGACGTTGTTTACAGCCGTGGGTGATGAAGAAAAACTCAAATTCGAGATGAGCAATGGTGTTGGTGACGAGATGTTGGAGTGTGATAGAGAAGCTCGAGATAAAACAAGGGATGAAATCTGTTGGATGATGAATCCAGGGTATTGTTGGTGCTGCTTGGGTTTGTAATGGCAGAGAGGATGAAAGTCTGCAATGAACTGTTTTGTGGAGTTTCCAACAGAGTTTGAGAAGATATGAGAAAGTTAAGACGAGATGGAGATGTTGCTGACGTTTGATCGGTGTTGAGCTAATGGTGATAGAACTCGAGAGCGGTGGACTTGAGTTTGCTGGAATGATGACGCTGCGATGCTATGGTGCTGTGAACTCGATAAAGCAAAGAGAGTGATGGAGGATTGGCAGTGCTCGGTGATTCAGGGAGGAAGTTGTGGTCGCTGCAGGCAGAATGACAAGGAAAAAATGGTCAAGTTTGTGGCTCGAACTGGTTACTACCATTGTTTCCCGAGATGGATCAGTTGGTTAAAACAGGGACACGAGGAGCTGATGAGACAATGGAGAGGTGCTGCAATGTCCTATCTGTGGTTAGTGGTGATGAAGAATGATGAAGCTCGAGAGAAGGTGACGGTTTGCTGTTAATGGAATTGGTGAGTAGAAAAGTCAGGGGAAAATAAATAGAAAAGTCAGGGGAAAATAAAACTCACGGAGGTTGATATGTCCGTGACTCCGGCGGAGAAAAAATCAAAATCCAGGGAAAAATAAAACTCGCGTTGAGATGACTGTCCGTGAGGGAAAGAGAAGATTTGCTTGTGAGTTCGCTATAACTGACAGGCCTGTTGTTTAAATGGGCTGACTTCTAAGTCTGATGCGCAAGCCCGATGGAAGTGTTAGCCATTCTAAGTCTTATGCGAGTTTGGCAAGTCTTGGCAACTAATTTGCACAGGATTTGGCGCAAAAGCACAGCTACAATACGGGTACCTGTATATAGGAGAGATTTCGATGATATCTTGATTTTTTTTTTTGATCGATAAAGAAAGAATTTTACTGATCAGAGAAGGGATACAAGAGGCTTGAACCACCTAGGGGAAAAGAAAAAAGAAAGAAAAGGAAAAAAACTTGTCACAGCAAGTGAAAACCCAAAAAATCCCTAAAACAAAACTAAGGTGGGAAATATACAGTAACCCAGTTCTCAACAACTGAGTTAAATGAAATATTTTCGAACTCCTTAAAATCCAAAGCCCATTCAAACAGACTATACTTAACCATATGAATAACATGCGCCATATTGTGAGCTTTGTTTGTGAAAACTCTTGCATTTCTTTCTTTCCAGGTACACCAAAGAATTGCTGCTGCTAGGAGATTCCACAATAACTTCTGTTGAACAGTATTAAAATTCAGGTACGAGAGTTGCTCGAGGAATATGGAATTAAGCAGGTCTTCTCCACCATCTACTACCCTCAGAGGAACGGGCAAGCCGAAAGCAACAATAAAACCTTAATTCGGATTCTCAGTCGAACAGTGCATGATCATCCCAGGACATGGCACGAACAACTACCAATGGTATTGTGGGCATATCGGACGTCACCTAGGAGTTCTACTGGCGTTTCCCCTTACTCACTCGTTTATGGTACGGACGCGATTCTCCCGGCAGAGATAAAAATTATGTCAGCCAGAATTGCAGCAGCAAGTGGGGTCCACTGGAATGAAGCCGAAGCATCGAGCTCCAGGATTCCCGAGTTAGACGCCCTAGACTCCAGAAGAGATAAAGCAGAGGAACGTACTCATAAATATAGGAGTAGGATATCCAAAGCGTACGACAAAGCTGTGAAACCACGAGTTTTCAAAGTGGGAGATTTAGTTTTCAAAAATGCCAAGCACATACAACAAGACATGTCCGCATTAAAATTCTCTCCAATATGGCAAGGTCCCTATGTGATTACCAAGGCTTACGGCACTGGCTACTACAAGATTATTAAAGAGGATGGAGGTAAATTCGAAACAGTCATCAACGGAAAATGGCTCAAGGCATACTACGCCTGACCATCGCCCTATCTCTCGCCGCCTTGCAACGCAACAATCAGGCATTGTCACTCTTCTCACGTTTCAGTTATTCTCCATTAATGAAAACATGTTGATGTAAACTCGATTCACTTAACAAAATCCAATGCAAGGTTCAAAACCCCCCAAAAAAAGAAACGATTCAAACATCATTGTGCATACTTATTCAAGACAAAAGTACGACTCAGAAGAAGCCTTCCAACAAGTTGTAGTTCCTTGAAAGCATCATTTTCAGCCTCTACTGATACCTTTCCGTCCTACTCTTCAAATTTTGGATTTCCTGTTCAACCTTCTCAGATTCTGCAGCCAGAGCTTTTTCCTCTTCCAAGATAGCTTTCGTAGAAGGAATGACATTGGCGATGATACCAGCTCGATCAACTTTAATAATATCAAGACGCTGCCGCAACCAGTTAACTTTAAACTCCATGGATTCACAGGTAGATATCATGTCTTCCCACTTTTCAATGGTTGATTCAGAAACATCACGAATGGATGTACTTTCCATCTCGGCAATCATGGGTAGGAGACAGTTCACTGTGGTAACCAAAGCAGATGAGCAATGCCGCACCACGTTCCTGGTTGCAATATGGCCGTACCTCTTCCATATTTTTGTATACAAGGGTATGGACTCCTTCCTCACTAGAAAACCTCCAACAACCCGATAACTAGAAGATAAACATCTCATATGAACATCGAAACGCGATCCTGCGTTGGGGTACTCGTAGGAGGAAATGCCCAAATCAGCGTCTTCCAAATCAGCGGCAGACGTTTTTGAGCTTGAAGGGAGAGGAGTGGTTAAATCATCATCATTGACCACTGTTACACATGTCCCAGAAGGATGCCTCTACAAAAAAAAATATATATAAAAGAGAGAAAGGGGAGGGTTACATCACCAACTAGCTATGGAAGATGGATACATATTCTCCAGTAGAAGATATACCGGTATAATCTTCTTGACTCGCATGATTCGAACAGTAGAACTGTCGCAAGGCTCAGGGATTCGGCCGCTCTGAAAGAAAATAATGATTAGACGCCGAAGGAAAAAGAAGAACTATTACTTCAAAATCAGAAAATGTTTAAAATCATACTCTGGATACAAGTCGCTTGCGTTTAGCAAAGGAGTCTGGCTGAGCTGAAGAAGATGATCCGCTTCTATCTGACATAATGAAAGCAAGAGTTCCAATAAGAAAATCTTTATATCGGCACGGTAAGGGTGTCCCCGTATATGTACATGACAGAAGCCCTAAAACGAGACTGGAAAGCTGTAACGAGATTCATCCGATAAGGGAGGATTTAACGCCAACTAAGTCATACTTCCAGTTGACCCTAATTAAGAGCCAGGAAGGGACCGTTGGATAGTCAAAGAAGGAACGCGTTCAAGCCAAATCTGAGTCCTAGTCAGCCTGACTGGGGATGCGAGGTTGTTGTTCCAAATTCAAGTAGCGGTCGCTTCCTTGATGCAATGATGGGAGATCGACACGGAATACCAGCTGCCACAAGAGAATACACGGACGACATGCACGGAGGAAGCCGGGTTAACAATACATCGGTACTTATACTTACTGCAAGAGTTGAGCAAGCGTTTCCTGGTCTACGCCTCGTCTTTCAAATTTGTTCTTGTCTGTCACCATCTATTGCTTACCCCGCAACAATGTCACTGTTACGTGCTAAGTAGGGGACTTAATGTTGATGGTGGTTTTTAGTACATGGTCAAAATTGTAAAACCCTGTATTTAAATGTGTTGTCATCCTACAAAGGAACAAAAGCTATTTGAAAATGACGAGTGCTAAAACCTCTTTACGTAAATATATATTGAACAACTCAGTATATATATGAAATTCATTCAGAATGGTGAGCGTAATACCAATTCCAATACTCTGTGAATTCTATCTTATGCCAGCATTATTAATTAATGCCTGATTTTCCCGGTATTTTCCCGTGTTATATTCCCAGCCGAACTCTCATTACTGACATGACATGACGATGAAGTGTTCACTCTCAGCAGAGTAGCATGAATCTCCCGAAGTGCCAGTATTGAGATATGCATAAAATACTCATACGGCAAAGAGATCAATGCGTTCAGACACTTTAGATAGCATGATCGAACACACATTTATTCTTAAAGAAAATCTAGACTGTTAATGTCAGTCTCAGAAACAATCACGGCCACACAACTTGGTCGCATGATTTAACAAACATAGCTTACTCCTAGCAGGACCAGTCAATCACCGTAGCAACCGCCGGCGGGCCCACTGATAGGTGCATTATTTGCACTAGTTTGGTACTCAAATGCTTTGTTTTATTGGTAGTTTTTGTATCATTATGCTTTGATTTAGTTTGCTTTTGAGTTTGTTAGGTATTTGAGGATATCTTAACCAAAATGAAGTGGAACTCGCTCAAATTCGATATTTCTTCGCATCACCTTGAAGAGAACGAAAATACGAAGGCAACGGCGAAATAATGAGGTCATTCCGACCTCGTATGAAGAAGTTAGAAGCAATTGAAGCAAGCTAAAGTTGTGAAAGTCAGAGAATGCACAGAATTGATAAAGGCACACACGCCTTTTATTAGGGGCAGTCTAAGCAGCTCTAAAGGAATTTAAACTGTCAGTCTTCCAAGACTGACGGTAGAAAGAAGTAATTAAGGCTGCCATCGTCTTCTCCATTGCAGACATGCCTGTATAGTTAGCTGATCTTGATTATTAACAACAGGTGGAGCTGTAGAGAACTAACGATGATGGAAAATATGATGTTGATGCCGTATACAGAGGAGATGCTGCTGCTGGTGATCGATCGGTGCTGTGTATGGTGGTTTGTTGGTTACTCTGTGGAGAACGATGGTAAACGAGGAAGGTATGGTTAGCTGATGTCGATGGATTTGGTTGACGTTGTTTACAGCCGCGGGTGATGAAGAAGAACTCAAATTCGAGATGAGCAATGGTGTTGGTGACGAGAAGTTGGAGTGTGAAAGAGAAGCTCGGGATAAAACAAGGGATGAAATCCGTTGGATGATGAATCCAGGGTATTGTTGGTGCTGCTTGGGTTTGTAATGGGAGAGAGGATGAAAGTCTGCAATTGACTGTTTTGTGGAGATTCCAATAGAGTTTGAGAAGATATGAGAAAGTTAAGACGAGATGGAGATGTTGCTGACGTTTGATCGGTGTTGAGCTAATGGTGATAGAACTCGAGAGCGGTGGACTTGAGTTTGCTGGAATGATGACGCTGCGATGCTATGGTGTTGTGTGTTGGAAAACCCACCGGTTTTATGTGAATTAAAATTTAGTATAAAATGGTTTTTCAAAATAATTAAAATACGTTCCAAATTTATCACTTAGATTTTTACGGGATAAATTTACCTTATATATTTTGGATTTGTGTCAGGGTTTTGTATGCAGAAAAACCCCTCTTGTATCCGTGCGTTTTGAGAATCTTTTCTTCTTCGTTTTTCTATGAGTGATACTAGGGTTTAAGTGCTAACAATTCCATGAGTTTTCCGCTGCCAAGTTCTAAAAGGACAAGTTTGAATGTGCTATTCAAACTTGTTAAGATTGTTGTATCTTGGAGGCAGATGTACTCGTAGGGCTATAACATCATCTTTTCAGAGTGTAGCCGGGCATTCTTGTCTTAAGGACAGTATGTTGAACATGCGCCTCAATCTACCATTACAAGTTTCTTCTCTCTATGTTGTTTAACAGGGATGTTCATTACATCAACAATTGCAGGAGCCGACACAAAAGTCAGATAAGTGCCTCTTATATTAATTAGTTGTTTGATTTATTGAATTTTAATTGTTTTTTCCAACACTGTGAACTCGATAAAGCAAAGAGAGTGATGGAGGATTGGCAGTGCTCGGTGATTCAGGGAGGAAGTTGTGGTCGCTGCTGGCAGAATGACAAGGAAAAAATGGTCAAGTTTGTGGCTCGAACTGGTTACTACCATTGTTTCCCAAGATGGATCAGTTGGTTAAAACAGGGACACGAGGAGCTGATGAGACAATGGAGAGGTTCTGCAATGTCCTATCTGTGGTTAGTGGTGATGAAGAATGATGAAGCTCGAGAGAAGCTGACGGTTTTCTGTTAATGGAATTGGTGAGCAGACAGATAAAGCCAGGGAGATGGAGAGCTTGGTAGAGAATGAAATGGGTTTCTGCCATTTTTGACGGAGTAGAGTTTAGGCTACTGTCATCGAGTGATGCTGCTGCTGTTGTTTTGAACTGCAGAGAGGTTGTAGTTTGCATGATGTCGAGGTTACAGAGAAGACGGATGAGAAGCTCGTGTCTGAATCTGTGCGGAGAAGTAACCGAGCAGTTGAGAGAAATCCAGAAGAATATAATTCTCACGGAGGGGAGTGTTTCCGATACTTTTTGCCGGAAGGAAATCAAACTCAGATTCTATGATTTCTCACGGACAGCCTGGTGTACGTGAGATGAATAGAAAAGTCAGGGGAAAATAAAACTCACGGAGGTTGATATGTCCGTGACTCTGGCGGAGAAAAAAATCAAAATCCGGGGAAAATAAAACTCGCATTGAGATGACTGTCCGCGATGGAAAGAGAAGATTTGCTTGTCAGTTCGTTATAACTGACATGCCTGTTGTTTAAATGGGCTGACTTCTAAGTCTGATGCGCAAGCCCGATGGAAGTGTTAGCCATTCTAAGTCTTATGCGAGTTTGGCAAGTCTTGGCAACTGCTTTGCACAGGATTTGGCGCACAGGCACAGCTACAATACGGGTACCTGTATATAGGAGAGATTTCGATGATATCTTGATGATTCGTTTTTTGCACACAAGAGAGGAACAAGAGCTAGGGCTTGGGAGTTGCGATCGATATCACAATTTCTAGGGTTTTCTATTTGATTTCTTCTTCTTATTTTTCATGGGTTTTGAGAAATCCATGAGTAAACTAAACTCTTCTTATTGGTTAGAGATGTAGTCCTAAGTTGGAAAACATGTTATTCAATTGAAGTATTCATTCTTATTCATTCATAATTTGTTAGTATCGTTTATTTTCTACCGTTTATAACTCCATGTATGATTGATTGCTAGTTTGTTTAAGTTGCAAATTAAATGAGCATGCATTCATATCTATTGCTAAACTAGGGTTTGAGATCCGGAATTGTCGAATAATCCTTGTTAGAAGTAGCATAATATAGTTGTTAACGACGGGATGTTGCCATACAATTATATTTAGAAGTGTAACCTAGGTTAAATCCGTGTGGCTCTTGCGCCGGATTTCTTAGAATAACCTCAACTCATAAATATTAGTGCTTTCATTGGGTTAAACTTGAGTGGCTCTTGCGCTAAGTTATTTAGTGGAAAGGATTCAAAGAGAGGCTCTTGTGGCTTTGATGATAATAGGAGTCTTGCCGGAGTAAGCCTACGACAGGACGCTCTAGGGTTATTGATGTCGATAGAAAATGAATGTTGAGATTGATTCAGTTGATAACATGTTGGAAGATGGAAGATGAAAACTATAACCAGTACTTTTTATCTCTGATATTCATATTATTCTTTTTGCTTTATTCTTATTTAGTTATAATCACAAAAAAAACCTCCCCAGTTTCTATAAGTAATCATAACAATTTGACATCCCATATCTCCTTGTGGAACAAATCTGTTCTTATAACTATACTCTTATTTATAATTGTGAAGTGAAAGAACTTAAATTATTTTTGTGTCGGCTGACGACCGACCACCCACCAGTCCTCTAGTTGATCGACCCCCATGTTGCTCGTTCACGAACACTTCAAATATTGACCCAAACGTGAGCGACTGCGCTGCGTAAAAACCAAGCTCGAACGAGCCAAGACCGTAAAAAACAGTCTCAAAAGCTATTATACCCGTCCAACTTCGCCAGCCTGGTTGGACGAATTAGATCATCCCATGAATGATTGGGGAAGCACTAACGCACACGTTGGCGGGCCCACTTTACCCTTACCCGATCGGTTTGCTCACGACGTGGTCATCGAGCAATGAACGTTTGACCGAAACATGATGGACGTGATGCTTTCCAAGGGTCGCGGAAGTCCACTAGTGTCTTAAATCGATCACAACCATCCAACCTAGCCAGCCTATTTGGATGGATTAAACCGCATTTAGGAACATCAGGAAGGTGCACATGCGTTCACGTCAGCCCAACATGGGACCCACGTGATCGATCTCTCCAAAATAGGATCACGGCGTGCCAAAGCGCTTGGCCAAAGTCACGTGTGCGTGACTGATTCAAAACCCTAATTAGGGTTTGCGGCAATGCACATCTGTCGTAGTTCGATCCTGACCGTCCATCTTCGCTAGCCTAAACAGAGGGTGTATACGTAGGCTCAAGAGGTCTCAAGGATGTCAACATGATCACCGTGGTCCCACCTTTTCATGTGACCGGACGTCCTATCCAGACTAGGGCCCGGTGCCTTGAAACGCGCTCCCCCAAAGGTGGTTTGTGATAAACGCATTTATGTGTCTATTTTGTTCTCAATATTATGTATTGTTAGACTCGATTAAGTACTTATTGTGTTATTTTGTGTTTTTGTAGATGTTTTTAGAGAAATAAGCCCTTGCGGCGAAATGGGCTCAAAAAGTGGTCTTTTACACCCCAGAGAAAATTACTAAAAGCACCCCAGAAATGCACCGGAAACGCCCCAGAAATGTGCTTGAGGAACCCAGAAAAATTACTATTTCCACCCCAATTGCTATTCGCACCCCAGCTCTGGTTAAGGGGCACCCTTCTTCTCAAATTCAAAAATAAATTTTGGCGGGAAATTTTCTTTATACACTGGTAGATTTTCCAATCGATTTTTGAAGGTGTTATAAGGAGATTAAATCGCTGAAACTTAATGGGTATATGTGATATGGATATAAGAAGATATTGTGGTGGTTGGGATCGATCAAATTTTGCCAGATAATCGATTCTCGATTAAAGCAGGAAAAAAGAGATATCGGTTAAACTTGGAAAGAAAATTACGTAAAGATGTTGCATGGGTTGTGGAAGTTAAGTGCAGATATTCTCCTAGGTTGCATATCAACAGATTTTGGAAATTATCAAGACAATTAACGCATGCAGAGAAAGAAAATAAGAAATTATTCCCAAGAATAATTTTCCTTTACTGTGAAAATTTTGAGGAATTAATGGCGAGATTTGATGCGCCTGTAATGTATAAATAGGAGATACATGAGTCCTAGAAGGGTTGTCGAGAGTTTGGGGTCGAGAGGAGAGCTCAGGAGGCGTGAATCAAGAGTTTTCAGAACTCTGTTGCTGCTGCTCCTGCTGCTCGTGAAGAACAGTGAAACGGCGACGGTTTATTCATCCGTCGTAACAGTTTCTTCAACTGGATTGCAACGTTTATCTTCATTGTAACAGTTTCTTCATCCTCGTTTGCAACATTTATATTCAGATTTGTAACGATTATCTTCAGCATAACATTTGAGACTTGAAACAGTCGGTTTGTAACGCATATGCGATGTTGTAGATTTCCTGTTTCATTGTTTTCTCTTCTTGTAAATACCAATTGAGCTTAATAAAATATTTTGAGTGGTATTTCACCATGATGAGCTAAACCCAATATTGGGACAACGGAGGAGGCGATTTTCGTCATTCTGGTAAATTTAATTTATTCTTTTTATGACTTTTGCATTGATTTAAAATTGAAAAAATGATTTTGATTAATTAGTTATCATTTTATTTGATGCGGCATGCTTGCTTAAATGTTTGATGTCCCATGCTTACGATTTATAACTAATATTCTGAGAATCTATATTGGCAAAATAAGAGTCCGTACATTTTATGTTTTGAGCGATAATTGTTAAGGATAAATAAAATGTACCATATGCATGAGAATTGGTCAAGTCCTTAGTACCAGTAACTCGCTACCAATTTGTTAATATTTTTGTATATATATTTTTATCAAATCTAAAAAATTATCCTTCACAAGTCCGAGAGTTTGAACCTCATTACTACAACCCCACGAAAAATCAATAATCAGTTTGCCACACGACCTTTAAACCTCTTTGCGGTAATATGTTTCTGTTGCAAATCGATCACGACCACTCATCTTTACTGGTCAAATTGAGTGGCCAAGATCGAATATTTGTGGGACCGAGAGGGGCAGGCATGTACGACAGTGAGCCATCTTCACGCACACCTGATCGGCTCACTCAAAAATAGCGCCCCTACTTGGATTCGACCAAGCCAAAGAGGGATGTTTGCGCACCTTTTAAAACCCTAAATTCCATCAACGACAACAAATATATGTTGTAAATCATCTTGTCCGTCTAACTTTGCCAGCTTGGTCGGACAGTTTAAATTAAAAATTAGGCGATCAATGAAGCGCCCCAATGATCACCGTATGCCACTCCGCCACAGGGAGTGATCGACCAGAGGGTGGACCGCCTATGCGGCCTCCAAACGACCACTCGAAGATGGTTGGGCGTGATTCTATTTTAAGACGCTTGATCCGCGACTTATTCAATCAAGCTTTAAAACAGCGATGCTTCATGCATATTGATTGCTTTGAGGTGCTTGCTTAAAAACGATGCATTATATACATCGAGCATGCACGATATTTCATGAATATCAATTCCTTAAATAACTTAGTTATTTAACCTAATAGCACCGAATGCTATTTCTTGCGGCGGATCCCACGACTTGACCCGCTCGTTCGAGACATCAAACATGTCACAAACTGGGGGATACTTACTGGGGTATTGGTCTGGCGGTTTACAGCATGCGGCGTGCAACGCGCCCATTACGAGAACGTGTCATGAGCAAAGTAGTCAATATCGGTTGTACATGCCGATATTACAGGTTTTTATCGGGTATCGGAAAATACCTATACGATATTGAAAATATCGGCGATACAAAGATGAAACAGTATTATCAGCTGTACATGCCGATACGGACCGATAATCGGTTTTACTTATACACCGATAATATCGGTTCAAGGAATAAATTTTCTATCAACATGCATCTAGTCAAGTACAACGTCAATTGGAGAAGTTAAAAAAGTCTTAATATATTTATGATATAAAATCAACAACTATTGGTAGGATATAAGATGGAAACCATTTTTCGGTTGCAATGCAGGGAAATGTAAAAGATAAAAGTGAAGGATAATAAGAAAGATTTGCCGGAATAATATGACAACAATCACAATGCTAGCTAATGAACAACCTTGTATTTTGAAAATTTTAGATATATGCATGATTCTTATTATTTTTTACTATGGTTTTATAAATATTTGAAATTCTAGTTCTAATGTTGTATCACCGATATTATCTTTTGTATAGGTGTATTGGACCCGGCCGATACAAGACCGATACGCGATATTAACTACCTTGGTCAGGAGACATGGACGATTAACGATGATGAGGTAAGTGGGAAAATACGTGATCGTGTGACAATCACCTACACGACCCCAATACTCCATCACTTCACTTCCTACACTTCCTATGAGATGAGGGTTGCGCTCAATGAGTTGTATAAATAGGTTCTCAGACCTATTCTCAAAACACACAGAAAAAACCAAGTGTTGTCACAATATCCAGAAAACACCCAGAACTGATAGCTTACATTGTGCAAGACAGTTCAACATTCTGATACAAGTCATAAACAGACAACACCTTCACAATCTCAACACCTTCTTCGCTTCCCTCCCTAAGATCAACCCTTCTCCTTCACCTTGTGACCAAATTGAATCTGGAACGGCCATTTCTTGGTTTAGGCCAGAGTCTTACAGATTGATTTCTCGAACCTAAAAGCACTCCCGTGTAGTGCATTTGTTTAGGGTTTGAACTCGTTTCTCACCAACGCACCCCAAATTACCAAAAATAGCAGAATCAGTTTTTACCGATAAACACTTCGTTAACTCATGATCCAGGAGTTAAGGAGATTAATAGTACATTTGAGTCAAACTCTGATGTCAAAGAAGATGCTGAGAAAGAGTTGGTAAAACTCTTAAAGCCTATAAGATCTTTGTCTACAAGGATGTTATTATTAAAGACAAAATCTAATCTTCTTAAGCAAGTGATCAGAGAAAAAGACATTCAACTAAATATTCTATCCAAAGAGATTATGGATCTGACTGTCAAAGTAGAAGCATACTTGATAAAACTCTTAACAAGAACAAGAGATTCATTCAAAGATTCTGACAAATGGTTCTGTTGTGATTTCTTTTGATGGAGAAACTAAAAGTCCTTACTTGAATTTTATAGATCGTGAAAACAAGACATGTTTGATCACATCTGAAACATATTATCATGATGGTAGTCTTCCTAACTACGTCAAGTCAAAAGAGAATGAAAAATCATTTTCTAGAACTACTGATGATCAAATGAAATCTTGTCCAAAGGAAACTTTGAACCGGTTCCGTGAAAAAGATCTTAAGGAATACATCCTTCAGTCACTTGAAAAGAAACTTATACTTCTTCAAAATAATGTTGTAAAAGTATTAAAAGAAGTATCTTGTCTTAAAAAACTGAAAAATCATTCCTCGGTAGAAAGACATAATATACCCCAACCCGATGAAATCAACTCAAAAAAATCGGGATAAAAAAGTTGATGATCACTTCTGAAAAAGGTCTCACCTCATTCATGTGGAAAAAATATCTATTTACGTGAAAGTAGTTCCCCTACTGAACGTTTCCAGGTGAAAGGTAAGGAAATAACTTTTTCCAAGAGAAACAATCAGAAAAAAAAATTCAACAATTGTTTCTGATAATCAAGATGATGTGCATAATAAGGAAATCCTTAAAATGAGAAAATCTTATGAACATCTCATTAACATAACTAAAAGAGATTTATCTATCTCTGAAAATTCACACATCAGTACATTTTCTCCTCATGATCAAACCTATTTCACAAGAAAAGATCATCTTCCCGGGAGAAAATATGATGGGAAGAAACCTTCAAAAAGGAACATGAACTATGTTTCTGATACTCGTTGTAAGCATGAAAAAGCTTACTCCTATACAACTTAGTTGTATGGAGTCTGTGCACCCTCGTCCAAGTTAGTGCTCATAATTTTGGGATGAGGAAGCACATAAAACAATAGCACATGTTTTGTGTTTGTATCAGAAAATCTGTGACAATTTTTAGATAACTGCGAATCCATTTTGTCTAAAATAATTTTAGTTCATGTTTATCATGATCTTTGATATTTAGGTTTTATTTTAAATTTTAGAATTTAAATAAACCTTCCAGCATTAGAGTTTGGACACAGGAAACAAAATATAATATATTTTCGGAAATCTATGGGTACTTTCGGTCCGGAAGTTGTTTCTTCTTAAGCAAAACTCTCTCTTGCTTGTATTAAGAGACCCTGATTAATTGTTATTTAAATCCTTGAGCATGCATCCAATAACTCGCAGTATTACAAAGGTAAATAAGGAGGAAGCTCAAAGAGTTAATTTTTATGTGATTCAATTGTTTCCAGTTAAGAAAAACGGTGTCAATTTATTTGGCTTATTGTTTGATATCTTCTTTATTGTTGGGTATCAAGTGTTTTTGCTTAATGAAATTCGGTGCAATTGCGGTGATGTAATGTGTATATTTGTTTCGTTTTCTTCCGATTAAGAAAATAATTGTGAAATTCAATTTATTTTGGTTAGTATCTATTGTTTGTGGCTTAACAAAAAAAACGAGATCATTTGCTTAGTCCAAATGATTCCTGATAAGAGAAACTAAGTTAATTCTAATGTTAGTTAGACTTATCAATTGGAGGATTCGGTTATTAAAGTCTAATTGAATCCCTTGACAAGAAAAACTAGTTAACTAACCTAGTGTTTGTCTTGTCTAAAGGGAAAGGTCTAAGTTATTGTCTGAATAATTAGAGCCTGATGAGAAAAATAAAGTTAATTCTGATCTTTATTTTGGTCTTGTCGAATAAACCGATTGTGTATGTGTTTGAACCATAAATCAAAATCTTTGGTCAATCGGGTTCAACAAGGGAATTAAGTATCTTAGTTGATTTGTTGTACTACTAGGGAAAATTGCTTCAAGAAATTGTTTCCTTGATAACATATTGAAACTAGATTACTTTTGTAGTTTCGGTTTTAATATTGGTTATCTAAAGTGGTATATGAAACCTTTGTGCTTAACTCTTATAGGTTGTATACAAGTCTTTTAGACTTGTAAGATCCTTTCGGTTTTTCCTTTATTTACTCGAACCTTTGTCATTTTGTGACAAAAATGAGAGAAATATATGAAGTAAACAAGTGATTTTTAATCACTAGGAACAGAAAATTGTGCTTAAACTTTATATCTAACGAAAGAGTAAAGCATTGAATAAGGGGGAGAAACATATCATGTTGTTGTGTAGTATTTAGACTACAAAAGGGGAATAACAGAGATGTTCGGATTGATTATTTACCTAGCTTTCCTTTAGGGGGAGTAAAAGCTTTTGTTATTCAAATGTCAACAACGACATTTATTGATTGAATACATACAGGTTATTATGCTGTTGAAACTTTGAACCAAGCACTAATCTCCACATGTAATAAGAGTTTTGTCACTAAAATTAACAAAGGGGAAGATTGTTAGAGCATAGCTCGGCTGAAATCACCAAGCGTTGGTATGTCAAGTTTGGTTGTCATATTTTAGTATCAAAACTCATTTAGAGTCGCTTGCTTATATATTAGAGTCAACTTCGTTTAGGTTGGACTAGAAAGTCTAGGAATTTTTAGACATACATGTATTACTCTGAAGACCTGAAGACTGTGAAGAAGTAATGAATTAAAACGATGACATCATCCTTCCATTTAAGGTTAGTATGACTTGAACTTGTTTCAATTCCTAACGTATCTTACAAGTCGTGCATATTGAAAACATAACATGCGAAGTTGTGTATACTATATATATTGGATATTATACTTTAGTGATGTGACATGATCATAATAGTATGATAATAGTATTTAGAAATTAGACTACGAAGTATAACACTTATCTTTGAACTTCGTAGATATGACATCGACATAATCTCGTATATAGTTTTATGATTATGTGTATGGGTTATGGTGAAGATTTCATCATAGTGTTTGTGGGTGAAAACTGTTTCTGCTGGTTTTGGTAATTTTGGGTGTGTGGATGAGAAACAAATCTAAACCCTAAACAATGCACTGCACGGGAGTACTTTTGATTCGAGAGATCAATCTGTACAATCCTGGCCTAAACCAAGAAATGGCCATTCCAGTCTTGCTTTGGTCACAAAGTGAAGGAGAAGGGTTGGTCTTAGGGAGGGAAGCGAAGAGAGTGTTGATACTAGAGTGGTTAATTCTGAAGATGTGGCTTGTTTTATGACTTGTGTCAGAAAGTGGAACTGGCTTACAGAGTGAAAAGATATCAGTTCTTGGTGATTTCTGGATACTATGTTGTTGCCGACCAAAAACTTGTTGTTTGGTGAAAATAGATAAAGCCTATTTACAAAAGTCATATTGAAACGTACCCTGGCCCCATAGGAAGTGGGAACGATTGAGTGGTGTAAGAATAGAGTAACGTGTAACCGTCAGACATTATGCTTCCACGATGAAGGAAGTGAATTCGTGTAACCGTCAGACATTATGCTTCCATGATGAAGGAAATGAATTCGTTTACACCGTTACTTTTCACCACCACTAGTTGTCCCTCTTCATGACACTTTCTTGTAATGGGCGCATTGCACGTCGTACGATGTAAACCTCCAGACCAATACCCTAATGAGCATCCCCCAGTTTGTGACATGTTTTGATGTCTCGAGTGTTTTCGTGGAAAACATGTAGCACTTTTCTACGTGTGGCAATTCAAAGTCAATGGACTTACCGTAGAAAAATAGCATGTGATGCTATTAGGATTTTTTTTGCTGGTCGCCTAAAACTTGCTACAGGCCTGTTAGTTCGGTAGCGAACTCGGACGGCCGAGATTACATCTTATGAGGAAGGGTAGCCTTCGATTATGGCTATATTCTGTTGGCACCTGATGATGGCGCAGTGGTGTTATGATGTACGCTAGTGGCAATGTGGCATGACTGGCGTGGCTTGTGCATGCCAGTGGCACGGTGGTGCAAGTGGCACCTGGGGTAGCCATGGCCACTAGATTTAGGCAACTGGTCGCCTGAAACTTGCCACAAGCCTGTCAGTTCGTCGGCGAACTTGGATGGCTGAGATGCATCTCATGAGGAAGGATGGCCATTGGTTACGGCCATATCTCGTTGTATAGTAAAGTGACGCCATTGGTATAGTGGGGCCCGGGGTAGCCATGGCATAGCGGCATGCCAGTGGCGTAGCCGTGGCGTGGCCACGCCTGTGGCGTTGTAGCATGGCCAAAACTAGGATTTGGCTCCGTGACCAAAGTTAGGGCTTGGAGGCATGGCCAAGGCTAGGGTTTGGCGCCGTGGCCAAAGTTAGGGCTTGGCGGCGTGGCGAAGGCTAGGATTTTGCTCCGTGGACAAAGTTAGGGCTTGGCGTGTGGCCAAGGCTAGGATTTGGCGTCGTGGCCCAAGTTAGGGCTTGGCGGTGTGTCCAAGGCTAGGTTTTGGCGCCGTGGCCAAAGTTAGGGCTTGGCGGCGTGTCTAAGGCTAGAATTTGGCGCCGCGGCCAAAGTTAGGTCTTGGCATCGTGGCCAAGGCTAGGTTTTGGCGTCGTGTCCAAAGTTAGGGCTTGGCGGCGTGGCCAAGGCTAGGATTTGGCGTCGTGGCCAAAGTTAGGGCTTGGCGGCGTGGCCAATGCTAGGATTTGGCGGCGTGACCAAGGCTAGGTTTTGGCGGCGTGGCCAAAGTTAGGGCTTGGCGGCGTGGCCAAGGCTAGGAATTGGCGTCGTGGCCAAATTTAGGGCTTGGCGGCGGGCCAAGTCTAGGTTTTCTTGCGTGGCATGTTACTGCGGCAGAGTGGAATATTGGCATGTTACTGCGGCAGAGTGGCATGTTGTTGTGGCAGGGCGCGTTTGGCTTGCCAGTTAGTATAGTGGAGCGGCAGGGTGCGTTTGTCCTTTAATGTATGGCGGCAAGTTTAGAGCGACTTGATTGGTAGAGAAAAGGGGTCGGCCAAACATAAGGTGCGGACACACCTCTAGTGCTTGTGGCGCATTTAAAGTGACCCGATTGGTTGGTAAGAAGGAGAGGGGTTGGCTAAGCATGGGCGTGGCTACACTTCTGGTGTGAGTGTGGCGGCTTTAGAGCAACCTGATTGGTCGATTGGAAATGGGGCCGACAAGCATGGTCCCATCCACAACTTATGTGTGTGTGGCGAGTTTAAAGCGACCTGATTGGTCGAGGGAAATAGGGTCGGTCTAGGATGGGGCATGGCCAATGGAAAGTGGTGCCATCTGGCCTAAGGCATGGACACGCCTCCCTTTGATACCGCGGCTCCTTATTTTTCTGATTCTGGGCAAGGTTTTGCACCTACTAATTCATGGCGGATTAATTTCCTAGTTTTCCTAGGCTTACTTTCGACAAGCAAGGTCTGGTATATTGCGCAAGGCGCAAAAGTAATTGATTGAATTCTATATGTTGACACAGAGTTCTTTAAGTTCATTTCCAGAGAGCAGCATGCTTTCTGATTGAATACCTTATGCAAAGACCTTATCCTTGATATTTGGAAACTCGTGCTACTCTGCTGCGAGTGAATACAAATTGTCATGCCATATCAACATTAAGGGTTCAGTCGGGGAACATAGCATAGAAAGCATTCAAAGAAACTTATATTAAGCGAATATAGGAAAAGCGCCGAAATTTACAGAACATCTGAGATGGTTGCTACATGCGCCAGTCTGGATAAATTTCATGTAAATGTATTGAATGGCACAATAAATATGCCAGTGGAGAGGTTGACACTCATGGCTCCGTTTCCTTACAGAGTGACGTCACATTAGATGCAAGGTTTTATAATTTTAACCCTAAGATAAAAACCACCATCAACATTAAGTCCCCTGCTTAGCTCGGAACAGTGGCATTGTTGCGGGGTAAGCATGAGATGGTGACAGACAAGGATAAAATCGAAATGGCAAGTCATGAAGATATTTTCAGGAAGATTTGGATAACCTTTGTCAGGAGGCATGAAGAATCTGTGATCCTTGCATTGGTGGCTTTGTATAAATTCGGCTTGGCCATAGGGTGTTGGTGTCAGCGCTGTAACTTTGGCTACTGATCGGAGCGGTGGCAGTGCGACTAGGTCCACAGAACGGGTGCTGGCCGTCTACAGAAAGGTGGATGGCGTTGCTTCGGCTGACTAGGTCAATGGTGTTGCTGGCTATGGAAAGGTGAATGGCGCTGGATAGGACGTGGACTGTTGGCGCTGGGGGTGGCCTCTTGGAGCTGGCTGTGGAGCGGACTGTTGGCGCTGGATACGCAACGGAGAAGATGGCGCTGCTTTGAACGGCTAAGATTATTGTTGAGGTGGTGTAGCCGTCAGCACTATAATGTATTGAGGCAGTACGCCTGAAAACAGAGTAGTGAGTGTTGAGGATTTTACACGTCTCAACACTAAGAGGATGGATGAGTTAAGGCGGTATGCCTTCCAACACTGTAGTAAGTGTTAAGGAATATACACGTCTCAACACTAAGAGAAAGGATGTGTTGAGGTATCATGCCTGGCAATACAATAATGGTGTTGAGGAATTTGCACGTCTCAACACCAAGAGGAAGGATGTGTTGAGGAAGCATGCCTAGCAACACAGTAGTGGTGTTGAGGAATTTGCACGTCTCGACACCAAGAGGAAGAATGTGTTGAGGAAGCATGCCTAGCAACACAGTAGTGGTGTTGAGGAATTTGCACGTCTCAACACCAAGAGGAAAATGTGTTGAGGAAGCATGCCTAGCAACACATTAGTGGTGTTGAGGAATTTGCACGTCTCAACACCAAGAGGAAGAATGTGTTGAGGAAGCATGCCTAGCAACACATTAGTGAGTGCTGAGAAATTTACACGTCTCAACACTAAGAGGAAGAATGTGTTGAGGAAGCATGCCTAGCAACACAATAGTGAGTGTTGAAGAATTTACACGTCTCAACACTAAGAGGAAAATGTGTTGAGGAAGCATGCCTAGCAACACAGTAGTGAGTGTTGAGGAATTTACACGTCTCAACACTAAGAGGAAAATGTGTTGAGGAAGCATTCCTAGCAACACAATAGTGAGCGTTGAGGAATTTACACGTCTCAATGATAAACGCATTTATGTGTCTATTTCCCAATTGTATATATTGTTAGTGCTCGATTTTGTGCTTATTTGGTTATTTTATGTCTTTGTAGGTGTTTTTGGAGAAATAAGCTTTTGCGGCGAAATTGACTCGAAAAGTTGCTCGAGGCACCCCGGAGGACAGTTGCTAAACGGACCCCAGAATTGGCTAAGGTGCAACCAAGGTTATGTGTAACCCAAATTTGTCCACAACACCCAGATTTGTCCTCAGCATCCATTTCCAATAAAAATATCTCTGGCAGTTTTGGCAATCGTGATTTGGAGGAGTTTGAGGTCGATTAAACCTCTGATTTTCATAGGATAGACTCCTTATGGGTCTAGGAATCTGATATGAGTGTTGAAATCGATTAAACTTGGCTCAATCGACGAATTTTTATCACAACATAAATATATGGAAAGTCACGTGTGTGACCTGTTTTAGGGAATTTTAGAGAGATTAAAGTGCTATGAACCTTCCCAAAGATTTGTATCTATCTAAGGAAGAGTTTAGAATAAAAAGGAAAGCTCAGAAACACGTAGAAATTCTAAAACAAGAAATTACCGCAACTTTTCCGTGAAGAGAGGGGAAGAGATTTTGGAAGATTTAAGAGAGACTTAATCGGTATTTTTGATATAAATAGATTGTTTGGGTCATATAGAAGGGGTGTCTGGAGTTTGGGGACCTGAGGAGGTCTAGAGAAGAAGAAATCAGAGTTTTATCAAACTCTGTTTCTGCTGCTGCTGCTGCTGCACAGTTCAAGAACACGAAGAACATTGACGCACGAAAAACAGTCGCAGAACAGTATCGTTGTTCAACAGCAGAAGAGCAGTAACGTTTATATACAATAGTTAATCATTGTTCCTCTTTGTACCAGAGATCTGTAACACTTTTACGCTGTTGCAAATCAGCTGCTTTACACCTTTCACTCTTTTAATCAACTTTTGAGCAACAAACATGTATTTTGAGCAAGTGATTAATATGAGGAGCTAAACCCCAACACAGGGATGACGGAGAAAGCCATATTTCATGCGTGTGGTAATTATGTTTAATTCTTTTTATGACTTTTTACATTAATTTAATCGTTTTATGATTTTTCTTAATTAATGGTGAAGTCGTATGATGATGTATGCTTGGTCTAAGTGCTTTTGATGCATCATGCTAGTGATTTACAGTTAATATTTTTAAAATCTACCCTGTCAAAGAATTAGAGTCAATAAACAAGAGCTATAATTGTCCAAGAATTGATTTTTGAACCAGATGATATGAGGTTTGATGGAATCCTGAGTCTCAGTAATCTCTCGACATTGTGACAAACCTTGTGTATATATTTTCTTTATTTTTATTTTTAAATCTGAAATCAGTCTCAACAAGTCCGAGAAACGAACACTTTACTTACCACTACAAAATTACACCAATTTTTGGCGCCGCCGAGGCGGACTTGTATTTAGATTTGTTTTAGGTTTCTTTTTCTTTTTATTATTTTTGTTCTTTTTTACGCGTTTTGGTATTTTTCGATTCTTTTCAGATTTGGAGCGAAGCTACAAGGAAAGAATAAGTGCTATAAAAGGAAAGCATCGCCAGAGAAGGAAAGAAAAGAGGAATCTGAAAGGAGTGAAGAAGAAGATTTTGTATATAGTTATTTTGTTTTATTTTTTTAGAAACTGTAAATAGGGTTTTATTTTTGTAACTTTTCTTTTCCTTTTTGGACATTTTTATTTTTGGACTTGGACATTTTTATTTTTAAACCCTAAGGAAGGGTTAAAATTAAATATAAACTGTTTGCAGGGAAGGACAACGGTTACGATACTGTCTCGGCCCCTCGGGTTCGTACACTGACATTGGAGTCGGTGGCCTGAGTCGACTTCAACGGTTCATCGCCCGTCTAGTACGGGAGGTAAGACTCTATCCACCCACGAATCCCCTGTCAGTGGGTTTTATTTTGTGTGACAACTCACACCCCTGCAATAGAATGCCGAACTGGTATTACAATAGCCAATACAACGAATATCCGACTGAGTTTCAAAATGGACGTTACTACTTTGACCATAGTGTGAATAGTGTTTGGGAACATCAGCCTTTTGAAGGTTATGGTCCATACCATGGTGAGCCCAATTACTATCCATACGCCCACCGGTCGTACGATTCTTCTCTACTAGAGTCCGCATGTAAGTTAGCTGAGTCGACACAAAAGTTACTTGAGTCGACACATAGTTCAGCTGAGATGAATAACTTAGTTATGAATAAAAGCAATGCAACGTGTGAACCTTCTTTCCTAGATAAAATCAGAAAGTCATGTGAGTCGACTCAGAAAATGTTGTTAGAGGCCCAGGAAAGAACTGCTCAAGATAGTCTTAATTTCCAATATAGTGTTTCCAATAGTACCCTTGAAAATTAGGATAGTTATTTGCATAATCAAGGTTACGAGGATATAATTGGTAACACTACTTGTTGTTTAGATGAGGTTCAACCATTTTCATGTTATTATAATGATTATGATGAGGATAGTGTTGATGAAGAATTTGAAATAAATAAGCATAGTGATCAGGAATTTCCTACTCCAACTGAGCTTAATAATAATATTATTTCTAATTCAAATCCAAATAATTTTAATAATTATTCACCTATTCAAAAGGACGAGGATTTGACTAGAGATACCCCCGTTTTAGACGATGTAGTATTTCCTTTTGATTACGAAGCTAATAATGGTTTAGAGGAACGAGTATATTTTGAGTCTAGCGATTTAGAAACAACATACTTAGAAAAAGAAAATGAACTCGTCGAGATGAGTGAGGATGTACCTGACTTAGAAGAATCAATTGACCATTTTCATGAATTAGATGACCTTGAAATTAGGGAAGTTGTGACTAGTCTTTCTAGAGACACTGAAAACTCTAAGTTTGGGGGTGATTATCATTCTCCATGTGATGTAACTCTTAGAAAGGTCACTCACTTGGGACTTGACATATGTGCCTCAACCATTTTACAAGATTATCTTCATACACGTTTTCTTGAACCTGGTGATGTCCACAAGAAATTTCAGTTATTAGAAACCCACCCTCTGGTTGATGTGGTTTACCCAGGCTATGATACCCAGATTGACTTTGTTTTCCCACCAAATATTTTTCTTCCAAATGTGGGAATGTTTGATTTTCAAATGTGTTGAATATTAAGTTTTGAGACTAAACCTAATTACTTTAGGAGATTAGGGTCGACATACCTGTTTAAGGAAGATCACCACTCTCATTGTGGTCAGCTGTGTCAGTCAAATCTGATTGACTTAGAGGATCCTCAATTATTCAGGTTATTATTATGTGCTTCTAAGTTTTTATTTGAGTTTTTCCAGACTCTAGAACCTGAACATTTGGATCTAACCTATGAGGAAATGCAACCCATGAAAATATTTTATTTGGACCCAGTTATAGATCCTGAACCTGAACCACAACTAGATGTAGTTGTCTTAAACAGGAAACTAGACAAGGGTGTGCTTTATTTGTTCATTTTCTTGGCATGTTGCAGATTCCTTTTACTTGTGATAACTCTATTTGGTTTTGATGACCCACAGATATTTCGGCTATTATGTTATGATTTTATGAGGTGACTAATCCTTTCTTAGTCTGGTTGAAGACTTTAAACTTAGCACTTCTTGGGAGGTAACCCAATACTCATGCAACATGGTAATATCTTTCCTTAACTCTTTTGCTTCAAATGGTAACAATTTCTCCTTGTTCATGCTTTTAATTTATCTTTAGAACATTGAGGACAATGTTAGATTTAAGTTTGGGGGTATGGGAGAAACTTTTTAGTTGCATAATTAAACTCCAGAGCCTAGAAATTTATGCTTATTAAGGATGGCACTAACCAGTCTAAGTGGATGGAAGCATTTTGGTTGTAGGAGTTGAGGGACCAATCTGATTAGATGGAAACATCTAAAGAGTCTATTCATAAAAGCACAAAGCTCAGGTGTTAGAAATAACATGGTAGTTTAGCCATGTCTCATTGAGTCCTTTTCACTTCTATTTTTATTTTTTATTTTTAAAATATGTTTCTCTAAGTGATTAGGTGGGGCTCACGATTCAAGTTTTTACCATTGCTAGGGTGAAATAGAATGATTGAGATAGCCATTAAAAAAAAAAAAGTTGAAAAAAAAAAGTTGAAAAAAAGTTGGAAAAAAAAAAGAAAAAAAAAAGAGAAATTGAGACCAGACCATCAAACCAACTGGAATAAATTCAATAAAGTCGACCACTGGAACCCTTGTATATGCCAGTTGTGTTGACCTAGAGCTAGGATTATCGACCACTGGTACCCTTGTATATGCCAGTGTGTTGATATTAGTCAGACCGGTATCTCAGTCCATTAAGATAGGTTCATTATGGCAGTGGCCTTCAGACAGATATGAGAAACACCGTTCACCTTAGTCAACATCAAAACCATCTATGTTTTTCTATATCCATCTTCTTAATCTATCCATGTGATTTATTTGATTCTGAGTTTGGATGCGACTATCTGAGTAGAGCTCTGTCACTTTATATGAATTTTAGTATGCTTGAGTGTGAACTCGTGTACAACAATTGGAATTTCGTATCAGGGTACTTCCTCCTGTAGTCAATAAGTATGCCAACCAAGGAGATTCTTTAGTGACTTCCAAGGTTCTGTGTAGATAGCTAGGGTCTGGAATATAAAGGTTTTGTGGGTGTACCTCTGGTAAGCCCTCCGGAGACAACACTCCGCCACTAGAGACACCCAGGGGTTTAAAGGTTTATTGCATACGCTAAATTCAATCGACGTTTCCTGCGACAGTGAGTTAGGATTTTATTTTATTTTATTTGCTCGAGGACTAGCAAATTATAAGTTTGGGGGTATTTGGTAGACGCATATATGTGTCTATTTTGATCTCAATTGTATATATTGTTAGTGCTCGATTTTGTTCTTATTTGGTAATTTTGTGTCTTTGTAGGTGTTTTTGGAAAAATAAGCTTTTGCGGCGAAATTGACTCGAAAAGTTGCTCGAGGCGCCCCGGAGGACAGTTGCTAAACGGACCCCAGAATTGGCTAAGGATCACCCAAGGTTATGTGTAACCCAAATTTGTCCACAGCACCCAGATTTGTCCTCAGCACCCATTTCCAATAAAAATTCTCTGGCAGTTTTGGAAATCGTGATTTGGAGGAGTTTGAGGTCGATTAAACCTATGATTTTCATAGGATAGACTCCTTATGGGTCTAGGAATCTGATATGGGTGTTGAAATCGATTATACTGGGCTCAATCGACGAATTTTTATCACAACAGAAATATATGGAAAGTCACGTGTGTAACCTGTTTTAGGAAATTTTAGAGAGATTAAAGTGCTATGAACCTTCCCAAAGATTTGTATCTATCTAAGGAAGAGATTAGAATAAAAAGGAAATCTCAGAAACGTGTAGAAATTCTAAAACAAGAAATTGTCGCAACTTTGCCGTGAAGAGAGGGGAAGAGATTTTGGAAGATTTGGAAGAGATTTAATCGGTATTTTTGATATAAATAGATTGTTTGGGTCATATAGAAGGGGTGTATGGAGTTTCAGGACCTGAGGAGGGCCAGAGAAGAAGAAATCAGAGTTTTATCAAACTCTGTTTCTGCTGCTGCTGCTACTGCACAGTTCAAGAACACGAAGAA
Organism: Papaver somniferum; assembly: GCF_003573695.1. Taxonomy (NCBI): domain Eukaryota; kingdom Viridiplantae; phylum Streptophyta; class Magnoliopsida; order Ranunculales; family Papaveraceae; genus Papaver; species Papaver somniferum. The sequence goes on along the minus strand of NC_039361.1, from coordinate 69,397,521 downwards.
CATTGACGCACGAAAAACAGTCGCAAAACAGTATCGTTGTTCAACAGCAGAAGAGCAGTAACGTTTATATACAACAGTTAATTATTGTTCCTCTTTGTACCATAGATCTGTAACACATTTACGCTGTTGCAAATCAGCTGCTTTACACCTTTCACTCTTTTAATCAACTTTTGAGAAACAAACATGTATTTTGAGCAAGTGATTAATATGAGGAGCTAAACCCCAACACTGGGATGACGGAGAAATCCATATTTCATGCGTGTGGTAATTATGTTTAATTCTTTTTATGACTTTTTGCATTAATTTAATCGTGTTATGATTTTTCTTAATTAGTTGTGAAGTCGTATGATGATGTATGCTTGGTCTAAGTGCTTTTGATGCATCATGCTAGTGATTTACAGTTAATATTTTTAAAATCTACCCTGGCAAAGAATTAGAGTCAATAAACAAGAGCTATAATTGTCTAAGAATTGATTTTTGAACCACATGATATGAGGTTTGGTGGAATCCTGAGTCTCAGTAATCTCTCGACATTGTGACAAACCTTATGTATATATTTTCTTTATTCTTATTGTTTTCTAATTTAAATCTGAAATCAGTCTCAACAAGTCCGAGAAACGAACACTTTACTTACTACTACAAAATTATATCACTCAACACCAAGAGGAAGAATGTGTTGAGGAAGCATGCCTAGCAACACAGTAGTGAGTGTTGAGGAATTTACACGTCTCAACACTAAGAGGAAAAGATATGTTGAGGCAGCATGTCAGGAAACACAATAGTGGTGTTGAGGAATTTGCACGTCTCAACACTAAGATATTTTAAAGTTTATTGAATATGCCTAATAGATATAAAATATTTTTATTTTAAGGATAATTACTTAGCTCTTTCTCGGCTAGGCATGTCCTTCGCGCATGACTGGTCTTTGGGTATTTTAGGCTCCCCCATGAGTAAGCAGCATCAGGCATTAGTGATGACATCAGGACGATGACGGGTTGATAGACGGACAAAAGTCCCCAGGTATTTGATGGGATGAAAAGGGTGGCCACAACTATGAACCTTGGCTTGCTGTGATCACGATCCTTGACAGGGACGAGTGTGGTGGCTACGGGCACGAACCTTGGAAGGAAGGAGTGTATCGGCTACGGCACGATCTTTGGCAGAAAGGAGGCGTTGAAGCGGATTCGGCTCTTGGAGAGGACGTTGAAGCTTATGGGGTAAAACGCTGAAGCTTCGGCTTCGGATCCTGAAGCAGCTTATGGAGAGAACGTTGAAGCGGAGCGGCTGCTGGAGCGAACATTGAAGCGGAGACACTGTTTGGAGAACGTTGAAGCAGAGCGACTTCTGGAGAGAACGTCGAAGCGTCTCCTGGAGAGAAAAGTCGAAGCGGCTCCTGGAGAAAACTCCAATGAGGGCGCTTATTAACCCTTGACTTCGAAAAACGACTTGATAGGATATGGTATATGGGAAGACGGCACAAATAATGCTGGTCGGCAAGTCGTGTTTTTTCTCTCATGGGAAAGAATACACTTCTTATGTTTGATTGCAACTCTCAGAGCCTTGATGGTTACAATATTGAAGTCGGAGGCCGCGTCAATCAGCGTGCTGTCAAACTCGACATCCTTCAAGTGAATAGTGGTTAGAAGTCCCTAGTTCCATCTATCAATCGTGCTTTCCAGGAGAGGTTTGGTTTTGGGAACGGCTTCCCGGCTGGAAACAGCTGCTTTCCTGATGCAGTGCGGTTGAGGGCTGCAAATATGTCTTGACGCTGCGCCTGGGAGAAATATAGAATCTCAGATAAATGTTTCATCATAGACTGCACGATTTTGTGGGTGAAGTCCCCAGAAATCATGCAGCTCCTGACGGGAAGAGGGTCTCTGTGAACTCAGGAGGGTTGATGATTTTTTTTGCCTCTATTTTGGAGAAGTCGTTCCTGATCTTCAAGTGTGATGAAATTGGACTGCTTATTCCCTTTTACTGGGCGTTCAAGAGCAACGTGAACCTCTTCATCTATAAACACGCGTCCTGCTGAAATGCCTGCGCCTGATGTTTAAAAGTATTCCTTGTCAGCTCCATCTGGGGTTGACGTGACTTTTATGGTGGCCGCTCCATTAGTGTCTTGAGGAAAATAGGTATCTCTTTCTGAGTTGTATCCATGTCTCTATGAGACTTACGAGAACCATTTGTCTTTCCATTAAATCAACAGTGGTAAGAGGAGGTCGGCTTCTTCTGGCTCCTCCAGTCTCTGGTCCTGATGATGGAGTAGCAACGGCTCTGGTGACGGTTGGAGCTGTCACACTTGAAGAAACGTTTTTTGCCGTTGGTATTGGCAGATGGCGTATTAATGCCACTGGAAGGAGCGTTAGTACCAGGGATGATTTCAGTGCTAGTGTTCTCAGGGTTTGTCGTTGATCCGGACCTGAGTTCTACCATCTTGAGATCGGGCTTGAAAAAAATGAAATTGGAAATTGGAAATTGATATTGTAACCGAGAGATTAATCTCCCACTGTGGTCGCCAATTGTTTGTGGGTGAAAACTGTTTCTGTTGGTTTTGGTAATTTTGGGTGTGTGGATGAGAAACGAATCTAAACCTTAAACAATGCACTGCACAGGAGTACTTTTGATTCGAGACATCAATCTGTACAATCCTGGCCTAAACCAAGAAATGGTCGTTCCAGGATTGATTCGGTCACAAAGTGAAGGAGAAGGGTTGGTCTTAGGGAGGGAAGAGAAGAGAGTGTTGAGATATGAATGGTTAATTCTGAAGATGTGGCTTGTTTTATGACTTGTATCAGAAAATGGAACTGGCTTGTAGAGTGGAAAGCTATCAGTTCTTGGTGATTTCTGGATACTATGTTGTTGCCGACTAAAAACTTTTTGTTTGGTGAAAATAGGTGAATCCTATTTATACAAGTCATATTGAAAAGTACCCTGGTCTCGTAGGAAGTGGAAACGATTGAATGGTGGAAGAATAGAGTAACGAGTAACCGTCAGACATTATGCTTCCATGATGAAGGAAGTAAATTCGTGTAACCGTCAGACATTATGCTTCCATGATGAAGGAAATGAATTCGTTTACACCGTTACATTTCACCACCACTAATTGTCCCGCTTCATGACACTTTCTTGTAATGGACGTATTGCACGCCGCACGTTGTTGTTTGAGGGTGATAACGGTTTCTGCTGATTTTGGTAATTTCGTGTGTGTGGGTGAGAAATGAGTTTAAATGCTAAACAATGTACTGCAAGGGAGTACTTTAGATTCGAGAGATCAATCTGTACAAATCCGTCTTAAACCAAGAAATGGTCGTTCCAGACTTACTTCGGTCATAAAGTGAGGGAGAAGGGTTGGTTTTGGGGATGGAAATGAAGAGAGTTTTGAGACCAGAATAGTTGATTCTGGAAGAGTAGTTGTTTTACGACTTGTGTCAAAAATTGGGAAGCTAACAGATGGAAATCTAGCAAATATTTTCTGAGTGTTGTATGCTCCTGACCTGAACTTGTTGTTCGGTGGAAATAGGTAAGACCTATTTATACAAGTCGAAGTGAAACGTACTCTGGTCTCAGTAAGAAATGGAAAACGGATGAGTAAATGGGAGGAGGTGGTAACCGGTAACGCCTGGAATTGATGTTCCATAAAATAAAGCGTTTCACCATTACCCCCTATATTTACTAACCGCCTCATCCTTAAGACACTGTTTTATAACGGGCATAGTGTACGCCGCACGCTGTAAACCTCCCAACCAATACCCCATGAGCATCCCCCAGTTTGTGACATGTGTTGATATCTCGAGTGTTTTCGTGGAAAACATGTAGCATGTTGTTGTTGTCTGGCAAGTTGAGCTTGGGAGACTTGTCGGCTCGGTGGTGACCTTCGACGGTCGAGATTTTGCATCTTAAGAGGAAAGGTAGCCGTTGATTATTGCAACCCTTCGTTTGGTAGCCAGTGGCATGAAAGCATGCTCGGTATGGCTTTAATATGGCCTGGTTTAGGCGCGGACAAAAGTTAGGTGATAGACACATTTTTGTGTCCGATTTGTCTCGATTCTATATATTGTTAGGGTTCATTTTTGTACTTATTATGGTGTTTATTTATTTGTAGGTATTTTTGGCCAATAAACATTTTTGGAAAAAATTGGCTCGAAAAGTTGTCGGAAAGCACCCGGAGGACATTTGCTATTCGGACTCTCACTTTGGATAAGGGGTAACCTAATTACTAAGGGGCATCCAATTTCCATGCAGTTGCTAATCGCACCCCTACCCTGGATAAGGGGCAACCAGCTTCAACATTTCAAAAACCAGGTTTTGGCGGGAAAATAGGTGCAGTGAAGAACAGATTTTGGTAATCGTGATTTGGAGGAGTTTGAGGTCGATTAAACCCCTGATTTTCATAGGATAGACTCCTTATGGGTCTAGGAATCTGATATGGGTGTTTAAATTGATTAGACTTGGCTCAATTGACGGATTTTTATCACAACAGAAAATATGGAAAGTCACGTGTGTGACCTGTTTTAGGGAATTTTAGAGAGATTAAAGTGCTGTAAACTTTCCCAAAGATTTGTATCTATCTAAGGAAGAGTTTAGAATAAAAAGAAAAGCTCAGAAACGCGTAGAAATTCTAAAACAAGAAATTGCCGCAACTTGGCCGTGAAGAGAAGAAAAGAGATTTTGGAAGATTTGGGAGAGATTTAATCGGTATTTTTGATATAAATAGATGTCTTGGGTCATATAGAAGAGGTGTCGAGAGTTTGGGAACCTAAGGAGAGTCAGAGAAGAAGAAATCAGAGCTTTACCAAACTCTGTTTCTGCTGCTGCTGAAGAGGAAGAACGCGAAGAACATTGACGCAGGGGAAACAGTCGCAGAACAGTGTCGTTGTGTAACACCTGAAGAACATTAAGCGGTGCAGGACAGTTGTATTCTAGGGTCTTAAAATCAGCGACAAAGCAACAGTATTCACAAAAGTTTTCTGTAACAGTTCCATTGTAACAGCTGTTTTGCAACACCAATACACTGTTGCAAACAGTCTGTGTTATTACTTTTCACTCTTTTAATCATCTTTTGAGCAACAAACACATATTTTGAGATCATGATTAATACGAGGAGCTAAACCCCACTGCTGAGGCGATAGAGGAAGCTATTTTTCCAACAAAAAGTGGTATATTCTATTTTATCTTTTTATTTGCAATAATTATATGAATATTTGCCTTGAACTGTTATTGAATATGATTTTTATTTGAGTGATTGTGATCTATTTTGATGGAGTATGCTTAGTTTTAAGACTTTTGATGCTTCATACTTGGTATTTACAATTACTACTTTTGAAAATCTACTTGTTGCAATATTTTAGAATCAAATTAAACGAGAAAAGTGCATAAATATAAGTACTGGTTTAATCACTTTGAACTTGGAAAATAGTGGAATCTTAGCTTCAGTGTTTCTTTTAGTATTGATATCATCTTTGATTGAGTTTGCTATAATTTTTAGTGAGTTTTCTATTTTAATATTAGAATTTAAGTCTAATTAATATCCTTCACAAGTTTGAGAATCGAACCACTTTTACCACTATCTACAAATCACATCAATTTTTGGCGCCGCTGACGCGGACTTGTTTTTAGGGTTTTAGATTTATTTTTATTTTTGATTTAATTATTTTATTATTTTTGTCCTTTTTTATGTTTTTGGGTATTTATCATGTGTCTACAGGTTCTGGATCATAAAGAAAATTGAGCCAAAGAGTTTGGGGATTTCATAAAGACTTGGAGCTAAAGATTAAAGCAAAAAGAACAGAAAAGAAGACAATTTTAGTTTAGGGTTTGTTTATTTTATTTAAAAAAAAAACTGTATTAGGGTTTATTATTTTTGTAATTTTTCTTTATTTTTTTGGACTTTTGGACTTTGGGACATTATTTTTTTTATTACCCTACGGAAGGGTACTTTAAATATAAATTGTTTGCAGAGAAGGAGGACAATTACGATATTGTCTCTGCACCTTGGGTTCGTACACTAGACATTGGAGTCAGTGGCCCGAGTCGACTACAACCGATTCATCCCCCGTCTGGAACGGGAGGTAAGATTCTAAACACTCGCGAATCCCCTGTCAGCGAGTTACTGGACTCCTTCGTATGCATATATGTTGAGGACTGAATACGGACATTTATTTTTCTAGTAAAGGGCAAGGCCTGACCATACAAGATAAGGGTTCGGATTTCATCACCGTTCTCTTCTTGCCCGCTTTAGGAACACGTAACCTATGCCAACCTAAGCCTAAAATTTTTACTAGAACGAGACCGATAGGGTAACGAGCTTAACAGGAAAGTCATTCGAAAAATATTGGTTACTCTTTTAAGCATACTTCGAAGTTCTTGACGGTTTCTGTAAGTTGAATGCGTGACTGCGCCGCCTTGTAATACCGGTGAGGCATTGGGTATCAAAGCTCCGCCGAGCTTCCCTCACCTCTATTCAACTTACGTTAACTCGAATTGATTCCAGAGGGGTTTTCTTAAATTGTAATGAATTCCCGTTCGAAGGATTAGAAGCTGGTATAGAAACAATCTAAGTGGAGCCATCATGCTTTTTGTTTGCTAGAAATCAATAGGTTTGATTAGGTTGAGTCGGCCTTGATCTGTGTTTGCTTACCCTTCCAATTTAGAAAATTTTATTGTATGCCTGAACGTAAAAGAGACGCACTAGGTAGATTTGTTAAAGAGAAACCTAGTAGTTCGAAGCGTCTCGATTACCTTAATCTAGAAAGTCCGACTTTTGAAGAGTCTGTTTTTGAACGTCCTTTGACTGAGGAGGGAATCCTTGTTGCTCCGATAGCGCCAGGAATGGCAACTTTGAAAGCTTTGTTGAATCCAACTAGGACTACTCGTCCTTCGTGTATTAAGTTAGCTGAAACGGAGGCACCCTATGAACTGAAACCTGGGACCTTACAGATGCTCCCAATCTTTTTAGGGAAAGAAAATGAAAAACCTTATTACCATGTTAGGGATTTTGAGGAAATTTGTAGTACTCTAAGAATTAGAGGCTTAGATGATGATGCTTTGAAACTTAGGTTATTCCCATTTTCCCTGAAAGATAAGGCCAAGTCGTGGCTGTATAGTTTGGACTCCGAGTCAATTGAGACATATGAACAACTTACATATACCTTTTTCAATAAGTTTTTCCCTAGGCACAAAACATCGTCTATTAGGATGCAAATATGCACATTTTCACAACAAGAGGGAGAATCTTTATATAGGTATTTGGAAAGGTTCAATGATTTATTATCCCAGTGTCCTTATCATGGTTTAGAAAAGGTTAGGCTAGTTCAGATCCTTTATGAGGGTTTAGATTACTCCACAACGACCATGGTTGAGTCTCTATGCACTGGTGGATTTGAAAACCAAACTGTTGATGCGGCGATGGAATTTTTTAATGAAATCGCCGAAAAAACCCAGCAATAGGAAAATAGTAGGGTAGCCCAGAAAATAATTCTTTTAAGTAGAGGAAACATTAATAGGGTAGAAGGAGGCTATGAATCAGATGCCAAAATTGTTGTTATAGCGAAAAGGTTAGAAGCCTTAGAAGTGGGCCAGACTAGTGGTAGAGTGGATCCTTTTTGGGAAGGCCAGAATATTGAAGAGCAGGCCAATGCTCTTTATAATAACACTAGATTTTATAACCGTCAAAAGATTGACCCATATTCAGAAACCTATAATCCTGGTTGGAGAAACCATCCGAACCTTTCATGGTCTAAGGGCCAAAGTCAAGGTCAGTTTAGTAATTCTAATGCTCCCCCAGGTTTTGGCTATACTAAGAATCCTTCAGGACTAGCTCAGTTTCAGAATCAGTCAGATAAGAAAATCCTAAGTTTAGAGGAATCTCTCGCCTTGTTAACTCAGCAAACTGCAAAATTCCAATTATCCGTAGAACATAGTCTACAAGCTAGTAATAGGATAGGACAAGAAAATAGTCAGGCTATTTCCGAGTTAAAAACCCAGGTTGGTCTGATAAGTGATTCTTTGAGAGAAAAAGGTAAGTTTCCTAGTCAAACACAACCCAACCCTAGAGGAGTTCATGAATTAGGTTCAAAACCATCGAATCAATTGAATGCTGTTAGAACCCTTAGAAGTGGTAGAGTTGTAGACAATAAGGTAACCATGCCCGATAGTGAACATACTGTAGTTCACCCCTCAGGATCTCACCTCTCAGGACCAGTAGCTGAAGAGACTGATAAAGTTTCTGATGATGTGAATTCGGTTCCTGAAAGGTCTGATTTTAGGCCTAGAGCCCCATTTCCTCAGCTATTAGTACCAACAAAGAAGGAATCGAACTTTAATGACATAGTGGAGGTTTTTAAGCAAGTTACCATAAACCTTCCCTTATTAGATGCAATTAGGCAAATTCCTGCTTATGCCAAGTTCCTTAAGGATATGTGTACGCGAAAGCGAAAACTTAGCGTCCATAAGAAAGCCTTTTTAGCTAGTCACGTAAGTTCAATCATTCAGAACACCACAACTCCAAAGTACAAAGACCCAGGTTCTCCTACCATTGCTTGCACAATAGGTAACTTCCGGGTAGAAAAAGCTTTACTTGACTTAGGAGCCAGTGTGAACTTACTGCCATTCCATGTATACTTACAGCTAGGACTTGGTGAAATGAAACCTACTCAGATGACACTGCAGTTAGCTGATAGGTCTGTTAAAATCCCTCGAGGTGTTATCGAGGATGTTCTTATTGAGGTCGACAAGTTTATTTATCCAGTGGATTTCGTGGTCCTAGATACCCAACCTGTCCCTGACCCAGAGAACCAGATACCTGTGATTTTAGGTCGCCCATTTTTAGCTACGTCTAATGCGATCATTAACTGTCGAAATGGTGTGATGAGTTTATCTTTTGGTAATATGACTATGGAGATGAACATTTTTAATGTCAGTAAGCAACCTCATGAGCTAGATGACACATGTTGAGGAGGTGAACATGATAGAAGCCTTAGTTCAGGAGTCATTACCAAACATCTTGTCTGAAGACCCATTAGAAAGTTGTCTATCCCATTTTGGTTTAGATTTTGACGACGATAGCACTATTGAACAGGTGAATGCTCTATTAGATTCTACCCCTGTGTTAGACACTGATAGATGGAAAGCTAGGTTCGAACCGTTACCAGTTTCTGAGACTACCCTAATTCCTTCTTTAGAAGAGCCCCCAAAGTTGGACCTTAAACCACTACCCGATACTCTAAAGTATGTGTTTTTAGGCCCATCTGAGACTTTACCTGTGATTGTAGCTTCCAATTTGGATAGTGATCAGGAAAGTAGGCTAGTAAATGTACTTCAAGACAATAAGGAAGCTTTAGGGTGGACTATAGCAGACATTAAGGGTATAAGTCCTACTGTGTGTATGCATCAGATTCATTTAGAGGAAGACTCCAAACCTTCTAGGGAGATGCAACGTCGACTGAACCCTAACATGAAAGAGGTAGTTCGAAAAGAGGTGCTTAAGTTGTTAGATGCGGGTATTATTTACCCAATTTCAGACAGTAAGTGGGTCAGCCCTGTTCAGGTTGTCCCCAAGAAATCAGGTATCACTGTAGTCCAGAATGATAATAATGAATTAATCCCAACCCGAGTGACCACGGGATGGCGTGTGTGTATTGACTATAGGAAATTGAACAAGGTCACAAGGAAGGATCACTTTCCCCTTCCTTTTATCGACCAAATGCTAGAGCGATTAGCTGGACATAGTCACTATTGCTTCTTAGATGGCTACTCCGGTTATAATCAGATCGTTATTGCCCCAGAAGACCAAGAGAAAACCACTTTTACCTGTCCCTTTGGTACCTTTGCGTATAGACGCATGCCTTTCGGGCTATATAATGCCCCAGCAACTTTTCAGCGTTGTATGATGAGCATATTTTCTGATATGGTGAACGGTTCTTAGAGGTCTTTATGGATGATTTTTCAGTGTTTGGTTCATCTTTCGATGAGTGCTTGCATCATTTGACATTAGTGTTGACTAGGTGTAAGGAAAAAAATTTAGTGCTTAATTGGGAAAAATGCCATTTCATGGTTAAATCAGGAATTGTATTAGGGCACATCGTCTCTTCAAAGGGTATAGAGGTAGACAAAGCCAAAGTTGACCTTATTAAGACTTTACAGGTCCCAAAAACCGTAAAAGATATTAGGTCATTCCTAGGGCATGCAGGTTTTTACCGTCGATTCATTAAGGATTTTAGCTTGATTTCTAGACCTCTTTGCAATTTGCTTGCAAAAGATGTTAAGTTTGTCTTTGATGATGCTTGTTTAGAGGCTTTTGAGAAGCTTAAAACTTTACTCACTACTGCCCCGATAGTCCAGGCACCTAACTGGAACCTACCCTTTGAGATTATGTGTGATTCTTCAGATTATGCTATAGGCGTCGTTTTAGGACAACGAGAAAACAAATTACTTCATGTGATTTATTATGCTAGCAAAACTCTGAATGATGCCCAAATGAACTACACAACTACCGAGAAGGAACTTTTAGCCATCGTGTTTGCCTTGGATAAGTTTAGGTCCTACCTATTAGGTTCTAAGATCATAATCTATACAGATCATGCTGCTTTGAAATACCTTTTATCTAAGAAGGATACCAAACCTAGATTGATTAGATGGATCCTATTGTTACAGGAATTTTCCCCAGACATTAGAGACAAAAAGGGTGCAGAAAATGTAGTAGCAGACCACTTGTCTAGGCTAGTTGTTAGTTCCCCTAGTGATTCCCTTCCTATAAGGGATAGCTTTCCTGATGAACAATTGTTCTCTGTTTCCCAATCACCTTGGTATGCAAATATAGTGAATTATCTTGTTACTGGTCGAACCCCTCAACATTGGGGTAAGCAAGATCGTTCTAGGTTTTTAGCCGAGGTTAAGCATTTCTTTTGGGACGATCCTTATCTGTTTAAGTATTGTCCGGACCAGATTATTAGGAGATGTGTATCTGAGAGTGACCAGTCTAGTATTATCTCCTTTTGTCATGAACATGCATGTGGGGGTCATTTTAGTGCTAAGAAGACTGCTGCTAAGATTTTGCAGTGTGGATTTTACTGGCCTTCGTTGTTTAAAGATTCCCATAGTCATTGTGTTTCTTGTGAGCGTTGCCAGAAGTTAGGAACCATTTCCCGTAGAAATATGATGCCTTTGAACCCCATATCACCCTCAGACTAGTGGTCAGGTAGAGGTTTCCAATAGGGAAATTAAACGTATTCTAGAGAAAACAGTTAATCCAAATAGGAAAGACTGGTCGTCGAGGCTTACTGATGCCTTATGGGCTTATCGTACTGCGTTTAAGACACCCATTGGAATGTCACCTTATCGTTTAGTGTTTGGCAAGGCGGTCACCTGCCTGTTGAGTTAGAGCATCGAGGCTATTGGGCTATTAGAACTTAAACTTTTCACTTGACAGGCAGGAGCTAAAGAAAGCTCCAGCTCAATGAGTTGGACGAGATTCGTAGAGATGCATACGATAGTGCTAAGGAGTATAAGAACAAAATGAACTTGTGCATGATAGGAATATTTACAAAATTCATTTTCTCTAGGTCAAAAAAGTTCTTCTGTATGACACTCTTTGCATCTATTCCCCGGAAGTTGCGCTCTCGTGGACCGGTCCTTTTGTGGGTCCGTACTATTTTTCCTCATGGCGCTGTTGAGATTGAGACACCAGATGGTAGTAGTTCTTCGAAGGTTAACGGTCAGCGATTGACGCCCTTTTTAGAGCCTTTTCCTACAGGTGATGTTGAGGAGGTCCCTCTGGAGGACCCTGTTTAACTTGATTGACCATCGAGGCGATTTGTATGTTGTATAATATTTTTGTAGGTTTTTGGTTACACTTCACCCAGGTACTATCTTTCCGACTTCTCTCTTTACTATTTCCTCATGTTACTTATATTTTTGGTACTGTTCTTTGATTAGAAACATTGAGGACAATGTTAGATTTAAGTTTGGGGGTGGGGTAGAACTTTTTGTTACCTTTTCGTTGCAATAAATAAACTCCAGAGCCTAGAAATTTATCCCTATTAAGGATGGCACTAACCAATCTAAGTGGATGGAAGCATTTTGGTTGTAGGAGTTGAGGAACCAATCTGACTAGATGGCAACATCTAAAGAGTCTATTCATAAAAACACAGAGCTCAGGTGTTAGAAATAACATGATAGTTTCACCATATCTCGTTGAGTCCTTTCCACGTATGTTTTTATTTTGTTTTATTTTTAAACTATGTTTCTCTAAGTGATTAGGTAGGGCTCACGATTCAAGTTGTTACCAATGCTAGGGTGAATTAGAGTGATTGAGATACAAAAAAAAATAATAATAAAAAAAAAAGAGACCAGACCATCAGACCAACTGGAATAAATTCAATAAAGTCGACCACTGGAACCCTTGTATATGCCAGTTGTGTTGACCTAGAGTTAGGTTTATCGACCACTGGTACCCTTGTATATGCCAGTGTGTTGATATTAGTCAGACCGATATCTCAATCCATTAGGATAGGTTCATTTTGGCGGAGGCCTTCAGATAGATATGAGAAACACCGTTCACCTAGTAAACATCAAAACCATCTATGTTTTTCTATATCCATCTTCTTGATCTATCCATGTGATTAGTTTTGACTCCGGATATTGATGTCCATAGTGCGACTATCTGAGTAGAGCTCTGTCACTTCATATGAATTTTAGTATGCTTGAGTGCGAACTTGTGTACAACAATTGAAATTTCGCATCAGGGTACTTCCTCCTGTAGTCAATAAGTATGCCAACCAAGGAGATTCTTTAGTGCCTTCCAAGGTTCTGTGTAGATAGCTAGGGTCTGGAGTATAAAGGTTTTGTGGGTATACCTCTGGTAAGCCCTCCGGAGACAACACTCCGCCACTAGGGACACCTAGGGGTTTAAAGTCTTATTGCATACGCTAAATGCAATCGACGATGCCTGCGACAGTGAGTTAGGATTTATTTCTATTTTATTTTTCTCGAGGATAGCAAATAATAGGTTTGGGGGGTATTTGATAGACACATTTTTTGTGTCCGATTTGTCTCGATTTTATATATTGTTAGGGATCATTTTTGTACTTATTATGGTGTTTTATTTATTTGTAGGTATTTTTGGCCAATAAACATTTTTGGAAAAAATTGGCTCGAAAAGTTGTCGGAAAGCACCCGGAGGACATTTGCTATTCAGACTCTCACTTTGGATAAGGGGTAACCTAATTACTAAGGGGCATCCCATTTCCAGGCAGTTTCTAATCGCACCCCTACCCTGGATAAGGGGCAACCATCTTCAACATTTCAAAAACCAGGTTTTGGCGGGAGAATAGGTGCAGTGAAGAACAGATTTTGGCAATCGTGATTTGGAGGAGTTTGAGGTCGATTAAACCTCTGATTTTCATAGGATAGACTCCTTATGGGTCTAGGAATCTGATATGGGTGTTTAAATCGATAAGACTGGGCTCAATTAACGGATTTTTATCACAACATAAAATATGGATAGTCACGTGTGTGACCTATTTTAGGGAATTTTAGAGAGATTAAAGTGCTGTAAACTTTCCCAAAGATTTGTATCTATCTAAGGAAGAGTTTAGAATAAAAAGGAAAGCTCAGAAATGCGTAGAAATTCTAAAACAAGAAATTTCCGCAACTTGGCCGTGAAGAGAAGAAAAGAGATTTTGGAAGATTTGGGAGAGATTTAATCGGTATTTTTGATATAAATAGATGTCTTGGGTCATCTAGAAGAGGTGTCGAGAGTTTGGGAACCTAAGGAGAGCCAGAGAAGAAGAAATCAGAGCTTTACCAAACTTTGTTTCTGCTGCTGCTGCTGAAGAGGAAGAACGCGAAGAACATCGACGCACGGGAAACAGTCGCAGAACAGTGTCGTTGTTTAACAGCTGAAGAACATTAAGATGTGCAGGACAGTCGTATTCTAGGGTCTTAAAATCAGCGACAAAGCAACAGTATTTACAACAGTTTTCTGTAACAGTTCCATTGTAACAGCTGTTTTGCAACACCAATACACTGTTGCAAATAGTCTGTGTTATTACTTTTCACTCTTTTAATCATCTTTTGAGAAACAAACACATATTTTGAGATCATGATTAATATGAGGAGCTAAACCCCATTGCTGAGGCGATAAAGGAAGCTATTTTTCCAACAAAAAGTGGTATATTCTATTTTATCTTTTTATTTGCAATAATTATATGATTATTTTCCTTGAACTATCATTGAATATGATTTTTATTTGAGTGATTGTGATCTATTTTGATGGAGTATGCTTAGTTTTAAGACTTTTGATGTTTCATACTTGGTATTTACAATTACTACTTTTGAAAATCTACTTGTTGCAATATTTTAGAATCAAATTAAACGAGAAAATTGCATAAATATAAGTACTGGTTTAATCACTTTGAACTTGGAAAATAGTGGAATCTTAGCCTCAGTGTTTCTTTTAGTATTGATATCATCTTTGATTGAGTTTGCTATAATTTTTAGTGAGTTTTCTATTTTAATATTAGAATTTAAGTCTAATTAATATCCTTCACAAATCTGAGAATCGAACCACTTTTACCACTATCTACAAATCACATCATTAGGGTTTTGGCTTTGTTTAGGCGCGACCACGTGTGTGCATAAATATAAGTTGCCATGCGTTAGTTGGTAATCTTGGACGGATAAGATTTGTATCTAAGGTGGAAGGGTGGTCGTTGATCGTCGCACGCCTTCGTCTTGGAGAAGGCTGGCATGGTATGGTGCGGCAAGGGGGTTAGAATGCCATTGGCACATGTGCCATGGCGCGGTTTGGCATGGCCAAAACTAGGGTTTTGGGCCAAAGGTTACCATGCGTTGGTTGGCGACCTTGGACGGCTAAGATTTGCCTCTAAGGTGGAAGGGTGGTCGTTGATCGTCGCACGCCTTCGTTTTGGTAGCCGCATAGGAAAGGCCGGCATGGTATGGTGCGGCAAGGTGGTTGGCATGCCATTGGCACATGTGGCATGGCATGCCTTGGCGCAGTTTGGCGTGACCAAAACTAGGGTTTCGGGCTTAAGGTTACCATGTGTTGGTTGGCGACCTTGGACGGCTAAGATTTGCATCTAAGTTGGAAGGGTGGTCGTTGATCGTCGCACGCCTTCGTTTTGGTAGCCGCATAGGGAAGTCCGGCATGGTATGGCACAGCGAGGTGGTTGGCATGCCATTGGCACATGTGGCATGGCATGCCTTGGCACGGTTTGGCGTGGCCAAAACTAGGGTTTTGGGCCAAAGGTTACCATACGTTGGTTGGCGACCTTGGACGGCTAAGATTTGCATCTTAGATGGAAAGATGGCCGTTGATCGTCGCCAGCCTTTGTTTTGGTAACCGCATAGGGAAGGTCGGCATGGTATGGCGCGGCAAGGTGGCTGGCATGCCATTGGCACATGTGGCATGACCGACATGCCTTGGCGCAGTTTAGGCGTGACCAAAACTAAGGTTTTGGGCCAAAGGTTACCATGCGTTGGTTGGCGACCTTGGACGGCTATGATTTGCATCTTATATGGAAGGATGGCTGTTGATCGTCGCAAGCCTTTGTTTTGGTAACCGCTAGGGAAGGCCGGCATGGTATGGCGCGGCAAGGTGGCTGGCATGCCATTGGCACACGTGGCATGGCCGGCATGCCTTGGCGCGGTTTGGGCGTAACTAAAACTAGGGTTTTGGCGTTGGGCCAAAGGTTACCATGTGTTGGTTGGTGACCTTGGACAGATGAGATTTGTATCTAAGATGGAAGGGTGGTCGTTGATTGTCGCACGCCTTCGCTTTGGTAGCCGCATAGGGAAGGCCGGCATGGTATGGCGCAGCGAGGTGGTTGGCATGCCATTGGCACATGTTGCATGGCATGCCTTGGCGCAGTTTGGCGTGATCAAAACTAGGGTTTCGGGATTAAGGTTACCATGCGTTGGTTGGCGACCTTGGACGACTAAGATTTGCATCTAAGTTGGAAGGGTGGTCGTTGATCGTCGCACGCCTTCGTTTTGGTAGCCGCATAGGGAAGGCCGGCATGGTATGGCGCAACGAGGTGGTTGGCATGCCATTGGCACATGTGGCATGGCATGCCTTGGCACGGTTTGGCGTGGCCAAAACTAGGGTTTTGAGCCAAAGGTTACCATGTGTTGGTTGGAGACCTTGGACGGATAAGATTTTCATCTAAGGTGGAAGGATGGCCGTTGATCGTCGCACGCCTTCGTTTTGGTAGCCTCATAGGGAAGGCCGGCATGGTATGGTGCGTCAAGGTGGTTGGCATGCCATTGGCGCATGTGGCATGGTATGCCTTGGCGTGGCCAAAACTAGGGTTTTGGGCCAAAGGTTACCATGCGTTGGTTGGCGATCTTAGACGGCTAAGATTTGCATCTAAGGTGGAAGGGTGGTCGTTGATCGTCGCACGCCTTCGTTTTGGTAGCCGCATAGGGAAGTCCGGCATGGTATGGTGCGGCGTGGCTAGCATGGCATGCCATTGGAACAGTGGTGCGGCTGGCATGGTTGGCATTCTTTGGCGCGGTAGAAGTGGCTTGCATGGCATGCCATTGGAACAGTGTTGCGGCTGGCATGGTTGGCATGTCTTGGCGCGGTAGACGTGGCTGGCATGGCATGCCATTGGCACAGTGGTGCGGCAGGAATGGTTGGCATGCCTTGGTGCGGTAGACGTGGCTGGCATGGCATGCCATTGGCACAGTGGTGCGGCTGACATGGTTGGCATGCCTTGGCGCGGTAGACGTGGCTGGCATGGCATGCCATTGGCACAGTGGTACGGCTGACATGGCTGGGATGCCTTGGCGCGGTAGACGTGGCTGGCATGGCATGCCATTGGCACAGTGGTGAGGCTGACATGGTTGGGATGCCTTGGCGCGGTAGCATGAGAATTAGGGTTTGGCATAGATGGTGTCGGTCAATGTTAAGGGTTCTGCCGTGGAACATGACACATAAAAAAAGGTACCCTGGTAATTCTTATGTAGGCATGATGATCGATTCAATAAATGTGCTAATGGTCATAGTGACGTCATGTCAGATGTGCGGTTTTACGATTTTAACCCTTAGCTAAAAACCACCATCAACATTAAGGCCCTTGCTTAGCTCGGAACGAGAGCATTGGTGCGAGGTTAGCATAAGATGGTGACAGGCTAGGACAAAATCGAAACGACAAGTCGTGAAAAAATGGTCAGGAAGGTCCGACTAACTTTTTTCGAGAGGTAAGGAGAGTTCATGATCCTCATGTCTGGCGGCCTTGCATAGATTCTATTTGTGTTGTAGACCGTGAAGTGGTGAGGTGAAGATTGTCGGCTTAGTCTGGCCATGCATCACCTTGGTCGGGTTAGGGAACATCGTGACGCTGACTTGGCGAGTTGTTGGTGTTGGCGCGTCAATTCATGGCGCGACATGGTGGTGCAAGGCATGACGCGGCTTGGTGAGGCAGGCATGGCGCGGACGGCTTGGCATGGTGGGTCCAAGGAAATGACGCGGACGGCTTGGCATGGTGGGGCCAAGGCAAATGGCACGGACGGCTTGGCATGGTGGGGCCAAGGCAATGGCGCGGACGGCTTGGCATGGTAGGGCCAATGCAATGGCACAGACGGCTTGGCATGGTGGGGCCAAGGCAATGGCGCGGACGGCTTGGCACAGTGGTGATTTGTCTTTGCGGGCCCGATTGCCTCTTTTCCTTACTTGACTCAAATAGGAAGTCCTTTCCTTATTCAAACTCCTAAGTGTTACGCCTATAAAAAGGGCCGACCTCTCCTTTTATTTCACACCTTTGTTTTTTTTTATTCTGGGCGTGTGGTAGTAATAAAAAGGACGAGCGAATCCCAGGTATGTCTTCCAGCACTTCCTTTTTAACTTGTTTTTCTTGTTTTCTTGTGTTAGTGCAAACCCTAGCCGTAGTCGTACCTTTTCATGAACTTGTAGAAATATTGTTCTTCTGTGTTGGTATGAATCCTAGATGTAGATATGCTTTGCATGAACTTGTAGTAACATTTAGGTGTGAATACCGTAGTAATGTTGGCCGCCCCAATTACTGTACAAAGTAGGCATGCATGATCTAGTAACTGTCATTCCCTTCCCGTGAAAACCTAACTTCTATGGTTTTCTCTTTTTTTCTCGTGTGGCCGTGTGCGTGGTTCCCATAGTGGGGCGCGCCTTCTCAGTCGGGCACCAACTTTCCGCTGCGGGGTACGGCCATGGCATGAGGTGGTGGTGCAAGGTCTGTCAGTCCTCATTTCTTTGTCTACGCGCATTATGACTTTGCAACAAATTGGCTTACGTTCAGGATGGATCTCTTGTGTCTGATAAAATAATTTCCAAGCGCTTTCCGTAATAATTTCTCTTCGTATTGTTCCGTTGTAGTTATTTCGAAGGTGAAAGTAGCGTGAGAGAATTTTCGTTAGGATGTCACTTTGTGACATACCGAAAGATGTTGGCAATTCCAAGCCAAACATAGACGATGAGTTCTTTACAACATCCGCCATAATTAGGAAGAATCATCCCAAGTATGTGTTGATTCTTCTGACCGGTCTGGAAAGTGAAGGAGAGGCATGGTCGGTTTGTCCAGGAGGTGTAATAAGGTTTTGTCTTCAGAGGAAAGAGTATTATGCTTCTCCCATCGACTTTAAAATCTGTGTGAGTCCGTTGCATCCCTTTGAGCAATGGATGTGATTCATGATGAGCCAAGAAATTGTAAAAGATAGTTTGACCAAGGCGCAGATTATTGATGATGTCGCGGCTTCCGCAGTGCTTCAAATTAGGAAAGATATTCCAGGCTTGGTTGCCTTTATTTCCAGATGGTGTCCGGACACTCACACGACCATATGCAGGTGGGGTGACTATTTCCTTAGAGAGCGTGGCCGTACTGTTGAACCTTCCCGTAATAGGAAACCTCGATGTCAAATTGTCTGCAGATGAAGAAGAATTGCGCGCCGCTCTGGTTGCGAAATCAAAAGGATTTGTCCGGAAAGAAAACGAGACGAGGTGCTTCTATGGCTGGTGGATATCTCAGTGGTTTCCTGATGAGTTGGAGCCAAATCAGAAGAATAATACGCTTCATGTCGCGACGTTCTTGGCTCTTGGTTATCTAGGGATATTTTCGATGACGGCTCTGGTAAGAAAGAGATAAGACATGAACTTATCAAGTTTTCCATAAAATTGGCAAACGGTGTCGTTCTCCCTATTGGCGGCCTGTTTCTTGGTTCTTTGTACACACACTTGGATAAGCTGGTCGCGGACATGTGCGCTTCAAATGGATACATGAAAGTGGATTAGTATATTCATGCCGTCTTTCTCCAAGCGTGGTTGTGGGAGCACTTTGAAAAGTATTCTCCAAAACCGTTGGCCTTACTTCCCGAGTCTTGGGGTGACTCTAAGATGCTGCGCTGATCGAATAGGCGCCCAAAGGTTGGTTCAAACCTGGTTGGATTCCTTGCCAACTCGCACACGGTCAACTTTCTCCAATGGGCTCCGGTGCATGCGTCCATAACTCAGATCAATACCTTTTCTTCTGCTCTGAGCATGTCCTTGTCTTCTGATAAAGAAGATATGAGTGTTGGAGAGATGGTGTTCATGCGAAGCTGCACACCTGGTCATGTGCCGTCATTCTTTCAGGGATCTTGTAAAGCAGTATCTTACAATATCGATAGGGCGGCTCAGCATATGGGTTTTGACCTAGGGGTCCCACTCGTTCGTCAGCCAGTTGTTCCAGAAAACTCGTTGCCAACTGTTCTCGATGCTAATGTTATTGTGTCGGGTAAAAGCCTCCCTTTTCTGCTCGCGGAACGAAATCCATCAACAACCTCCAAATATAACATATTCTGGCAGGATGAGTTTCTTGCTATTCATGGGTTTGTGAATGATGTGGTAGAAAACCGTCGCGGTAAGCCTTCTCTTGCGGTTTTAGTGGAGCACCCACTGCTGAGGGATCCTTCTTCAACCAAGCGAAAATCCGTTAGCCTGGATGCGGACAGTCCGTAAGTGAATGAGCGAAGGTCTAAAAGCCGTGTATACGGTTCCCAGTCAGATTCGGCGGCTTTTCCGACTTTTAGTTCGTCTAATATGCGAGTATGTATGATTTTATCTTTGATTTTAGTTGGATTGCGTATATCCTCGTCTCTTTTCTAAGAGTCTGTCTTCGTGCCTTACCCAGGGTCTCAGCAGCGTGAACGTCTTTACCAAACTTGCTAGTAGTCAAAAAACAACGTTTCTCGAGGAAGGAAGTGGCGGTGCTGAACCTGTCCGTGGTGAGGGGGAATCCGAGAAGGGAGAAAGTTCGGAGTCTAGTGACGATGAGAATAGTTCTTCCAACAGTAGCGCTGAATCTTCTTATGGTCGGTCTGAAAGCGGATCAGTGAGTCTTATACATGTTTTTCCTTCTTCTTTCTTTCTTTCTTCTCTTTGGAAAAGCATCTAATACGTGATATCACAAGGGGAAGACGTTTCTGAAGATGAACCCGAGACGGAGGTTGGTGGAGATACATCTTTGTCTCCAACTGTGGCAGCTGCACCGGGAGACCTTGAAATGGAGGTTGATCGAGGTGAAGACGTCATTGTGACTCAGACAATGGAGAGCACCCCAGTGGCCGCAGGTGCAATTGTCGTTAGGAATCCCTTGTCGGTCGCTGATTCTGTCGCGGGCACCACCTTCAACCCTCCATACCTGGTTCCTCATCTGGATCATGTGTTGGTCGGGGGATTTAGCATGCCAGCCAAATATGCGGCGTTGTATACTAAGATATGGGAGATCTACGGACATATCGCCACGACCAAGAAAATTACTAGTCGATTTGCGTTGGTTAAGCGTGTGGAGGAAGCCTTATCTTCAATTGACGACATGTGCAACGTGACTGGTTGTACCGTTTCTGAGGATGTAATCTCAAGCTGGAGGTTCCATCGTGACATGTGCATAAATTTCAAGTTCATTGCTCCCTGGTTCGTCGAGGGTTTCTCTGAGGTTGAAAAGTTGCTGGTCAAAACAGCCGAAGGTCCTTCTGCAGATACGGTCAAACAGCAGGAAGCGGAAGTCGAAAAGTTGTCCAGGAAGCTGAAGTTGGAACGGGCGGATCTCCAAAGTACGAAGAAGGCTTTCGATAAGAAGAGCAAGCCGTTGTTGAAAAACTTTCCTTGAATGCATTTCTGTCTTCTGAACTTCTTATCTTAGTTTTTCTTTTGAAAGGAAAATGAAACGCCTAGTTTACGGTTTTGATTTTCTGGATTTTTGGGTTGATATACAAGTATTACCCCTGAGGGTTTTGGATTATTACTTGGAATGAACTGTTTTAGAATAATGATGTTTTGGTTATGATTGTAAGTAACACAAACATCCCAGGGAATATATAGAAACGTGAACATTGCGTGTCGGTAGATGACATGGGATGAAACATAACATGGCTATCAGTTTTATCATTCCTGTAAAATCTTGAAATAGTAAACCATGTATTTTTTCTAGGCAGGACTTACTCGATTTTTTGGATCTGCTAGCGAAAAATGAGTCAGGTGCAAGTCCAGGTTTTGTGGGAAGCACCGCGATTGTGGAAAGTCCCCAGTCGTCCCCGAGTCACTTGGTAATCGAGTCGTCGATCCCTGGGTGGATCGTTTGATTTGACCTCTGGGAAGTCCCCAGTCGCCCCTTGTCGTGTCATGACTGGTAACCGAGTTGTCTGGTAGCTGAGTCATTGATTCCTGAGCAGATCGTTTGATTCTACCGCCCTGACGTCTGGGTCGAAATATGAGATCGAGGATTGAAAGTTGACATTGTGACTGAAAGATCAATCTCCCACTGTGGTCGCCAATTGTTTGAGGGTGAAAACGGTTTCTGCTGATTTTGATAATTTCGGGTGTGTGGGTGAGAAATGAGTTTAAACGCTAAACAATGTACTACAAGGGAGTACTTTAGATTCGAGAGATCAATCTATACAAATCCGGCCTAACCCAAGAAATGGCCGATCCAGACTTGCTTCGGTCACAAAGTGAAGGAGAAGGGTTGGTTTGGGGAGGGAACCGAAGAGAGTGTTGAGACCAGAATAGTTGATTCTGGAAGAGTAGTTGTTTTACGACTTGTATCAGAAAGTGGGAAGCTAACAGATGGAAAGCTAGCAAATATTTTCTGAGTGTTGTATGCTCCTGACCTGAACTTGTTGTTCGGTGGAAATAAGTAAGAACTATTTATACAAGTCGAAGTGAAACGTACTCTGGTCTCATTAAGAAATTGAAAACGGATGAGTAAATGGGAGGAGGTGGTAACCGGTAACGCCTGGAATTGATGTTCCATAAAAAAAAGCGTTTCATCATTACCCATGTATTTACTAACCGCCTCATCCTTATGACACTGTTTTATATCGGGCGTAGTGTACGTCGCACGCTGTAAACCGCCAAACCAATACCCCATGAGCATCCCCCAATTTGTGACATGTGTTGATGTCTCGAGTGTTTTCGTGGAAAACATGTAGCATGTTGTTTTTGTCTGGCAAGTTGAGATTGGGAGACTTGCCGGCTCGGTGGTGACCTTCGACGGTCGAGATTTTGCATCTAAAGAGTAAAGGTAGTCGTTGATTATTGCAACCCTTAGTTTGGTAGCCAGTGGCATGAAAGCATGCTCGGTATGGCTTTAATATGGCCTGGTTTAGACGCGGCCAAAATTTAGGATTTTGGCTTTGTTTAGGCGCGACCAAACTAGGGCCAAAAGTTGCCATGCGTTAGCTGGTAACCTTGGACGGCTAATATTTGCATCTAAGGTGGAAGGGTGGCCGTTGATCGTCGCACGCCTTCGTTTTTGTAGCCGCATAGGGAAGTATGGCATGGTATGGTGCGGCAAGGTGGTTGGCATGCCATTGGCACATGTGGCATGGCATGCCTTGGCAAAAACTAGGGTTTTGGGCCAAAGGTTACCATGCGTTGGTTGGCGACCTTGGACGGCTAAGATTTGCCTCTAAGGTGGAAGGGTGGTCGTTGATCGTCGCATGCCTTCGTTTTGGTAGCCGCATAGGTAAGTCCGGCATGGTATGGTGCGGCAAGGTGGTTGGCATTCCATTGGCACATGTGGCATGGCATGCCTTGACGTGGTTTGGCGTGGCCAAAACTAGGGTTTTGGGCCAAAAGTTACCATGCGTTGGTTGGCGACCTTGGACGGCTAAGATTTGCATCTAAGGTGGAAGGGTGGTCGTTGATCGTTGCACGCCTTCGTTTCGGTAGCCGCATAGGGAAGGCCGGCATGGTATGGTGCGGCAAGGTGGTTGGCATGCCATTTGCACATGTGTCATGGCATGCCTTGGCGTGTCCAAAACTAGGGTTTTGGGCCAAAGGTTACCATGTGTTGGTTGGCGACCTCGGACGACTAAGATTTGCATCTAAGGTGGAAGGGTGGTCGTTGATCGTCGCATGCCTTCGTTTTGGTAGACGCATAGGGAAGGCCGGCAAGGTATGGCGCGGCGAGGTGGTTGGCATGCCATTGGCACATTGGCATGGCATGCCTTGGCACGGGTTGGCGTGGCCAAAACTAGGTTTTTTTTCCAAAGGTTACCATGTGTTGGTTGGCTACCTTGGACGTATAAGATTTGCATCTAAGGTGGAAGGGTGGTCGTTGATCGTCGCACGCCTTCATTTTGGTAGCCTCATATGGAAGGCCGGCATGGTATGGTGCGGCAAGGTGGTTGGCATGCCTTGGCGCAGTTTGGCGTGGCCAAAACAAGGGTTTTGGGCCAAAGGTTACCATGCGTTGATTGGCGACCTTGGACGGCTAAGATTTGCATCTAAGGTGGAAGGGTGGTCGTTGATCGTCGCACGCCTTCGTTTGGTAGCCGCATAGGGAAGGACGGCATGGTATGGTGCGGCGTGGCTGGCATGGCATTCCATTGGCACAGTGGTGCGGCTGGCATGGTTGGCATGCCTTGGCGCGGTAGACGTGGCTGGAATGGCATGCTATTGGCACAGTGGTACGTCTGGCATGGTTGGCATGCCTTGGCACGGTAGACGTGGCTGGCAAGGCATGCCATTGGCACAGTGGTGCGGCTTACATGGTTGTCATGCCTTGGCGCGGTAGACGTGGTTGGCATGGCATGCCATTGGCATAGTGGTGCGGCTGACATGGTTGGCATGCCTTGGCGCGGTAGCATGAGAATTAGGGTTTGACATAGATGATGTCGGTCAATGTTAAGGGTTCTGCCGTGGAACATGACACATAAAAAAAAGGTACCCTGGTAATTCTTACGTAGGCATGATGATCGATTCAATAAATGTGCTAATAGAGTGACGTAATGTTAGATGTGCGGTTTTACGATTTTAACCCTAAGCTAAAAACCACCATCAACAGCTGTAAACCTCCAGACCAATACCCTGATGAGCATCCCCCAATTTGTGACATGTTTTTATGTCTCGAGTGTTTTCTTGGAAAACATGTAGCACTTTTCTACGTGTGGCAAGTCAAAGTCAAGGGACTTACCGCGGGAAAATAGTATGTGATGCTATTAGGCTTGTTTTGGCTGGTCGCCTAAAACTTTCTACATGCCTGTTAGTTCGGTAGCGAACTCGGACGGCCGAGATTACATCTTATGAGGAAGGGTAGCCGCCGATTATGGCTAGCTTCTGTTGGCGCCTGATGATGGCGCAGTGGTGTTATGATGTACGATAGTGGCAATGTGGCATGGATGGCGTGGCTTGTGCATGCCAGTGGAACAGTGGTGCAAGTGGCGCCTGAGGTAGCCATGGCCACTAGATTTAGGAAGTTAGTCGCCTGAAACTTGCCACAAGCTTGTCAGTTTGGTGGCAAACTTGGATGGTTGAGATTGCATCTCATGAGGAAGGATGGCCATTGATTATGGCCATATCTCATTGTATAGTAAAGTGGCGTCATTGGCATAGTGGCGCCTGGCATAGCGGCATGCCAGTGGCGTTGTAGCATGGCCAAAACTAGGATTTGGCTCCGTGACCAAAGTTAGGGCTTGGCGGCATGGCCATGGCTAGGGTTTGGCGTCGTGGCCAAGGCTAGGGTTTGGCGTCGTGGCCAAGGATAGGATTTGGTGTCGTGGACAAAGTTAGGGCTTGGAGGCGTGGCCAAGGCTAGGTTTTGGCGTCGTGGCCAAAGTTAGGGCTTGGCGGCCTGAACAAGGATAGGATTTGGCGTCGTGGCCAAAGTTATGGCTTGGCAGCGTGGCCAAGGATAGGTTTTGGAGTCGTGTCCAAAATTAGGGCTTGGCGCCGTGGCCAAGTCTAGCATTTGGCGTGGGCAAAATTAGGGCTTGGAGGCGTGGACAAGGCTAGGAATTGGCGTCGTGGCTAAAGTTAGGGCTTGGCGGCGTGGCCAAGTCTAGGTTTTGTTGTGTGGCATGTTACTGCGGCAGAGTGACATGTTGGCATGTTACGGCAGAGTGACATGTTGGCATGTTACTGCGGCAGAGTGGCATGTTGTTGTGGCAGGGCGCGTCTGGCTTTCCAGTTAGTATGGTGGCGCGGCAGGGTGCGTTTGGCCTTTAATGTATGACAGCAAGTTTAGAGCGTCTTGATTGGTCGAGAAAAGGGGTCGGCCAAACATAAGGCGCGGCCACACCTCTAGTGCTTGTGGCGCATTTAAAGTGACCCGATTGGTCGGTAGGAAGGAGAGGGGTCGGCCAAGCATGGGCGTGGCTACACTTCTGGTGTGAGTGTGGCGACTTTAGGGCAACCTCATTGGTCGATTGGAAATGGGGACGGCAAATATGGTCCCAGCCACAACTTATGTGCGTGTGGCTAGTTTAAAGCGACGTGATTGGTCGAGGGAAATATGGTCGGTTTAGGATGGGGCGTGCCCAATGGCAAGTGGCACCATATGGCCTAAGGAATGGTCACGCCTCCCTTTGTTGTTGCGGCTCCTTGTTTTTCTGATTTAAGGCAAGGTTTTTCACCTACTAATTCATGGCGGATTAATTTCCTAGTTTTCTTAGGCTTACTTTCGACAAGCAATGTATGGTATACTTCGCAAGGCGCAAAAGTAATTGATTGAATCCTATGTGTTGACACAGAGTTCTTTAAGTTCGTTGCCAGAGAGCAGCATGCTTTCTGATTGAATACCTTATGCAAAGACCTTATCATTGATATTTGGAAATTCGTGCTACTCTGCTACGAGTGAACACAAATTGTCATGCCATATCAACATTAAGGGTTCAACCGGGGAACATTGCATAGAAAGCATTCAAAGAAACTTATATTAAGCGAATATAGGCAAGGCGCCGAAATTTACAGAACATCTGGGATGGTTGCTACATGCACCGGTCTGGATAAATTTCATGTAAATATATTGAATGGATCAATAAATATGCCAGTGAAGAGATTGACACTCATGGCTTTTTTCCTTACAGAGTAACGTCACATCAGATGCAAGGTTTTACAATTTTAACCCTAAGCTAAAAACCACCATCAACACATAGGAAATAATGTTTTACATTTGTTTAAAGGAAGTACATTCATGAACTTGTTTCATGAATCGAAAGGGAAATCAATAGGTTTATTGGTCTTGTTATTCATTGCATATCTTTAGATGACCAATATGTGTGAGTTGGTAGAACCGATCTTAACTCAGGTTATGTATCTTGGTATAACCGATCACAATACTTAGACTTATGATTTGGTATGACCGGTCCTGGTAATCGGTGTAACCGATCCTAAGTAATCACCATGAGATGGTATGATCGATCATTGTAATTGATGAAACCGATCCTGGTAATTGGTGTGAGCGATCATAAGTGTTGTCTGACCAATCCTTGTAATTGGTGTGACCGATCCTTGTGACTGGTGTGACCGATCACAAGTAGATACCATGTTTAGGTAGAACCGATCCTAGTGATTGGTATAACCGGTCCGGACCCATGTATGTGACTTGGTAGGACCGATCACAGCTAACCATTGTGACTTTGTATGACCGATCACATATTAGTCTTGGAATACTGGTAAACCAATTCTAATCTTGTTTGAAAGTGTGGTAGAACCGATTCTAAGAAGCAAATCCATGTAAATATGAAATAAGGATTTGCAGTGAAAAGATGTCAACATACTTTGAACACGAGCAGTAATTCTTATCATTTATTGTTCAAAGATATTCGTTGGTACTCAAGGTGATCCTATGCCGAAATAAATTAAGAATATTTTAACTAAAGTTTTTGGTCTTATATTCTTTAATTATCAGCAATTAATGCATAGCTCTAGAGAATAAAAATTAGTAATGTGCATTTACTAATTGAAGATTTTCTATTGAGAGATTTCGGAAATATTGGACCAACATTTATTGGAATTAGGAAAACCGAATTTGGGAATTCATTGCATATCTTGAGAATATTTTTGGTTTTGGAAATTCCTTGGTCTATAAATACTTAAGTTTCTATTTCTAGCGAACCATCCTAAGAGCCAAGCAAACTTCATTTCTTGTTGTTTATGGTGGAGCCGTCTATTCGGAGAGGAAAGCATCCTAATTAGGTGAAATCTCTTATGACCGCTCGTTTAAAGACATCTTGTGATAATCCATTGTTAACAGACTCCATTCCGTGCGTGATTAGTGACAAGAGATTCAAGTGGTGTTGTGCAGGTATTTGAAGGCAATAGAAGATTTGAAGATGAATGAGTATTCTTATTATTTTTCGTATCTTTGGATTTAATGCACAAACCTTGATCGGATGGGATCCAAATAGAATCGGTTTATCTTTGATAGATCTGTTTTGATTGAGAGTGAATCTATACTTGACTATTTCGGTAGTTATAGTTAGATTGATCTAACCATACAAAGTAGTTTATTAGATTAAACATAAGAGCCTTTGTCAACGACTCAGCTATATCTTGTAGCAAGATTGATTAGAATGGTTATCAAACAGATTATTCCTTTGTTGTTTGGAATACGACCCAAAGGACTTGTTATTCACGTGCGTGACTTTAGAAGTCGGAGGTGCAGGGATACTGACGGGACTAAGTATCTAGGGGTAGTCTGGTTGGTCTCAACTATACGAAGTTGGTATTAGATTTTGTATAGCGGCTTAATTATGAGATTATTTAAAATTAGACTAGGTCCCTGGGTTTTTCTGCATTTGCAGTTTGCTCATTAACAAAATCTTCCTGTGCCATTTACTTTACTTTTCTGCATTGTAATTGTTTATTATAATTAAAGTAAATTTCACTTTACGTTAACTCTGAAATACTTGATAGTGATCCTATAGAGTTCGGTTATTACTAAACCTATTATCAAGTACACACTTTGTTGTTGTATTGTCTCGATCTTATATTCATAGTCAATCACACAAGTTATCTTGTTGTTGTATTGTATCGATCCCGTATCCATAGACGATCACACGAAGTGTGAACCGATTTGTCGTATTGTCTCGACTTTGTCCATAGACGATCACATTCGGTAGAGGACTTATACGTTAATAAATAAAAGATTATGGTGTATTTGGGTATCGTCGTCTTTTCAAAAATAGCTCACGAACTTGCTTAGGTTTCAAGTAACCATTGACTATAAATAAAAGATTCATGTAAGCTACACAAACCATCCTTGTGCTTCATAAGGTTATTTTCCACTATTTTTGTTCTTTAAGATTAAGAGTGAGACAATAAAAATTTGCTTGGGAATCGCGAAGCACAAGTTTGTAATAATTTCCTTAGATAGCTTTCTAGGTTAATTCAATAATCTTTGTCTATTATAAGGTCATTCTCTTCTGATATAAGGTCATTCAAGGATTGATGATCATAAACCCTAGATTTGAAAGATATTAATCTAAGATCATATACCGACACCAGTTGTTCGATATCTGGATCAGAAAGTGTTAAAGCATTGCTCGGTCGAACTCGCAAGTGTTGCTATCTCAAGCTTGTTTGTCAAATTTAGTTGTCAAAACTATATGTCTTGATTTCTAGTCTGCTTATAGCTAAAGTATCGGACTAGGATAGTTAAGTGTAGTTGAGCTCTATACTCCACCGCGATCATCATATGAAGAAGAAGAACTACTCAAGGAACCAGTGGAACTTCATCGACTAAAAGGTCTGTGGAGACTTGAAATTATCCATCACTCAAAAGTCTATCTACTCTATCTCCTACTCTTGAGACAAAAGTCAAGTATATAGATTTCAATTATACACATTTGCTATTTCAAGCCGAGTTTAACTGGCCTATCTTTCTCGAAATATGTGTTGGTTAGCTTTCGCTTTAGGCAAGTTCATCTTTACTCGTGACGAAAGTCATGTTGACATTTCAATATATTGAAGATAGCTTTGATGAAAAATAGTTTGTGAATAACAACTATATAACACCCTCTAAGAATGTTTCAATGATTGAAATTTAGAGTTGAGATTTTGTAACCATATTTGGATATAAGCATATATAGTGTATTCTCACATTAGTGTATAAATCCATAAATCGGGAACCAAGTGTATGCATATGTGTGTATACGAAATTGGTGAAGTAGACAGGTTAAGTATGCGTACCCGTACGCATATTGGCGGAAGTTCATGTTCGTGAATATCCGCTGAGTTCGGAATTGACAAACTCTTAACCAGTCACCTTAAGTATGTGTACTAGTATGCATACTGACTGAAGTTTTCTACCTGAGAATTTCGCTGAGGTTGGAAACCAAAACCTACTCAAATCCGGTTGCTTAGGTACTCCTACCCGTACGATACTTAAGATGGTTACTTTATCAAATTGGTAAGTTCATGAACTTAAACATTTAAATTATAAGGAATGCAATCTTTGCAAACCGTGGCTATAATGTTCATGAATAGATTCAAGTGAATCAAACCGATTTTGTTTTAATTGTGTCTTCAAAAGTTCGAAGCAATTGATCAACTCTTTAACTAGTTCATTTAAGTCATTTGAACTAGTTGTGGTAAAAAAGAATATGGTTGATATGAAAGTGCTCATATGGATAACCATTTGGTTAACTTTTGTGAACCAACTAAGTGTACATGTTTAGGTACAGTTACTCAAACCTAAATGAAATACATTTAATTTGTGTATAACAAGCTAAGATTCGATCTAACGGTTGAAATATATTAGCTTGAATCTAATCAGGTTTTCATCTAACGGTGGATATTGAATGCTTTGTTACTAAGCTAACATTGATTGCAAACCTTGATTTGAAAACTATATAAAGGAGAACTCTAGAAACTGGGAAACCTAATCCCCACACCTCATGTGTGATACTAGTTGTGTTAGCTAGAGTCGATTCTCCTTTAACCTTAGGTTTCTTCTCGAGACCCTGTAGGTTAACGACTGAAAGACTTTATTGGGATTGTGAAGCCAGAATAGACTACTTTTCTTGTAGTTGTGTGATTTGATCTTGTTGTATCTATCGTACGAGTACAATCATAAAATTGGCTTGAGATTGATATCTCCGATAGGTAAGATAGAAAAGAAATCACAAACATCTTCGTCTCATCGTTTGTGATTCCGCAATATCTTGTTTCGCTGGTTGATTAAAATTATTGTGAGGTGATCGATAATTCTAGGTTGTTCTTCGGAAATATAAGTCCGGGGTATCGATTGGTTCCTGTTCACCTTGATTTATCAAAATATGGAACAAAACTCGTAGGTATTTCCGTGGGAGACAAATTTATCTACTACCATAGACTTTTTTGTATGATACAGATTTGTTTATTAAAATCTTCGACTTTGGGTCGTAGCAACTCTTAGTTGTGGGTGAGATCATCTAAGTGAATCAAGTGTGTAATATCCTGCTGGGATCAGAGACGTAAGGAGCGGAACTGTACCTTGGATCAGTGTGAGTTTGATTGTGGTTCAACTACAGTCCATACCGAAGTTAGTTTGTAGTAGGCTAGTGTCTGTAGCGGCTTAGTACAGTGTGTGTTCAATCTGGACTAGGTCCCAGGTTTTTTCTGCATTTGCGGTTTCCTCGTTAACAAAACTTCTGGTGTATGTGTTATTTCTTTTCCGCATTATATTTTGCTATATAATTGAAATATCACAGGTTGTGCGTTGTATCGATCAATTGTGAAATCTAACCTTTGGTTGTTGATTGAAATTGATTGATCCTTGGATATAGGTCTTTGGTACCATCCAAGTTATTTCTCTTGTATTCAATTAGACTCGCATATTTTTGTTTGCTTGAGTAAGGATTGAATCGAGAAATTGAGATATTAACTCTTTGATATATCTTTCTTAAGATTGAGTCTAACTGTCTAGTTGATTCTCTTGAAAGTATATTGGAGTTAGTCCATACAGATTGCTAATCGAAATATTGGGTGAGGTTGTTAGACCCCCGCCTTTTCAATTGGTATCAGAGCAGGCAAACACGTTTAAGACCTTATAAGTCTGTGTTTGTAAGCAATCTGAATTTATGGACGGTAATACTATCTCTGATAACGCAAAACCAGTTCAGAAATGTTATGATTCGTCTCAAAGTCTTGAGACTTCCGAGAAATATCTCACATCTTTCCCTCTGTCAGAAATAGATGTCAACTGGGAAAAACTCATAGATGAACAACTGGATGATCTTTCGGATGAAAGTGATTCATACGAGGGACCAAGTATTGATGAGGAAGTCTCAAGTATATCATACTCTTTGATGATGTCATAAAGAACAAAGGGTCAACAACTTGTTTGGTTGAATATCTAACTCCTCTCTGTTATAAAACAGGAAACTGAAGAAGCTCTTTAAAGGATATGATTGTGGCTATAAACTTTTACAATCCATCCATAAAGATCGCGATGAAAAAGTGCATTCAAAAGATACTGAATGTGAAAACCTTCAAAAGAATTTATGTGTATTGAAGGAAAAACTTGCAGAATCTGAAGCAAGGTATGACTCTCAACAGAAATGCTTTAATGACAGAGAAAGTCTTTTTCTTGCCAAAGAAAAACAATTGGAAGATGATCTAGCCACGACTGTAAACAAGGTAAAATCACTGGAAGAGAATCTGAAAAGATTCGATGTTAGCTCTACAAAATTATCTTCTATGCTAGGAGCATGTAAAGAAAATCGTGATACACGTGGTCTGGGATATAAAGGAATAGACGCTCCAAGCATTAGTAAGATCAAGTTTGTCTGTGCTAAAGACAATTCTCTATGTGAAAAATCACCTACTTCAGTCGATGTCTCTATGAACAAAGACTGTTAATCTTCAAAAATAGGTCATAGGAAAGCAGTCAAAAACCTCTCCTTCAATTATTACTATTGTGGAAACAAAGGTCACGTTGAAAGGAAATGTCGTTTTCGGATAAGAAATGAAAAACTTCATAACATTCTTGTATGGATGTCTAAAGAAGTAATCAAACCTGTTTCTCTCCATGCTGAAAACATTCTAGTCTCAAACCGGAAAGAGTATTTTGATAAGTTCTCTCCTGGTTGTATGTATGACATAAATTCTGTCCACAATCATAAAGGGAAGAATGTCATATGGACGACTAATTATTTTGATGTCCCAATAAAGAGAAAAAGGCATCAAAGGATGAAGAATGTTTCAAACTCCTTTCCTATTGGCAAAGAAAACACTGGATCCAGGATGTCTGCTACTGATTATATTCACATAAACAATCAGGCTTCAGACCTAAGAACCAGTATAAATGGATTCAAACGAAAAATCAAAAAACTAAGGAAGGCAGCATCTTCAGATACATTCTGTCCTCCGTGTGATATTTCTCTTGAGACTAATCCTGTTAGCCTTTATGATGATTCTTATAAGAGGAAGAAGGAAAATGTTAATGGGTTATATGCTCAGACTACAACTTGACTATCCTTCTCTGTACATTCTCTTTGAAACCATGAGGATGCACATAGGCCTCAAGAAGCGGTTCTTCTTGATAAATTGGTTATTGTAGTATTTTTTCAATCCTTAATTGAATATTTCTCCCACTATCTCCTCTTGAGGAAATATGTTTGATCTCCAAAAAAAAAAACTCGTAAGAAAACACGCTCTGTTGTGTAGCTGAAGTGTCAATCTCCAGTTTTTCTCTTGAAAATTATATTGTTGTCCTTCAACAACAATCTTATGTTCTTTTAAATTGAGATTTTTTTTGTCAAGACTGATTCCATTAAAGCTTCCTTATTTTTAAGGCTCCATTGCTTTGTTGGTTTTTTAACTTGGTTCATAACCCTGAGCGTTTGTACACCTGGCCCATGACCAACCGTTAACGAGTAACCATGGGGTTTCCTTATGTGTATATCATATATATATATATATATATATATCATGAACTTTTCGTTGATATATACTCGTTCGGTAACGTCAATAATCTCTGAGAGACAATGGTGCATACTATGGATGAATGCAAAGAGGAAATCAATAATGAAGAAATCAACATTGCTGAGTTTTATGAAAACCCTGTTATCATAAATTGTTATTATGCAATTGATCATGAAAACAATCAACCAGTTCAGATGTCACAACAGCTGGTTGGAAATCTTCTTCAATATTTTAGGATTATGCGTGATTAATTGCAATTACTGTAAAGAATCTTGAGTTTCTGAAGACCGAACTAAAGGAAGCAAATGAGGAACTTGTTTGTGTTCAATCTCTAATCACACAGCTTGGCTAATAGTTCTTTTTATTTTTCTAGAAAATCTTCTTATGAGAATTTTATTCTTGTGTTTTTAGGAAGAATACTAAAGGTTGGAATAGCCATTATTGTGATTACACATAGCTATGTCCAACGTTTTTCATATTCAATGTTTTAGATTTAATTGTTTAAATTCTAAAGTTTGTTTGGAAGATGATTTTTGCAGTATTAATCTTTATGGTTTATATATTGCAATTTGCTATGGGATATGTGTTTGCGTCCGTGAGCTTTGATTGTCCCATACTTTGTCAAAAGTTATCTCGTTCATACGTCGATATGCAAGTATTAATAAAAGATTGAATGACCTTTTGACTTAAAAAAGTTAAGCCTTTATGTCATTACTTGATAGAAGAAAGGATAAAAATTTTGTTTACAGGGATTATGTCTATTGTATCATTGTGCAAATAGTGATGGAAAATAGAATGAATCCTTGTCTATTCCGCAGTATTGATCTTCCATGATCCATATTTTATGTAAATACTGTGTGGCTAGGTAAGTTCTCTTATGTGAGCATTTCCAACTAGATTAATCATGAATTCTTTTGTGGTTAATTTGGCTGAGTATTTCAATTAAATTAATCATGGGATCTTTTGTGGTTAGTTTAGTTGAGATTTTTGGATACAAAATCATTTCCTTTGTGATTTTTGGTGTCCAAAGAAATCCTTCTTTTCTCGTAAAAAGTAAGGTCGCTCTTGTTGTCCTTTCGGGAATGACATTTTATGGGGGGGAGTTATTTTTGAACTTGTGCTTAATTTCCATATCTTTGTGGGGAGTGCGGCTGTGGAATATTATAGGGGTTATATTGTATCTTTATAAACTCCTTGATGAATGCATTTAGCTTCGGATTTATGATTGCATCTAAACAAGTTGATATGTGCTTTTCTTTGGTCTTGAAGCATCTCCATGGAAATTTCATTAGGATCCCACTAGTTTTCGTACCTTTGCCAATTTTATTGACAAAAAGGAGGAGAATTAATGTGTAGTTCACACTATAAATTGATAAGTGCATATTTCAGATATACTTGGTGTCAATACCATGCTAGTATTTGTTGGTTTTCTTGCAGATTATTGTATATTACACTTGTTTCCTTTATTTGTGTCTTATTAGATGAATCGTCCAAAAGAAGTGGAAATAGCTACAAAAGTGAAGTCACAAGTGAAGAAGGGCCAAAGACCAAGTGAAACTCGTCCAAATTGAGGATTTCCAGTTATCATTTTGTAGACGATGATAAGGCGAAGTCAGCGGCGAAAGAACGGAGTCATTCTGAGTTCGTATGAAGAAGTTATGAGCAAAACAAGAACTTAGAAGACTAAAAGGGCAAAATGGTCATTTTAAAGGGCAAGCGCTATTGGCATCCCCACTGTTCGTTAAGGGGCAGTCATTTTGTTAAGGGGTGAATTGTTTCAAAGGAACTGCTAAAGGCATTCTGGTCTTTTACTTTGGGGAAGTCGGAATTCAAAAGCTGTTAAAGGCACCCAGCTTATTTACTCAGGGACACCGTCTTCTACCATTTAAACTCAACAGAACAGAACTTGGTCGGGTTTTCACGGCCAGTTATTTCCGGTCATTCTCGAGCTGCTGCAACTCATGGATGTTGTTAGTATTACAAGTATCTTAGAATCCATGGAAACCGTGAGTTCGATGTGGTTGTGGAGATTGTTTGAGCACGACAAAACAAGGGAGAAAATGGTTGATGCCATTGGTAGATCATGATTATCACGACAAGTAATTGATGGATAAAGACACGACGATGGTAACTTCCACTAGGTTGCTGATGGTGCTAGAAGAAATGGGACGCGTTTGAAATAGAGTTTTATACATCAGTGGTGTTGCTGCCGTTATCGGCCATTGATGGATGAGGAACTGTTGGCTGCTGACAATGATGGTGGAGACCAGAGAGGTTGTCAATGGAGTCCGTGTGTTGCTGAGACTAACAGGGTAAATCTCGAATTCAAAATCGATGAAGAACAGTGATGGACAAGACTCGAGTTTAGATGGTGTCTTGGTTGCTGCCATTCATGACAGTAGTGACGAGTTCATGATGAGAGATGGGTTTTGCTGTGACGAGATCGAGAAGGCAGTGATCATGATGATCAAGAGTGACTGATAGAGAAGTTCATGAATGTACTGCCAGTTTTGCTGTATCTTTCAAAACACGGACCGTAAACAAGGCGCAGATTATTGATGATGTCGCGGCTTCCGCAGTGCTTCAAATTAGGAAAGATATTCCAGGCTTGGTTGCCTTTATTTCCAGATGGTGTACGGACACTCACACGACCATATGCAGGTGGGGTGACTATTTCCTTAGAGAGCGTGGACGTACTGTTGAACCTTCCCGTAATAGGAAACCTCGATGTCAAATTGTCTGCAGATGAAGAAGAATTGCGCGCCGCTCTGGTTGCGAAATCAAAAGGATTTGTCCGGAAAGAAAACGAGACGAGGTGCTTCTATGGCTGGTGGATATCTCAGTGGTTTGCTGATGAGTTGGAGCCAAATCAGAAGAATAATACGCTTCATGTCGCGACGTTCTTGGCTCTTGGTTATCTAGGGATATTTTCGATGACGGCTCTGGTAAGAAAGAGATAAGACAGGAACTTATCAAGTTTTCCATAAAATTGGCAAACGGTGTCGTTCTCCCTATTGGCGTCCTGTTTCTTGGTTCTTTGTACACACACTTGGATAAGCTGGTCGCGGACATGTGCGCTTCAAATGGATACATGAAAGTGGATTAGTATATTCATGCCGTCTTTCTCCAAGCGTGGTTGTGGGAGCACTTTGAAAAGTATTCTCCAAAACCGTTGGCCTTACTTCCCGAGTCTTGGGGTGACTCTAAGATGCTGCGCTGATCGAATAGGCGCCCAAAGGTTGGTTCAAACCTGGTTGGATTCCTTGCCAACTCGCACACGGTCAACTTTCTCCAATGGGCTCCGGTGCATGCGTCCATAACTCAGATCAATACCTTTTCTTCTGCTCTGAGCATGTCCTTGTCTTCTGATAAAGAAGATATGAGTGTTGGAGAGATGGTGTTCATGCGAAGCTGCACACCTGGTCATGTGCCGTCATTCTTTCAGGGATCTTGTAAAGCAGTATCTTACAATATCGATAGGGCGGCTCAGCATATGGGTTTTGACCTAGGGGTCCCACTCGTTCGTCAGCCAGTTGTTCCAGAAAACTCGTTGCCAACTGTTCTCGATGATAATGTTATTGTGTCGGGTAAAAGCCTCCCTTTTCTGCTCGCGGAACGAAATCCATCAACAACCTCCAAATATAACATATTCTGGCAGGATGAGTTTCTTGCTATTCATGGGTTTGTGAATGATGTGGTAGAAAACCGTCGCGGTAAGCCTTCTCTTGCGGTTTTAGTGGAGCACCCACTGCTGAGGGATCCTTCTTCAACCAAGCGAAAATCCGTTAGCCTGGATGCGGACAGTCCGTAAGTGAATGAGCGAAGGTCTAAAAGCCGTGTAGACGGTTCCCAGTCAGATTCGGCGGCTTTTCCGACTTTTAGTTCGTCTAATATGCGAGTATGTATGATTTTATCTTTGATTTTAGTTGGATTGCGTATATCCTCGTCTCTTTTCTAAGAGTCTGTCTTCGTGCCTTACCCAGGGTCTCAGCAGCGTGAACGTCTTTACCAAACTTGCTAGTAGTCAAAAAACAACGTTTCTCGAGGAAGGAAGTGGCGGTGCTGAACCTGTCCGTGGTGAGGGGGAATCCGAGAAGGGAGAAAGTTCGGAGTCTAGTGACGACGAGAATAGTTCTTCCAACAGTAGCGCTGAATCTTCTTATGGTCGGTCTGAAAGCGGATCAGTGAGTCTTATACATGTTTTTCCTTCTTCTTTCTTTCTTTCTTCTCTTTGGAAAAGCATCTAATACGTGATATCACAAGGGGAAGACGTTTCTGAAGATGAACCCGAGACGGAGGTTGGTGGAGATACATCTTTGTCTCCAACTGTGGCAGCTGCACCGGGAGACCTTGAAATGGAGGTTGATCGAGGTGAAGACGTCATTGTGACTCAGACAATGGAGAGCACCCCAGTGGCCGCAGGTGCAATTGTCGTTAGGAATCCCTTGTCGGTCGCTGATTCTGTCGCGGGCACCACCTTCAACCCTCCATACCTGGTTCCTCATCTGGATCATGTGTTGGTCGGGGGATTTAGCATGCCAGCCAAATATGCGGCGTTGTATACTAAGATATGGGAGATCTACGGACATATCTCCACGACCAAGAAAATTACTAGTCGATTTGCGTTGGTTAAGCGTGTGGAGGAAGCCTTATCTTCAATTGACGACATGTGCAACGTGACTGGTTGTACCGTTTCTGAGGATGTAATCTCAAGCTGGAGGTTCCATCGTGACATGTGCATAAATTTCAAGTTCATTGCTCCCTGGTTCGTCGAGGGTTTCTCTGAGGTTGAAAAGTTGCTGGTCAAAACAGCCGAAGGTCCTTCTGCAGATACGGTCAAACAGCAGGAAGCGGAAGTCCAAAAGTTGTCCAGGAAGCTGAAGTTGGAACGGGTGGATCTCCAAAGTACGAAGAAGGCTTTCGATAAGAAGAGCAAGCCGTTGTTGAAAAACTTTCCTTGAATGCATTTCTGTCTTCTGAACTTCTTATCTTAGTTTTTCTTTTGAAAGGAAAATGAAACGCCTAGTTTACGGTTTTGATTTTCTGGATTTTTGGGTTGATAGACAAGTATTACCCCTGAGGGTTTTGGATTATTACTTGGAATGAACTGTTTTAGAATAATGATGTTTTGGTTATGATTGTAAGTAACACAAACATCCCAGGGAATATATGGAAACGTGAACATTGCGTGTCGGTAGATGACATGGGATGAAACATAACATGGCTATCAGTTTTATCATTCCTGTAAAATCTTGAAATAGTAAACCATGTATTTTGTCTAGGCAGGACTTACTCGATTTTTTGGATCTGCTAGCGAAAAATGAGTCAGGTGCAAGTCCAGGTTTTGTGGGAAGCACCGCGATTGTGGAAAGTCCCCAGTCGTCCCCGAGTCACTTGGTAATCGAGTCGTCGATCCCTGGGTGGATCGTTTGATTTTGACCTCTGGGAAGTCCCCAGTCGCCCCTTGTCGTGTCATGACTGGTAACCGAGTTGTCTGGTAGCTGAGTCATTGATTCCTGAGCAGATCGTTTGATTCTACCGCCCTGACGTCTGGGTCGAAATATGAGATCGAGGATTGAAAGTTGACATTGTGACTGAAAGATCAATCTCCCACTGTGGTCGCCAATTGTTTGAGGGTGAAAACGGTTTCTGCTGATTTTGATAATTTCGGGTGTGTGGGTGAGAAATGAGTTTAAACGCTAAACAATGTACTACAAGGGAGTACTTTAGATTCGAGAGATCAATCTATACAAATCCGGCCTAAACCAAGAAATGGCCGATCCAGACTTGCTTCGGTCACAAAGTGAAGGAGAAGGGTTGGTTTGGGGAGGGAAACGAAGAGAGTGTTGAGACCAGAATAGTTGATTCTGGAAGAGTAGTTGTTTTACGACTTGTATCAGAAAGTGGGAAGCTAACAGATGGAAAGCTAGCAAATATTTTCTGAGTGTTGTATGCTCCTGACCTGAACTTGTTGTTCGGTGGAAATAAGTAAGAACTATTTATACAAGTCGAAGTGAAACGTACTCTGGTCTCATTAAGAAATTGAAAACGGATGAGTAAATGGGAGGAGGTGGTAACCGGTAACGCCTGGAATTGATGTTCCATAAAAAAAAGCGTTTCATCATTACCCATGTATTTACTAACCGCCTCATCCTTATGACACTTTTTTATATCGGGCGTAGTGTACGTCGCACGCTGTAAACCGCCAAACCAATACCCCATGAGCATCCCCCAATTTGTGACATGTGTTGATGTCTCGAGTGTTTTCGTGGAAAACATGTAGCATGTTGTTTTTGTCTGGCAAGTTGAGATTGGGAGACTTGCCGGCTCGGTGGTGACCTTCGACGGTCGAGATTTTGCATCTAAAGAGTAAAGGTAGTCGTTGATTATTGCAACCCTTAGTTTGGTAGCCAGTGGCATGAAAGCATGCTCGGTATGGCTTTAATATGGCCTGGTTTAGACGCGGCCAAAATTTAGGATTTTGGCTTTGTTTAGGCGCGACCAAACTAGGGCCAAAAGTTGCCATGCGTTAGCTGGTAACCTTGGACGGCTAATATTTGCATCTAAGGTGGAAGGGTGGCCGTTGATCGTCGCACGCCTTCGTTTTTGTAGCCGCATAGGGAAGTATGGCATGGTATGGTGCGGCAAGGTGGTTGGCATGCCATTGGCACATGTGGCATGGCATGCCTTGGCAAAAACTAGGGTTTTGGGCCAAAGGTTACCATGCGTTGGTTGGCGACCTTGGACGGCTAAGATTTGCCTCTAAGGTGGAAGGGTGGTCGTTGATCGTCGCATGCCTTCGTTTTGGTAGCCGCATAGGTAAGTCCGGCATGGTATGGTGCGGCAAGGTGGTTGGCATTCCATTGGCACATGTGGCATGGCATGCCTTGACGTGGTTTGGCGTGGCCAAAACTAGGGTTTTGGGCCAAAAGTTACCATGCGTTGGTTGGCGACCTTGGACGGCTAAGATTTGCATCTAAGGTGGAAGGGTGGTCGTTGATCGTTGCACGCCTTCGTTTCGGTAGCCGCATAGGGAAGGCCGGCATGGTATGGTGCGGCAAGGTGGTTGGCATGCCATTTGCACATGTGTCATGGCATGCCTTGGCGTGTCCAAAACTAGGGTTTTGGGCCAAAGGTTACCATGTGTTGGTTGGCGACCTCGGACGACTAAGATTTGCATCTAAGGTGGAAGGGTGGCCGTTGATCGTCGCATGCCTTCGTTTTGGTAGACGCATAGGGAAGGCCGGCAAGGTATGGCGCGGCGAGGTGGTTGGCATGCCATTGGCACATTGGCATGGCATGCCTTGGCACGGGTTGGCGTGGCCAAAACTAGGTTTTTTTTCCAAAGGTTACCATGTGTTGGTTGGCTACCTTGGACGTCTAAGATTTGCATCTAAGGTGGAAGGGTGGTCGTTGATCGTCGCACGCCTTCATTTTGGTAGCCTCATATGGAAGGCCGGCATGGTATGGTGCGGCAAGGTGGTTGGCATGCCTTGGCGCAGTTTGGCGTGGCCAAAACAAGGGTTTTGGGCCAAAGGTTACCATGCGTTGATTGGCGACCTTGGACGGCTAAGATTTGCATCTAAGGTGGAAGGGTGGTCGTTGATCGTCGCACGCCTTCGTTTGGTAGCCGCATAGGGAAGGACGGCATGGTATGGTGCGGCGTGGCTGGCATGGCATTCCATTGGCACAGTGGTGCGGCTGGCATGGTTGGCATGCCTTGGCGCGGTAGACGTGGCTGGAATGGCATGCTATTGGCACAGTGGTACGTCTGGCATGGTTGGCATGCCTTGGCACGGTAGACGTGGCTGGCATGGCATGCCATTGGCACAGTGGTGCGGCTTACATGGTTGTCATGCCTTGGCGCGGTAGACGTGGTTGGCATGGCATGCCATTGGCATAGTGGTGCGGCTGACATGGTTGGCATGCCTTGGCGCGGTAGCATGAGAATTAGGGTTTGACATAGATGATGTCGGTCAATGTTAAGGGTTCTGCCGTGGAACATGACACATAAAAAAAAGGTACCCTGGTAATTCTTACGTAGGCATGATGATCGATTCAATAAATGTGCTAATAGAGTGACGTAATGTTAGATGTGCGGTTTTACGATTTTAACCCTAAGCTAAAAACCACCATCAACAGCTGTAAACCTCCAGACCAATACCCTGATGAGCATCCCCCAATTTGTGACATGTTTTTATGTCTCGAGTGTTTTCTTGGAAAACATGTAGCACTTTTTTACGTGTGTCAAGTCAAAGTCAAGGGACTTACCGCGGGAAAATAGTATGTGATGCTATTAGGCTTGTTTTGGCTGGTCGCCTAAAACTTTCTACATGCCTGTTAGTTCGGTAGCGAACTCGGACGGCCGAGATTACATCTTATGAGGAAGGGTAGCCGCCGATTATGGCTAGCTTCTGTTGGCGCCTGATGATGGCGCAGTGGTGTTATGATGTACGACAGTGGCAATGTGGCATGGATGGCGTGGCTTGTGCATGCCAGTGGAACAGTGGTGCAAGTGGCGCCTGAGGTAGCCATGGCCACTAGATTTAGGAAGTTAGTCGCCTGAAACTTGCCACAAGCTTGTCAGTTTGGTGGCAAACTTGGATGGTTGAGATTGCATCTCATGAGGAAGGATGGCCATTGATTATGGCCATATCTCATTGTATAGTAAAGTGGCGTCATTGGCATAGTGGCGCCTGGCATAGCGGCATGCCAGTGGCGTTGTAGCATGGCCAAAACTAGGATTTGGCTCCGTGACCAAAGTTAGGGCTTGGCGGCATGGCCATGGCTAGGGTTTGGCGTCGTGGCCAAGGCTAGGGTTTGGCGTCGTGGCCAAGGATAGGATTTGGTGTCGTGGACAAAGTTAGGGCTTGGAGGCGTGGCCAAGGCTAGGTTTTGGCGTCGTGGCCAAAGTTAGGGCTTGGCGGCCTGAACAAGGATAGGATTTGGCGTCGTGGCCAAAGTTATGGCTTGGCAGCGTGGCCAAGGATAGGTTTTGGAGTCGTGTCCAAAATTAGGGCTTGGCGCCGTGGCCAAGTCTAGCATTTGGCGTCGTGGGCAAAATTAGGGCTTGGAGGCGTGGACAAGGCTAGGAATTGGCGTCGTGGCTAAAGTTAGGGCTTGGCGGCGTGGCCAAGTCTAGGTTTTGTTGTGTGGCATGTTAC
The DNA here is from genome assembly GCF_003573695.1 of Papaver somniferum. NCBI lineage: Eukaryota > Viridiplantae > Streptophyta > Magnoliopsida > Ranunculales > Papaveraceae > Papaver > Papaver somniferum. Next base: position 69,355,197 of record NC_039361.1, on the reverse strand, counting down.
TGCGGCAGAGTGACATGTTGGCATGTTACTGCGGCAGAGTGACATGTTGGCATGTTACTGCGGCAGAGTGGCATGTTGTTGTGGCAGGGCGCGTCTGGCTTTCCAGTTAGTATGGTGGCGCGGCAGGGTGCGTTTGGCCTTTAATGTATGACAGCAAGTTTAGAGCGTCTTGATTGGTCGAGAAAAGGGGTCGGCCAAACATAAGGCGCGGCCACACCTCTAGTGCTTGTGGCGCATTTAAAGTGACCCGATTGGTCGGTAGGAAGGAGAGGGGTCGGCCAAGCATGGGCGTGGCTACACTTCTGGTGTGAGTGTGGCGACTTTAGGGCAACCTCATTGGTCGATTGGAAATGGGGACGGCAAATATGGTCCCAGCCACAACTTATGTGCGTGTGGCTAGTTTAAAGCGACGTGATTGGTCGAGGGAAATATGGTCGGTTTAGGATGGGGCGTGCCCAATGGCAAGTGGCACCATATGGCCTAAGGAATGGTCACGCCTCCCTTTGTTGTTGCGGCTCCTTGTTTTTCTGATTTAAGGCAAGGTTTTTCACCTACTAATTCATGGCGGATTAATTTCCTAGTTTTCTTAGGCTTACTTTCGACAAGCAATGTATGGTATACTTCGCAAGGCGCAAAAGTAATTGATTGAATCCTATGTGTTGACACAGAGTTCTTTAAGTTCGTTGCCAGAGAGCAGCATGCTTTCTGATTGAATACCTTATGCAAAGACCTTATCATTGATATTTGGAAATTCGTGCTCTGCTACGAGTGAACACAAATTGTCATGCCATATCAACATTAAGGGTTCAACCGGGGAACATTGCATAGAAAGCATTCAAAGAAACTTATATTAAGCGAATATAGGCAAGGCGCCGAAATTTACAGAACATCTGGGATGGTTGCTACATGCACCGGTCTGGATAAATTTCATGTAAATATATTGAATGGATCAATAAATATGCCAGTGAAGAGATTGACACTCATGGCTTTTTTTCCTTACAGAGTAACGTCACATCAGATGCAAGGTTTTACAATTTTAACCCTAAGCTAAAAACCACCATCAACACATAGGAAATAATGTTTTACATTTGTTTAAAGGAAGTACATTCATGAACTTGTTTCATGAATCGAAAGGGAAATCAATAGGTTTATTGGTCTTGTTATTCATTGCATATCTTTAGATGACCAATATGTGTGAGTTGGTAGAACCGATCTTAACTCAGGTTATGTATCTTGGTATAACCGATCACAATACTTAGACTTATGATTTGGTATGACCGGTCCTGGTAATCGGTGTAACCGATCCTAAGTAATCACCATGAGATGGTATGATCGATCATTGTAATTGATGAAACCGATCCTGGTAATTGGTGTGAGCGATCATAAGTGTTGTCTGACCAATCCTTGTAATTGGTGTGACCGATCCTTGTGACTGGTGTGACCGATCACAAGTAGATACCATGTTTAGGTAGAACCGATCCTAGTGATTGGTATAACCGGTCCGGACCCATGTATGTGACTTGGTAGGACCGATCACAGCTAACCATTGTGACTTTGTATGACCGATCACATATTAGTCTTGGAATACTGGTAAACCAATTCTAATCTTGTTTGAAAGTGTGGTAGAACCGATTCTAAGAAGCAAATCCATGTAAATATGAAATAAGGATTTGCAGTGAAAAGATGTCAACATACTTTGAACACGAGCAGTAATTCTTATCATTTATTGTTCAAAGATATTCGTTGGTACTCAAGGTGATCCTATGCCGAAATAAATTAAGAATATTTTAACTAAAGTTTTTGGTCTTATATTCTTTAATTATCAGCAATTAATGCATAGCTCTAGAGAATAAAAATTAGTAATGTGCATTTACTAATTGAAGATTTTCTATTGAGAGATTTCGGAAATATTGGACCAACATTTATTGGAATTAGGAAAACCGAATTTGGGAATTCATTGCATATCTTGAGAATATTTTTGGTTTTGGAAATTCCTTGGTCTATAAATACTTAAGTTTCTATTTCTAGCGAACCATCCTAAGAGCCAAGCAAACTTCATTTCTTGTTGTTTATGGTGGAGCCGTCTATTCGGAGAGGAAAGCATCCTAATTAGGTGAAATCTCTTATGACCGCTCGTTTAAAGACATCTTGTGATAATCCATTGTTAACAGACTCCATTCCGTGCGTGATTAGTGACAAGAGATTCAAGTGGTGTTGTGCAGGTATTTGAAGGCAATAGAAGATTTGAAGATGAATGAGTATTCTTATTATTTTTCGTATCTTTGGATTTAATGCACAAACCTTGATCGGATGGGATCCAAATAGAATCGGTTTATCTTTGATAGATCTGTTTTGATTGAGAGTGAATCTATACTTGACTATTTCGGTAGTTATAGTTAGATTGATCTAACCATACAAAGTAGTTTATTAGATTAAACATAAGAGCCTTTGTCAACGACTCAGCTATATCTTGTAGCAAGATTGATTAGATGGTTATCAAACAGATTATTCCTTTGTTGTTTGGAATACGACCCAAAGGACTTGTTATTCACGTGCGTGACTTTAGAAGTCGGAGGTGCAGGGATACTGACGGGACTAAGTATCTAGGGGTAGTCTGGTTGGTCTCAACTATACGAAGTTGGTATTAGATTTTGTATAGCGGCTTAATTATGAGATTATTTAAAATTAGACTAGGTCCCTGGGTTTTTCTGCATTTGCAGTTTGCTCATTAACAAAATCTTCCTGTGCCATTTACTTTACTTTTCTGCATTGTAATTGTTTATTATAATTAAAGTAAATTTCACTTTACGTTAACTCTGAAATACTTGATAGTGATCCTATAGAGTTCGGTTATTACTAAACCTATTATCAAGTACACACTTTGTTGTTGTATTGTCTCGATCTTATATTCATAGTCAATCACACAAGTTATCTTGTTGTTGTATTGTATCGATCCCGTATCCATAGACGATCACACGAAGTGTGAACCGATTTGTCGTATTGTCTCGACTTTGTCCATAGACGATCACATTCGGTAGAGGACTTATACGTTAATAAATAAAAGATTATGGTGTATTTGGGTATCGTCGTCTTTTCAAAAATAGCTCACGAACTTGCTTAGGTTTCAAGTAACCATTGACTATAAATAAAAGATTCATGTAAGCTACACAAACCATCCTTGTGCTTCATAAGGTTATTTTCCACTATTTTTGTTCTTTAAGATTAAGAGTGAGACAATAAAAATTTGCTTGGGAATCGCGAAGCACAAGTTTGTAATAATTTCCTTAGATAGCTTTCTAGGTTAATTCAATAATCTTTGTCTATTATAAGGTCATTCTCTTCTGATATAAGGTCATTCAAGGATTGATGATCATAAACCCTAGATTTGAAAGATATTAATCTAAGATCATATACCGACACCAGTTGTTCGATATCTGGATCAGAAAGTGTTAAAGCATTGCTCGGTCGAACTCGCAAGTGTTGCTATCTCAAGCTTGTTTGTCAAATTTAGTTGTCAAAACTATATGTCTTGATTTCTAGTCTGCTTATAGCTAAAGTATCGGACTAGGATAGTTAAGTGTAGTTGAGCTCTATACTCCACCGCGATCATCATATGAAGAAGAAGAACTACTCAAGGAACCAGTGGAACTTCATCGACTAAAAGGTCTGTGGAGACTTGAAATTATCCATCACTCAAAAGTCTATCTACTCTATCTCCTACTCTTGAGACAAAAGTCAAGTATATAGATTTCAATTATACACATTTGCTATTTCAAGCCGAGTTTAACTGGCCTATCTATTTCTCGAAATATGTGTTGGTTAGCTTTCGCTTTAGGCAAGTTCATCTTTACTCGTGACGAAAGTCATGTTGACATTTCAATATATTGAAGATAGCTTTGATGAAAAATAGTTTGTGAATAACAACTATATAACACCCTCTAAGAATGTTTCAATGATTGAAATTTAGAGTTGAGATTTTGTAACCATATTTGGATATAAGCATATATAGTGTATTCTCACATTAGTGTATAAATCCATAAATCGGGAACCAAGTGTATGCATATGTGTGTATACGAAATTGGTGAAGTAGACAGGTTAAGTATGCGTACCCGTACGCATATTGGCGGAAGTTCATGTTCGTGAATATCCGCTGAGTTCGGAATTGACAAACTCTTAACCAGTCACCTTAAGTATGTGTACTAGTATGCATACTGACTGAAGTTTTCTACCTGAGAATTTCGCTGAGGTTGGAAACCAAAACCTACTCAAATCCGGTTGCTTAGGTACTCCTACCCGTACGTATACTTAAGATGGTTACTTTATCAAATTGGTAAGTTCATGAACTTAAACATTTAAATTATAAGGAATGCAATCTTTGCAAACCGTGGCTATAATGTTCATGAATAGATTCAAGTGAATCAAACCGATTTTGTTTTAATTGTGTCTTCAAAAGTTCGAAGCAATTGATCAACTCTTTAACTAGTTCATTTAAGTCATTTGAACTAGTTGTGGTAAAAAAGAATATGGTTGATATGAAAGTGCTCATATGGATAACCATTTGGTTAACTTTTGTGAACCAACTAAGTGTACATGTTTAGGTACAGTTACTCAAACCTAAATGAAATACATTTAATTTGTGTATAACAAGCTAAGATTCGATCTAACGGTTGAAATATATTAGCTTGAATCTAATCAGGTTTTCATCTAACGGTGGATATTGAATGCTTTGTTACTAAGCTAACATTGATTGCAAACCTTGATTTGAAAACTATATAAAGGAGAACTCTAGAAACTGGGAAACCTAATCCCCACACCTCATGTGTGATACTAGTTGTGTTAGCTAGAGTCGATTCTCCTTTAACCTTAGGTTTCTTCTCGAGACCCTGTAGGTTAACGACTGAAAGACTTTATTGGGATTGTGAAGCCAGAATAGACTACTTTTCTTGTAGTTGTGTGATTTGATCTTGTTGTATCTATCATACGAGTACAATCATAAAATTGGCTTGAGATTGATATCTCCGATAGGTAAGATAGAAAAGAAATCACAAACATCTTCGTCTCATCGTTTGTGATTCCGCAATATCTTGTTTCGCTGGTTGATTAAAATTATTGTGAGGTGATCGATAATTCTAGGTTGTTCTTCGGAAATATAAGTCCGGGTTATCGATTGGTTCCTGTTCACCTTGATTTATCAAAATATGGAACAAAACTCGTAGGTATTTCCGTGGGAGACAAATTTATCTACTACCATAGACTTTTTTGTATGATACAGATTTGTTTATTAAAATCTTCGACTTTGGGTCGTAGCAACTCTTAGTTGTGGGTGAGATCATCTAAGTGAATCAAGTGTGTAATATCCTGCTGGGATCAGAGACGTAAGGAGCGGAACTGTACCTTGGATCAGTGTGAGTTTGATTGTGGTTCAACTACAGTCCATACCGAAGTTAGTTTGTAGTAGGCTAGTGTCTGTAGCGGCTTAGTACAGTGTGTGTTCAATCTGGACTAGGTCCCAGGTTTTTTCTGCATTTGCGGTTTCCTCGTTAACAAAACTTCTGGTGTATGTGTTATTTCTTTTCCGCATTATATTTTGCTATATAATTGAAATATCACAGGTTGTGCGTTGTATCGATCAATTGTGAAATCTAACCTTTGGTTGTTGATTGAAATTGATTGATCCTTGGATATAGGTCTTTGGTACCATCCAAGTTATTTCTCTTGTATTCAATTAGACTCGCATATTTTTGTTTGCTTGAGTAAGGATTGAATCGAGAAATTGAGATATTAACTCTTTGATATATCTTTCTTAAGATTGAGTCTAACTGTCTAGTTGATTCTCTTGAAAGTATATTGGAGTTAGTCCATACAGATTGCTAATCGAAATATTGGGTGAGGTTGTTAGACCCCCGCCTTTTCAATTGGTATCAGAGCAGGCAAACACGTTTAAGACCTTATAAGTCTGTGTTTGTAAGCAATCTGAATTTATGGACGGTAATACTATCTCTGATAACGCAAAACCAGTTCAGAAATGTTATGATTCGTCTCAAAGTCTTGAGACTTCCGAGAAATATCTCACATCTTTCCCTCTGTCAGAAATAGATGTCAACTGGGAAAAACTCATAGATGAACAACTGGATGATCTTTCGGATGAAAGTGATTCATACGAGGGACCAAGTATTGATGAGGAAGTCTCAAGTATATCATACTCTTTGATGATGTCATAAAGAACAAAGGGTCAACAACTTGTTTGGTTGAATATCTAACTCCTCTCTGTTATAAAAACAGGAAACTGAAGAAGCTCTTTAAAGGATATGATTGTGGCTATAAACTTTTACAATCCATCCATAAAGATCGCGATGAAAAAGTGCATTCAAAAGATACTGAATGTGAAAACCTTCAAAAGAATTTATGTGTATTGAAGGAAAAACTTGCAGAATCTGAAGCAAGGTATGACTCTCAACAGAAATGCTTTAATGACAGAGAAAGTCTTTTTCTTGCCAAAGAAAAACAATTGGAAGATGATCTAGCCACGACTGTAAACAAGGTAAAATCACTGGAAGAGAATCTGAAAAGATTCGATGTTAGCTCTACAAAATTATCTTCTATGCTAGGAGCATGTAAAGAAAATCGTGATACACGTGGTCTGGGATATAAAGGAATAGACGCTCCAAGCATTAGTAAGATCAAGTTTGTCTGTGCTAAAGACAATTCTCTATGTGAAAAATCACCTACTTCAGTCGATGTCTCTATGAACAAAGACTGTTAATCTTCAAAAATAGGTCATAGGAAAGCAGTCAAAAACCTCTCCTTCAATTATTACTATTGTGGAAACAAAGGTCACGTTGAAAGGAAATGTCGTTTTCGGATAAGAAATGAAAAACTTCATAACATTCTTGTATGGATGTCTAAAGAAGTAATCAAACCTGTTTCTCTCCATGCTGAAAACATTCTAGTCTCAAACCGGAAAGAGTATTTTGATAAGTTCTCTCCTGGTTGTATGTATGACATAAATTCTGTCCACAATCATAAAGGGAAGAATGTCATATGGACGACTAATTATTTTGATGTCCCAATAAAGAGAAAAAGGCATCAAAGGATGAAGAATGTTTCAAACTCCTTTCCTATTGGCAAAGAAAACACTGGATCCAGGATGTCTGCTACTGATTATATTCACATAAACAATCAGGCTTCAGACCTAAGAACCAGTATAAATGGATTCAAACGAAAAATCAAAAAACTAAGGAAGGCAGCATCTTCAGATACATTCTGTCCTCCGTGTGATATTTCTCTTGAGACTAATCCTGTTAGCCTTTATGATGATTCTTATAAGAGGAAGAAGGAAAATGTTAATGGGTTATATGCTCAGACTACAACTTGACTATCCTTCTCTGTACATTCTCTTTGAAACCATGAGGATGCACATAGGCCTCAAGAAGCGGTTCTTCTTGATAAATTGGTTATTGTAGTATTTTTTCAATCCTTAATTGAATATTTCTCCCACTATCTCCTCTTGAGGAAATATGTTTGATCTCCAAAAAAAAAACTCGTAAGAAAACACGCTCTGTTGTGTAGCTGAAGTGTCAATCTCCAGTTTTTCTCTTGAAAATTATATTGTTGTCCTTCAACAACAATCTTATGTTCTTTTAAATTGAGATTTTTTTTGTCAAGACTGATTCCATTAAAGCTTCCTTATTTTTAAGGCTCCATTGCTTTGTTGGTTTTTTTAACTTGGTTCATAACCCTGAGCGTTTGTACACCTGGCCCATGACCAACCGTTAACGAGTAACCATGGGGTTTCCTTATGTGTATCTCATATATATAATATATATATATATATATCATGAACTTTTCGTTGATATATACTCGTTCGGTAACGTCAATAATCTCTGAGAGACAATGGTGCATACTATGGATGAATGCAAAGAGGAAATCAATAATGAAGAAATCAACATTGCTGAGTTTTATGAAAACCCTGTTATCATAAATTGTTATTATGCAATTGATCATGAAAACAATCAACCAGTTCAGATGTCACAACAGCTGGTTGGAAATCTTCTTCAATATTTTAGGATTATGCGTGATTAATTGCAATTACTGTAAAGAATCTTGAGTTTCTGAAGACCGAACTAAAGGAAGCAAATGAGGAACTTGTTTGTGTTCAATCTCTAATCACACAGCTTGGCTAATAGTTCTTTTTATTTTTCTAGAAAATCTTCTTATGAGAATTTTATTCTTGTGTTTTTAGGAAGAATACTAAAGGTTGGAATAGCCATTATTGTGATTACACATAGCTATGTCCAACGTTTTTCATATTCAATGTTTTAGATTTAATTGTTTAAATTCTAAAGTTTGTTTGGAAGATGATTTTTGCAGTATTAATCTTTATGGTTTTATATATTGCAATTTGCTATGGGATATGTGTTTGCGTCCGTGAGCTTTGATTGTCCCATACTTTGTCAAAAGTTATCTCGTTCATACGTCGATATGCAAGTATTAATAAAAGATTGAATGACCTTTTGACTTAAAAAAGTTAAGCCTTTATGTCATTACTTGATAGAAGAAAGGATAAAAATTTTGTTTACAGGGATTATGTCTATTGTATCATTGTGCAAATAGTGATGGAAAATAGAATGAATCCTTGTCTATTCCGCAGTATTGATCTTCCATGATCCATATTTTATGTAAATACTGTGTGGCTAGGTAAGTTCTCTTATGTGAGCATTTCCAACTAGATTAATCATGAATTCTTTTGTGGTTAATTTGGCTGAGTATTTCAATTAAATTAATCATGGGATCTTTTGTGGTTAGTTTAGTTGAGATTTTTGGATACAAAATCATTTCCTTTGTGATTTTTGGTGTCCAAAGAAATCCTTCTTTTCTCGTAAAAAGTAAGGTCGCTCTTGTTGTCCTTTCGGGAATGACATTTTATGGGGGGGAGTTATTTTTGAACTTGTGCTTAATTTCCATATCTTTGTGGGGAGTGCGGCTGTGGAATATTATAGGGGTTATATTGTATCTTTATAAACTCCTTGATGAATGCATTTAGCTTCGGATTTATGATTGCATCTAAACAAGTTGATATGTGCTTTTCTTTGGTCTTGAAGCATCTCCATGGAAATTTCATTAGGATCCCACTAGTTTTCGTACCTTTGCCAATTTTATTGACAAAAAGGAGGAGAATTAATGTGTAGTTCACACTATAAATTGATAAGTGCATATTTCAGATATACTTGGTGTCAATACCATGCTAGTATTTGTTGGTTTTCTTGCAGATTATTGTATATTACACTTGTTTCCTTTATTTGTGTCTTATTAGATGAATCGTCCAAAAGAAGTGGAAATAGCTACAAAAGTAAGTCACAAGTGAAGAAGGGCCAAAGACCAAGTGAAACTCGTCCAAATTGAGGATTTCCAGTTATCATTTTGTAGACGATGATAAGGCGAAGTCAGCGGCGAAAGAACGGAGTCATTCTGAGTTCGTATGAAGAAGTTATGAGCAAAACAAGAACTTAGAAGACTAAAAGGGCAAAATGGTCATTTTAAAGGGCAAGCGCTATTGGCATCCCCACTGTTCGTTAAGGGGCAGTCATTTTGTTAAGGGGTGAATTGTTTCAAAGGAACTGCTAAAGCATTCTGGTCTTTTACTTTGGGGAAGTCGGAATTCAAAAGCTGTTAAAGGCACCCAGCTTATTTACTCAGGGACACCGTCTTCTACCATTTAAACTCAACAGAACAGAACTTGGTCGGGTTTTCACGGCCAGTTATTTCCGGTCATTCTCGAGCTGCTGCAACTCATGGATGTTGTTAGTATTACAAGTATCTTAGAATCCATGGAAACCGTGAGTTCGATGTGGTTGTGGAGATTGTTTGAGCACGACAAAACAAGGGAGAAAATGGTTGATGCCATTGGTAGATCATGATTATCACGACAAGTAATTGATGGATAAAGACACGACGATGGTAACTTCCACTAGGTTGCTGATGGTGCTAGAAGAAATGGGACGCGTTTGAAATAGAGTTTTAACATCAGTGGTGTTGCTGCCGTTATCGGCCATTGATGGATGAGGAACTGTTGGCTGCTGACAATGATGGTGGAGACCAGAGAGGTTGTCAATGGAGTCCGTGTGTTGCTGAGACTAACAGGGTAATCTCGAATTCAAAATCGATGAAGAACAGTGATGGACAAGACTCGAGTTTAGATGGTGTCTTGGTTGCTGCCATTCATGACAGTAGTGACGAGTTCATGATGAGAGATGGGTTTTGCTGTGACGAGATCGAGAAGGCAGTGATCATGATGATCAAGAGTGACTGATAGAGAAGTTCATGAATGTACTGCCAGTTTGCTGTATCTTCAAAACACGGACCGTAAACAAAGAGCTCGAGAAGAAACTGATGATGTCGCGGCTTCCGCAGTGCTTCAAATTAGGAAAGATATTCCAGGCTTGGTTGCCTTTATTTCCAGATGGTGTACGGACACTCACACGACCATATGCAGGTGGGGTGACTATTTCCTTAGAGAGCGTGGACGTACTGTTGAACCTTCCCGTAATAGGAAACCTCGATGTCAAATTGTCTGCAGATGAAGAAGAATTGCGCGCCGCTCTGGTTGCGAAATCAAAAGGATTTGTCCGGAAAGAAAACGAGACGAGGTGCTTCTATGGCTGGTGGATATCTCAGTGGTTTGCTGATGAGTTGGAGCCAAATCAGAAGAATAATACGCTTCATGTCGCGACGTTCTTGGCTCTTGGTTATCTAGGGATATTTTCGATGACGGCTCTGGTAAGAAAGAGATAAGACAGGAACTTATCAAGTTTTCCATAAAATTGGCAAACGGTGTCGTTCTCCCTATTGGCGTCCTGTTTCTTGGTTCTTTGTACACACACTTGGATAAGCTGGTCGCGGACATGTGCGCTTCAAATGGATACATGAAAGTGGATTAGTATATTCATGCCGTCTTTCTCCAAGCGTGGTTGTGGGAGCACTTTGAAAAGTATTCTCCAAAACCGTTGGCCTTACTTCCCGAGTCTTGGGGTGACTCTAAGATGCTGCGCTGATCGAATAGGCGCCCAAAGGTTGGTTCAAACCTGGTTGGATTCCTTGCCAACTCGCACACGGTCAACTTTCTCCAATGGGCTCCGGTGCATGCGTCCATAACTCAGATCAATACCTTTTCTTCTGCTCTGAGCATGTCCTTGTCTTCTGATAAAGAAGATATGAGTGTTGGAGAGATGGTGTTCATGCGAAGCTGCACACCTGGTCATGTGCCGTCATTCTTTCAGGGATCTTGTAAAGCAGTATCTTACAATATCGATAGGGCGGCTCAGCATATGGGTTTTGACCTAGGGGTCCCACTCGTTCGTCAGCCAGTTGTTCCAGAAAACTCGTTGCCAACTGTTCTCGATGCTAATGTTATTGTGTCGGGTAAAAGCCTCCCTTTTCTGCTCGCGGAACGAAATCCATCAACAACCTCCAAATATAACATATTCTGGCAGGATGAGTTTCTTGCTATTCATGGGTTTGTGAATGATGTGGTAGAAAACCGTCGCGGTAAGCCTTCTCTTGCGGTTTTAGTGGAGCACCCACTGCTGAGGGATCCTTCTTCAACCAAGCGAAAATCCGTTAGCCTGGATGCGGACAGTCCGTAAGTGAATGAGCGAAGGTCTAAAAGCCGTGTAGACGGTTCCCAGTCAGATTCGGCGGCTTTTCCGACTTTTAGTTCGTCTAATATGCGAGTATGTATGATTTTATCTTTGATTTTAGTTGGATTGCGTATATCCTCGTCTCTTTTCTAAGAGTCTGTCTTCGTGCCTTACCCAGGGTCTCAGCAGCGTGAACGTCTTTACCAAACTTGCTAGTAGTCAAAAAACAACGTTTCTCGAGGAAGGAAGTGGCGGTGCTGAACCTGTCCGTGGTGAGGGGGAATCCGAGAAGGGAGAAAGTTCGGAGTCTAGTGACGACGAGAATAGTTCTTCCAACAGTAGCGCTGAATCTTCTTATGGTCGGTCTGAAAGCGGATCAGTGAGTCTTATACATGTTTTTCCTTCTTCTTTCTTTTTCTTTCTTCTCTTGGAAAAGCATCTAATACGTGATATCACAAGGGGAAGACGTTTCTGAAGATGAACCCGAGACGGAGGTTGGTGGAGATACATCTTTGTCTCCAACTGTGGCAGCTGCACCGGGAGACCTTGAAATGGAGGTTGATCGAGGTGAAGACGTCATTGTGACTCAGACAATGGAGAGCACCCCAGTGGCCGCAGGTGCAATTGTCGTTAAGAATCCCTTGTCGGTCGCTGATTCTGTCGCGGGCACCACCTTCAACCCTCCATACCTGGTTCCTCATCTGGATCATGTGTTGGTCGGGGGATTTAGCATGCCAGCCAAATATGCGGCGTTGTATACTAAGATATGGGAGATCTACGGACATATCTCCACGACCAAGAAAATTACTAGTCGATTTGCGTTGGTTAAGCGTGTGGAGGAAGCCTTATCTTCAATTGACGACATGTGCAACGTGACTGGTTGTACCGTTTCTGAGGATGTAATCTCAAGCTGGAGGTTCCATCGTGACATGTGCATAAATTTCAAGTTCATTGCTCCCTGGTTCGTCGAGGGTTTCTCTGAGGTTGAAAAGTTGCTGGTCAAAACAGCCGAAGGTCCTTCTGCAGATACGGTCAAACAGCAGGAAGCGGAAGTCCAAAAGTTGTCCAGGAAGCTGAAGTTGGAACGGGTGGATCTCCAAAGTACGAAGAAGGCTTTCGATAAGAAGAGCAAGCCGTTGTTGAAAAACTTTCCTTGAATGCATTTCTGTCTTCTGAACTTCTTATCTTAGTTTTTCTTTTGAAAGGAAAATGAAACGCCTAGTTTACGGTTTTGATTTTCTGGATTTTTGGGTTGATAGACAAGTATTACCCCTGAGGGTTTTGGATTATTACTTGGAATGAACTGTTTTAGAATAATGATGTTTTGGTTATGATTGTAAGTAACACAAACATCCCAGGGAATATATGGAAACGTGAACATTGCGTGTCGGTAGATGACATGGGATGAAACATAACATGGCTATCAGTTTTATCATTCCTGTAAAATCTTGAAATAGTAAACCATGTATTTTGTCTAGGCAGGACTTACTCGATTTTTTGGATCTGCTAGCGAAAAATGAGTCAGGTGCAAGTCCAGGTTTTGTGGGAAGCACCGCGATTGTGGAAAGTCCCCAGTCGTCCCCGAGTCACTTGGTAATCGAGTCGTTGATCCCTGGGTGGATCGTTTGATTTTGACCTCTGGGAAGTCCCCAGTCGCCCCTTGTCGTGTCATGACTGGTAACCGAGTTGTCTGGTAGCTGAGTCATTGATTCCTGAGCAGATCGTTTGATTCTACCGCCCTGACGTCTGGGTCGAAATATGAGATCGAGGATTGAAAGTTGACATTGTGACTGAAAGATCAATCTCCCACTGTGGTCGCCAATTGTTTGAGGGTGAAAACGGTTTCTGCTGATTTTGATAATTTCGGGTGTGTGGGTGAGAAATGAGTTTAAACGCTAAACAATGTACTACAAGGGAGTACTTTAGATTCGAGAGATCAATCTATACAAATCCGGCCTAAACCAAGAAATGGCCGATCCAGACTTGCTTCGGTCACAAAGTGAAGGAGAAGGGTTGGTTTGGGGAGGGAAACGAAGAGAGTGTTGAGACCAGAATAGTTGATTCTGGAAGAGTAGTTGTTTTACGACTTGTATCAGAAAGTGGGAAGCTAACAGATGGAAAGCTAGCAAATATTTTCTGAGTGTTGTATGCTCCTGACCTGAACTTGTTGTTCGGTGGAAATAAGTAAGAACTATTTATACAAGTCGAAGTGAAACGTACTCTGGTCTCATTAAGAAATTGAAAACGGATGAGTAAATGGGAGGAGGTGGTAACCGGTAACGCCTGGAATTGATGTTCCAAAAAAAAGCGTTTCATCATTACCCATGTATTTACTAACCGCCTCATCCTTATGACACTTTTTTATATCGGGCGTAGTGTACGTCGCACGCTGTAAACCGCCAAACCAATACCCCATGAGCATCCCCCAATTTGTGACATGTGTTGATGTCTCGAGTGTTTTCGTGGAAAACATGTAGCATGTTGTTTTTGTCTGGCAAGTTGAGATTGGGAGACTTGTCGGCTCGGTGGTGACCTTCGACGGTCGAGATTTTGCATCTAAAGAGTAAAGGTAGTCGTTGATTATTGCAACCCTTAGTTTGGTAGCCAGTGGCATGAAAGCATGCTCGGTATGGCTTTAATATGGCCTGGTTTAGACGCGGCCAAAATTTAGGATTTTGGCTTTGTTTAGGCGCGACCAAACTAGGGCCAAAAGTTGCCATGCGTTAGCTGGTAACCTTGGACGGCTAATATTTGCATCTAAGGTGGAAGGGTGGCCGTTGATCGTCGCACGCCTTCGTTTTTGTAGCCGCATAGGGAAGTATGGCATGGTATGGTGCGGCAAGGTGGTTGGCATGCCATTGGCACATGTGGCATGGCATGCCTTGGCAAAAACTAGGGTTTTGGGCCAAAGGTTACCATGCGTTGGTTGGCGACCTTGGACGGCTAAGATTTGCCTCTAAGGTGGAAGGGTGGTCGTTGATCGTCGCATGCCTTCGTTTTGGTAGCCGCATAGGTAAGTCCGGCATGGTATGGTGCGGCAAGGTGGTTGGCATTCCATTGGCACATGTGGCATGGCATGCCTTGACGTGGTTTGGCGTGGCCAAAACTAGGGTTTTGGGCCAAAAGTTACCATGCGTTGGTTGGCGACCTTGGACGGCTAAGATTTGCATCTAAGGTGGAAGGGTGGTCGTTGATCGTTGCACGCCTTCGTTTCGGTAGCCGCATAGGGAAGGCCGGCATGGTATGGTGCGGCAAGGTGGTTGGCATGCCATTTGCACATGTGTCATGGCATGCCTTGGCGTGTCCAAAACTAGGGTTTTGGGCCAAAGGTTACCATGTGTTGGTTGGCGACCTCGGACGACTAAGATTTGCATCTAAGGTGGAAGGGTGGCCGTTGATCGTCGCATGCCTTCGTTTTGGTAGACGCATAGGGAAGGCCGGCAAGGTATGGCGCGGCGAGGTGGTTGGCATGCCATTGGCACATTGGCATGGCATGCCTTGGCACGGGTTGGCGTGGCCAAAACTAGGTTTTTTTTCCAAAGGTTACCATGTGTTGGTTGGCTACCTTGGACGTCTAAGATTTGCATCTAAGGTGGAAGGGTGGTCGTTGATCGTCGCACGCCTTCATTTTGGTAGCCTCATATGGAAGGCCGGCATGGTATGGTGCGGCAAGGTGGTTGGCATGCCTTGGCGCAGTTTGGCGTGGCAAAACAAGGGTTTTGGGCCAAAGGTTACCATGCGTTGATTGGCGACCTTGGACGGCTAAGATTTGCATCTAAGGTGGAAGGGTGGTCGTTGATCGTCGCACGCCTTCGTTTGGTAGCCGCATAGGGAAGGACGGCATGGTATGGTGCGGCGTGGCTGGCATGGCATTCCATTGGCACAGTGGTGCGGCTGGCATGGTTGGCATGCCTTGGCGCGGTAGACGTGGCTGGAATGGCATGCTATTGGCACAGTGGTACGTCTGGCATGGTTGGCATGCCTTGGCACGGTAGACGTGGCTGGCATGGCATGCCATTGGCACAGTGGTGCGGCTTACATGGTTGTCATGCCTTGGCGCGGTAGACGTGGTTGGCATGGCATGCCATTGGCATAGTGGTGCGGCTGACATGGTTGGCATGCCTTGGCGCGGTAGCATGAGAATTAGGGTTTGACATAGATGATGTCGGTCAATGTTAAGGGTTCTGCCGTGTGGAACATGACAAAAAAAAGGTACCCTGGTAATTCTTACGTAGGCATGATGATCGATTCAATAAATGTGCTAATAGAGTGACGTAATGTTAGATGTGCGGTTTTACGATTTTAACCCTAAGCTAAAAACCACCATCAACAGCTGTAAACCTCCAGACCAATACCCTGATGAGCATCCCCCAATTTGTGACATGTTTTTATGTCTCGAGTGTTTTCTTGGAAAACATGTAGCACTTTTTACGTGTGTCAAGTCAAAGTCAAGGGACTTACCGCGGGAAAATAGTATGTGATGCTATTAGGCTTGTTTTGGCTGGTCGCCTAAAACTTTCTACATGCCTGTTAGTTCGGTAGCGAACTCGGACGGCCGAGATTACATCTTATGAGGAAGGGTAGCCGCCGATTATGGCTAGCTTCTGTTGGCGCCTGATGATGGCGCAGTGGTGTTATGATGTACGACAGTGGCAATGTGGCATGGATGGCGTGGCTTGTGCATGCCAGTGGAACAGTGGTGCAAGTGGCGCCTGAGGTAGCCATGGCCACTAGATTTAGGAAGTTAGTCGCCTGAAACTTGCCACAAGCTTGTCAGTTTGGTGGCAAACTTGGATGGTTGAGATTGCATCTCATGAGGAAGGATGGCCATTGATTATGGCCATATCTCATTGTATAGTAAAGTGGCGTCATTGGCATAGTGGCGCCTGGCATAGCGGCATGCCAGTGGCGTTGTAGCATGGCCAAAACTAGGATTTGGCTCCGTGACCAAAGTTAGGGCTTGGCGGCATGGCCATGGCTAGGGTTTGGCGTCGTGGCCAAGGCTAGGGTTTGGCGTCGTGGCCAAGGATAGGATTTGGTGTCGTGGACAAAGTTAGGGCTTGGAGGCGTGGCCAAGGCTAGGTTTTGGCGTCGTGGCCAAAGTTAGGGCTTGGCGGCCTGAACAAGGATAGGATTTGGCGTCGTGGCCAAAGTTATGGCTTGGCAGCGTGGCCAAGGATAGGTTTTGGAGTCGTGTCCAAAATTAGGGCTTGGCGCCGTGGCCAAGTCTAGCATTTGGCGTCGTGGGCAAAATTAGGGCTTGGAGGCGTGGACAAGGCTAGGAATTGGCGTCGTGGCTAAAGTTAGGGCTTGGCGGCGTGGCCAAGTCTAGGTTTTGTTGTGTGGCATGTTACTGCGGCAGAGTGACATGTTGGCATGTTACTGCGGCAGAGTGACATGTTGGCATGTTACTGCGGCAGAGTGGCATGTTGTTGTGGCAGGGCGCGTCTGGCTTTCCAGTTAGTATGGTGGCGCGGCAGGGTGCGTTTGGCCTTTAATGTATGACAGCAAGTTTAGAGCGTCTTGATTGGTCGAGAAAAGGGGTCGGCCAAACATAAGGCGCGGCCACACCTCTAGTGCTTGTGGCGCATTTAAAGTGACCCGATTGGTCGGTAGGAAGGAGAGGGGTCGGCCAAGCATGGGCGTGGCTACACTTCTGGTGTGAGTGTGGCGACTTTAGGGCAACCTCATTGGTCGATTGGAAATGGGGACGGCAAATATGGTCCCAGCCACAACTTATGTGCGTGTGGCTAGTTTAAAGCGACGTGATTGGTCGAGGGAAATATGGTCGGTTTAGGATGGGGCGTGCCCAATGGCAAGTGGCACCATATGGCCTAAGGAATGGTCACGCCTCCCTTTGTTGTTGCGGCTCCTTGTTTTTCTGATTTAAGGCAAGGTTTTTCACCTACTAATTCATGGCGGATTAATTTCCTAGTTTTCTTAGGCTTACTTTCGACAAGCAATGTATGGTATACTTCGCAAGGCGCAAAAGTAATTGATTGAATCCTATGTGTTGACACAGAGTTCTTTAAGTTCGTTGCCAGAGAGCAGCATGCTTTCTGATTGAATACCTTATGCAAAGACCTTATCATTGATATTTGGAAATTCGTGCTACTCTGCTACGAGTGAACACAAATTGTCATGCCATATCAACATTAAGGGTTCAACCGGGGAACATTGCATAGAAAGCATTCAAAGAAACTTATATTAAGCGAATATAGGCAAGGCGCCGAAATTTACAGAACATCTGGGATGGTTGCTACATGCACCGGTCTGGATAAATTTCATGTAAATATATTGAATGGATCAATAAATATGCCAGTGAAGAGATTGACACTCATGGCTTTTTTTCCTTACAGAGTAACGTCACATCAGATGCAAGGTTTTACAATTTTAACCCTAAGCTAAAAACCACCATCAACACATAGGAAATAATGTTTTACATTTGTTTAAAGGAAGTACATTCATGAACTTGTTTCATGAATCGAAAGGGAAATCAATAGGTTTATTGGTCTTGTTATTCATTGCATATCTTTAGATGACCAATATGTGTGAGTTGGTAGAACCGATCTTAACTCAGGTTATGTATCTTGGTATAACCGATCACAATACTTAGACTTATGATTTGGTATGACCGGTCCTGGTAATCGGTGTAACCGATCCTAAGTAATCACCATGAGATGGTATGATCGATCATTGTAATTGATGAAACCGATCCTGGTAATTGGTGTGAGCGATCATAAGTGTTGTCTGACCAATCCTTGTAATTGGTGTGACCGATCCTTGTGACTGGTGTGACCGATCACAAGTAGATACCATGTTTAGGTAGAACCGATCCTAGTGATTGGTATAACCGGTCCGGACCCATGTATGTGACTTGGTAGGACCGATCACAGCTAACCATTGTGACTTTGTATGACCGATCACATATTAGTCTTGGAATACTGGTAAACCAATTCTAATCTTGTTTGAAAGTGTGGTAGAACCGATTCTAAGAAGCAAATCCATGTAAATATGAAATAAGGATTTGCAGTGAAAAGATGTCAACATACTTTGAACACGAGCAGTAATTCTTATCATTTATTGTTCAAAGATATTCGTTGGTACTCAAGGTGATCCTATGCCGAAATAAATTAAGAATATTTTAACTAAAGTTTTTGGTCTTATATTCTTTAATTATCAGCAATTAATGCATAGCTCTAGAGAATAAAAATTAGTAATGTGCATTTACTAATTGAAGATTTTCTATTGAGAGATTTCGGAAATATTGGACCAACATTTATTGGAATTAGGAAAACCGAATTTGGGAATTCATTGCATATCTTGAGAATATTTTTGGTTTTGGAAATTCCTTGGTCTATAAATACTTAAGTTTCTATTTCTAGCGAACCATCCTAAGAGCCAAGCAAACTTCATTTCTTGTTGTTTATGGTGGAGCCGTCTATTCGGAGAGGAAAGCATCCTAATTAGGTGAAATCTCTTATGACCGCTCGTTTAAAGACATCTTGTGATAATCCATTGTTAACAGACTCCATTCCGTGCGTGATTAGTGACAAGAGATTCAAGTGGTGTTGTGCAGGTATTTGAAGGCAATAGAAGATTTGAAGATGAATGAGTATTCTTATTATTTTTCGTATCTTTGGATTTAATGCACAAACCTTGATCGGATGGGATCCAAATAGAATCGGTTTATCTTTGATAGATCTGTTTTGATTGAGAGTGAATCTATACTTGACTATTTCGGTAGTTATAGTTAGATTGATCTAACCATACAAAGTAGTTTATTAGATTAAACATAAGAGCCTTTGTCAACGACTCAGCTATATCTTGTAGCAAGATTGATTAGAATGGTTATCAAACAGATTATTCCTTTGTTGTTTGGAATACGACCCAAAGGACTTGTTATTCACGTGCGTGACTTTAGAAGTCGGAGGTGCAGGGATACTGACGGGACTAAGTATCTAGGGGTAGTCTGGTTGGTCTCAACTATACGAAGTTGGTATTAGATTTTGTATAGCGGCTTAATTATGAGATTATTTAAAATTAGACTAGGTCCCTGGGTTTTTCTGCATTTGCAGTTTGCTCATTAACAAAATCTTCCTGTGCCATTTACTTTACTTTTCTGCATTGTAATTGTTTTTATAATTAAAGTAAATTTCACTTTACGTTAACTCTGAAATACTTGATAGTGATCCTATAGAGTTCGGTTATTACTAAACCTATTATCAAGTACACACTTTGTTGTTGTATTGTCTCGATCTTATATTCATAGTCAATCACACAAGTTATCTTGTTGTTGTATTGTA
Source organism: Papaver somniferum (assembly GCF_003573695.1). Lineage (NCBI taxonomy): Eukaryota > Viridiplantae > Streptophyta > Magnoliopsida > Ranunculales > Papaveraceae > Papaver > Papaver somniferum. The sequence continues at coordinate 69,335,255 of NC_039361.1, read as the reverse complement.
TCGATCCCGTATCCATAGACGATCACACGAAGTGTGAACCGATTTGTCGTATTGTCTCGACTTTGTCCATAGACGATCACATTCGGTAGAGGACTTATACGTTAATAAATAAAAGATTATGGTGTATTTGGGTATCGTCGTCTTTTCAAAAATAGCTCACGAACTTGCTTAGGTTTCAAGTAACCATTGACTATAAATAAAAGATTCATGTAAGCTACACAAACCATCCTTGTGCTTCATAAGGTTATTTTCCACTTTTTGTTCTTTAAGATTAAGAGTGAGACAATAAAAATTTGCTTGGGAATCGCGAAGCACAAGTTTGTAATAATTTCCTTAGATAGCTTTCTAGGTTAATTCAATAATCTTTGTCTATTATAAGGTCATTCTCTTCTGATATAAGGTCATTCAAGGATTGATGATCATAAACCCTAGATTTGAAAGATATTAATCTAAGATCATATACCGACACCAGTTGTTCGATATCTGGATCAGAAAGTGTTAAAGCATTGCTCGGTCGAACTCGCAAGTGTTGCTATCTCAAGCTTGTTTGTCAAATTTAGTTGTCAAAACTATATGTCTTGATTTCTAGTCTGCTTATAGCTAAAGTATCGGACTAGGATAGTTAAGTGTAGTTGAGCTCTATACTCCACCGCGATCATCATATGAAGAAGAAGAACTACTCAAGGAACCAGTGGAACTTCATCGACTAAAAGGTCTGTGGAGACTTGAAATTATCCATCACTCAAAAGTCTATCTACTCTATCTCCTACTCTTGAGACAAAAGTCAAGTATATAGATTTCAATTATACACATTTGCTATTTCAAGCCGAGTTTAACTGGCCTATCTATTTCTCGAAATATGTGTTGGTTAGCTTTCGCTTTAGGCAAGTTCATCTTTACTCGTGACGAAAGTCATGTTGACATTTCAATATATTGAAGATAGCTTTGATGAAAAATAGTTTGTGAATAACAACTATATAACACCCTCTAAGAATGTTTCAATGATTGAAATTTAGAGTTGAGATTTTGTAACCATATTTGGATATAAGCATATATAGTGTATTCTCACATTAGTGTATAAATCCATAAATCGGGAACCAAGTGTATGCATATGTGTGTATACGAAATTGGTGAAGTAGACAGGTTAAGTATGCGTACCCGTACGCATATTGGCGGAAGTTCATGTTCGTGAATATCCGCTGAGTTCGGAATTGACAAACTCTTAACCAGTCACCTTAAGTATGTGTACTAGTATGCATACTGACTGAAGTTTTCTACCTGAGAATTTCGCTGAGGTTGGAAACCAAAACCTACTCAAATCCGGTTGCTTAGGTACTCCTACCCGTACGTATACTTAAGATGGTTACTTTATCAAATTGGTAAGTTCATGAACTTAAACATTTAAATTATAAGGAATGCAATCTTTGCAAACCGTGGCTATAATGTTCATGAATAGATTCAAGTGAATCAAACCGATTTTGTTTTAATTGTGTCTTCAAAAGTTCGAAGCAATTGATCAACTCTTTAACTAGTTCATTTAAGTCATTTGAACTAGTTGTGGTAAAAAAGAATATGGTTGATATGAAAGTGCTCATATGGATAACCATTTGGTTAACTTTTGTGAACCAACTAAGTGTACATGTTTAGGTACAGTTACTCAAACCTAAATGAAATACATTTAATTTGTGTATAACAAGCTAAGATTCGATCTAACGGTTGAAATATATTAGCTTGAATCTAATCAGGTTTTCATCTAACGGTGGATATTGAATGCTTTGTTACTAAGCTAACATTGATTGCAAACCTTGATTTGAAAACTATATAAAGGAGAACTCTAGAAACTGGGAAACCTAATCCCCACACCTCATGTGTGATACTAGTTGTGTTAGCTAGAGTCGATTCTCCTTTAACCTTAGGTTTCTTCTCGAGACCCTGTAGGTTAACGACTGAAAGACTTTATTGGGATTGTGAAGCCAGAATAGACTACTTTTCTTGTAGTTGTGTGATTTGATCTTGTTGTATCTATCATACGAGTACAATCATAAAATTGGCTTGAGATTGATATCTCCGATAGGTAAGATAGAAAAGAAATCACAAACATCTTCGTCTCATCGTTTGTGATTCCGCAATATCTTGTTTCGCTGGTTGATTAAAATTATTGTGAGGTGATCGATAATTCTAGGTTGTTCTTCGGAAATATAAGTCCGGGTTATCGATTGGTTCCTGTTCACCTTGATTTATCAAAATATGGAACAAAACTCGTAGGTATTTCCGTGGGAGACAAATTTATCTACTACCATAGACTTTTTTGTATGATACAGATTTGTTTATTAAAATCTTCGACTTTGGGTCGTAGCAACTCTTAGTTGTGGGTGAGATCATCTAAGTGAATCAAGTGTGTAATATCCTGCTGGGATCAGAGACGTAAGGAGCGGAACTGTACCTTGGATCAGTGTGAGTTTGATTGTGGTTCAACTACAGTCCATACCGAAGTTTTTGTAGTAGGCTAGTGTCTGTAGCGGCTTAGTACAGTGTGTGTTCAATCTGGACTAGGTCCCAGGTTTTTTCTGCATTTGCGGTTTCCTCGTTAACAAAACTTCTGGTGTATGTGTTATTTCTTTTCCGCATTATATTTTGCTATATAATTGAAATATCACAGGTTGTGCGTTGTATCGATCAATTGTGAAATCTAACCTTTGGTTGTTGATTGAAATTGATTGATCCTTGGATATAGGTCTTTGGTACCATCCAAGTTATTTCTCTTGTATTCAATTAGACTCGCATATTTTTGTTTGCTTGAGTAAGGATTGAATCGAGAAATTGAGATATTAACTCTTTGATATATCTTTCTTAAGATTGAGTCTAACTGTCTAGTTGATTCTCTTGAAAGTATATTGGAGTTAGTCCATACAGATTGCTAATCGAAATATTGGGTGAGGTTGTTAGACCCCCGCCTTTTCAATTGGTATCAGAGCAGGCAAACACGTTTAAGACCTTATAAGTCTGTGTTTGTAAGCAATCTGAATTTATGGACGGTAATACTATCTCTGATAACGCAAAACCAGTTCAGAAATGTTATGATTCGTCTCAAAGTCTTGAGACTTCCGAGAAATATCTCACATCTTTCCCTCTGTCAGAAATAGATGTCAACTGGGAAAAACTCATAGATGAACAACTGGATGATCTTTCGGATGAAAGTGATTCATACGAGGGACCAAGTATTGATGAGGAAGTCTCAAGTATATCATACTCTTTGATGATGTCATAAAGAACAAAGGGTCAACAACTTGTTTGGTTGAATATCTAACTCCTCTCTGTTATAAAAACAGGAAACTGAAGAAGCTCTTTAAAGGATATGATTGTGGCTATAAACTTTTACAATCCATCCATAAAGATCGCGATGAAAAAGTGCATTCAAAAGATACTGAATGTGAAAACCTTCAAAAGAATTTATGTGTATTGAAGGAAAAACTTGCAGAATCTGAAGCAAGGTATGACTCTCAACAGAAATGCTTTAATGACAGAGAAAGTCTTTTTCTTGCCAAAGAAAAACAATTGGAAGATGATCTAGCCACGACTGTAAACAAGGTAAAATCACTGGAAGAGAATCTGAAAAGATTCGATGTTAGCTCTACAAAATTATCTTCTATGCTAGGAGCATGTAAAGAAAATCGTGATACACGTGGTCTGGGATATAAAGGAATAGACGCTCCAAGCATTAGTAAGATCAAGTTTGTCTGTGCTAAAGACAATTCTCTATGTGAAAAATCACCTACTTCAGTCGATGTCTCTATGAACAAAGACTGTTAATCTTCAAAAATAGGTCATAGGAAAGCAGTCAAAAACCTCTCCTTCAATTATTACTATTGTGGAAACAAAGGTCACGTTGAAAGGAAATGTCGTTTTCGGATAAGAAATGAAAAACTTCATAACATTCTTGTATGGATGTCTAAAGAAGTAATCAAACCTGTTTCTCTCCATGCTGAAAACATTCTAGTCTCAAACCGGAAAGAGTATTTTGATAAGTTCTCTCCTGGTTGTATGTATGACATAAATTCTGTCCACAATCATAAAGGGAAGAATGTCATATGGACGACTAATTATTTTGATGTCCCAATAAAGAGAAAAAGGCATCAAAGGATGAAGAATGTTTCAAACTCCTTTCCTATTGGCAAAGAAAACACTGGATCCAGGATGTCTGCTACTGATTATATTCACATAAACAATCAGGCTTCAGACCTAAGAACCAGTATAAATGGATTCAAACGAAAAATCAAAAAACTAAGGAAGGCAGCATCTTCAGATACATTCTGTCCTCCGTGTGATATTTCTCTTGAGACTAATCCTGTTAGCCTTTATGATGATTCTTATAAGAGGAAGAAGGAAAATGTTAATGGGTTATATGCTCAGACTACAACTTGACTATCCTTCTCTGTACATTCTCTTTG